>NC_080671.1:353657105-353968259 GCF_030247195.1 Topomyia yanbarensis | reverse complement strand
TGACGGAAATCGATGTCTTCAGCTATTTTGTAGTCCAAGATAGCGACTTCCAGTTTAGATAAATTTTGTAAAACCTTTACAATATGGGTATTTTCGGCACGAGGTTTACTAGTACATGACGAAAATCGGAAGCTATTTTGAAGCCCAAGATGGCGATTTCCAGAGTAAATTTCCATATTCTTAGGGTTATCGTGAAGTCGCCATCTTGGATTTCAAAAAGCTTCCAATTGTCCACTTTCATCATTTACTTGTCAAGAAGAAAGGCGAAAAAACCACTGTGCAATGATATAAAAAATGCACAGCTCTCATTTCAAAACGATTGGTAGATTTAGATTTATTGTTTACACCGCATTTCTTCGAAGTGCCTCCTGAAGATTCACTGTGACGAACCCACCCCCCATATGTTCAACAAAAATATGCCTAATATTTTAAATAGAATTCTCTAAGTTTCAAAAGTTTTGCAAAAGTTATCTTGTGAGAATATTTCCTTGTAGTGAAAATAGGCGGCAGACCTCGACACCTACCTGTAGGCTCATTGTGGAGGCTAGCTCAACCGCCGAGCACTACAACGAGTCGATCGCGGCGAAGCGAGGACCTAAATGGCTTCTGGTATCGTGACAAACCTGAAAGCTTATTGGTTCACGAAACGGATATCGGTACCAAGAGGAATTTCGCGACATTCTGTAGTGCTCGACTGACGGCGAATATGGTCGGTGTTAAGTCAGACCGGACTAAGTCGCAAAACATCAAAAAATGAGATAATGATAGCACTAGATAAAAAATTTCGCCAGCTATATTCGACTTTTGCCAGGTATGAAATATGTAACAATAAACAAGAGTTATTGCAAATATTAATTTCCCATCACAATGTAAAGGATGCTGCGATTCAAATTTTAAGCTCGTTTTTCTCGAAATCAATATTTTGTCACTTAGTCCGGTCTGACTTATCACCGACCATATCGACTGGAGAGTGTGCGAGAAGTATCCCCATAGCGACCACCAGGCGATTCGCTACTGCATCGGCCAATGGAACCCTGCTGCAGTACGGAGAAGGACGACCGACAAGCTAAAGTGGAAGACAAAAATCTTTAACATCTTTGATCTAACAAGAAGGATTGTGACGGCTTGTGACGTTACAATGCCATGAAAACTGGAGCCATGCAGTAGACGGCGTGCATCTTACTGGTTAAATGAGTAGCTCAGTACGCTACACGCTGCTTGTCTTAGAGTCAGAAGGCGGATTCAGAACGCAAAATCGGAGAGTGAGAAAGGAGCGCAAGCGACGTTTCGAGAAGGTAAGGGGGACTCTTTAAAACGGGAGATCAAGCTTAGCCAGCCAATTGCCATAAGTAGCTGGGCTGAAAAATAGACGCCAATCCCTAAGGGACGCGTACTGTGAGTTTCGTGGACGACGTGTCACTAACGGTGATGAGTGAGACACTTGAAGAAATGGAGGTGTCTGTGATGAGATCAAGTGCTGGATGAACGGGCTCGAGCTGCAAATAGCTCACCACAAAACGGATGTAGTCAGCAACTGCAAAGCGGTTCAGCGGGTACAAATCACCGTCGAAGGGCATGTGATTGCATCGAGGCATGCACTGAAGCAATTGGGAGTGATAATCGACGACTGGTTGAGCTTTAACAACCACGTAGATTACACCAGCGAAATGTCGGTCTATTATGAACTGTTTCGTCATCGATACTACGATATGGGGCTCCTGCTTGGGGTGCGGCGCTGAAAACCAAGCGGAACCTCGAAAAGTTGAACAGTATGTTCCTGCTGGTGGTCGTATGAGTTGTGACTGTGTACCGGAGGCAGTATGCGTTATCGCCGCAATAATCCCCATCTACCCTGGCGGAGGATATCAAGTGCTACAATCAATGAAACGTCAGAAACGTGAGGAAGATGATGATAATCGATTCGTTGGTGACCTGGCAGAAGGAATGAACAATACGGAGAAAGGAAAGTGGACCTACCGGCTTACCCCAAACCTGTCGACGTGGGTCAATAGAAAGCACGGAGAGATGACCTTCCACCTGAAACAGCTTCTGTCATGCCACGGATGCTTCAGGAAGTATTTCCATCGGTTCGGATACGCAATGTTACCACTGTACCCAGAGTGTGAGAACGTCGCGGAAACAGCAGAGCATGTGTTCTTCGAATGTCCGAGGCTTGAAGCGACGTGCAGGGAGCTACCTAAAACGGGAGTACCGGGCATCAACCCGGATAATGTAGCCTAATGAATTACAAGCGACGTAAAGATGTGTAACTCAGTCAATAGATGTAGACCATAACCGTCTTACAATGAAAACGGCATGATGATCGTCGAGAAACAGTTTCGGGAGAGCAATCACCGCCAGGGAACTCTCCGCAGGAAACAGCTAGATCCACCGCCGAGCACTAGTCGAGTGGACTGCAACAGAGTACCGAGCATGTGTCGTCGAAACGCTAGCGAACCGGACGTCACGTTCCGTCCGGAATCGTCAAACTAACCACGGCACCCCACCGGTTATTCCGATAGAAATATAGCGAAAACCAAAGAAGAATCGGTATTGGGAGAACTTCTTTCGCCAGGAAACTCTCCATCAACGTAACGTAGATTCACCGCTGTGGCATAGACTGAGTAGACCGCAGCGAGACACCACCAGTCGCGGGTAATTGGTGCACCACGGAACCGGACGCTCTGCTTCATCGGAATTGCCGAACTGACCTCGGCACCTAGCTGATTGGCTTAGATTCGGGAGCACTTCTCTTGCCGGGAACTCTCCGTCGGAGTAGGCTAGATTCATCATCAGGTACTAGACCGAGAAGTTCGCGAACAAGTCGGTGAGTTGAACGACTCATCGAGAAAGTAGTGCTAAATGACACAAGAAAAGAACTAAAGGGCTTAAAGGAGTTGCGGTGCTAAATTGCACCGGACACGGAGCCAAAGGGCTCAAGAAGTTTTGGTACTGAAACCAAAGAAGAATCGATATCGGGAGAACTTCTTTCGCCGGGCAACTCTCCGTCAGCGTAAGTCAGATTCACCGCCGGGAACTAGACTGAGTAGACCGCGACGAGACACACCCAGTTGCGCCGGGGCTCCAGCAAACCTGACGCCCTACTCAACCGGGCCGAACTGACCTCGGCACCTGGCTGGATGGCTCGCTTTAGAACTTCTCTCGCCGGAGAACTCTTCATCGAAGTCGGCTAGATCCATCGTCGGGGACTAGACCGAGTAGTTCGCGAACATGTCGGAACCTCAACGAGAAAGTGGTACTAAATGGCAGAAGGGAACCGAAGGGTTCAGTCAATTAGGCAGTATGACGTTTGCCGCTCAGATTGTCCTTGTATATATATATATATATATATATATATATATATATATATATATATATATATATATATATATATATATATATATATATATATATATATATATATATATATATATATATATATATATATATATATATATATATATATATATATATATATATATATATATATATATATATATATAAATATATATTCTTACTACGCCACTACCACGTTGAAATTTTTTGAAATCCCCTGATAATCGAGTCCGACCTGTATTACTTCTTAGGAACGAAGCAAAGATGTTGAAACCCATTTAAGCGTGATTCAGTGACAGTTGACCAAGTTATCAACGCCTTAGTGTGACATACTGACTAATGAAACGAATAAGGGCTCGTCTACTCTACCTCATACAAACCTCCAAATTATGAACAAGAATTATTACAAAAACTCAACATGACCAGGAAAAAAACACAATAACTCAACTAAACATTAAAATGTATCGGCATCTACATTATTGGCGCGAGCTAGTTCTTTAAAAAAAAAAAACAAATAGTTTCATGAATACGAAGTTTATTATTCATAATTTCAGGGACTTGGTCACGATTTTCGTAAATCGATCAGTTTACGAAATCGTGATTTTTTGTTCAGTAATGTACGAGCAGATTTGTTCCGTTTAGGGTCTGATGCGTTTTATCGAAAAGTAGTATTTTGATAGGGATTAGGTTCCGGTCACAAACACGAATTCCAGCTTAGCGTATCTTTCGCAAGCCGGCCTCCAAGGTTAATATTCGGACTATCGAGGTTCATGTTGATAATAAATTACTATGTTTCTTACCTCTTAGCCTGTATTTTTTTTTTTTTTGAATATGTTTTAATGTAAGCGTTTATTTATTTTTAGTCATGAATTTGTTACTATCATTTTGTAGTCAAACACAAGTCAGATCACACTAAACTGCTAGTTGGCAATAAGCTAGAGCTTGTCCATAGTGCGATGCTGCTTTCAAACCTCGAGGGTGCATTTTCCCTCGATTTTTGTTGTCTGCTTAATTCCATTGGAACGACCACAGTGATGTGTTATTGATGAGTGCGTACGTAGTTTTTTATTACTCTCCGATCAAAGCGACGACATCAGCCTCGGATAAACGAGGAGGGAGGACCGCTACCAGTGGACAACCCGTAGATAATTGAGGAGGAAAACTGATATCACTTGGCATGATCTGGCATAAAACATACTGGTCTAATTGTTTGGACAGTCTGCTTTTTTATCACTTAATTCCGACTGATTGGTCTTTATGACGAATGCTTTATGGGTTTCGGGTGAGATTTTTTTTCTGATATGTGTGAACAATGGGATTTATTTCACTTCTTCCTGGAGGGGTATAATCGATTGAGCTGTTTTTTGTCGCAATAAAATAAATAAATATGCTTTTGATTGAACGGTGGACCGACAAAATTCTTATTTAGTCAAGCTGCTGGCCCCTCATATGATTTATCAGATCTACTTCGATTGAAGTCATGTTCAACAACTGGAGGATGTTTGAAAACGGTTTTCGGTAGCAGCGTGTCCGCATAAACATATCCTGCTTCTACTCATAAACATTAAACAAGCATCTTGTACGATATGCCTTCGTCTTTAATTAGTCTGTTTTCCAAACAAGACCCCTGCATGTGGACGCACATTCCTTTGAAGGGACTGCACTCATCCATATGCGCATATACATCAAAACCTTGGCCGTGATCTCCGTGACCCAGATATTTTCATGTTTTTCCATTAGGGCACTTGAGAACCAGAGGTTTTGTTGATGCTATTTTCGTATCCTGTTTATTTGAAAACCCATGCTCGCTTCCCCCTCACAAGACGACCGCCAACGGCTGCGTTGCTCTCTAATGGACGAGCAGTACACAGTACATAACCCCGAACGGTGGCTGTCCTTAATTATCTGCAGTGCTGAGTGAAACGTCTCAGAATCGGGTTGCATCTTGAGAGGCCGAATAATGCTTTTCTAGGAATTTTGAACGCGTAGGGGTCCTGAATGTGAAAGGGTTCAATTTCTTAGAGATGAAAAGAAAATGGGTCTGATTGACAAGCGCAAGCTGGTCACAATTTCGGAGGAAATCGTTTTCTAATTGATTCTCCTTTTGCTATCCGTTTACTATTCGGACCTAGCATTGTTGGAAATGGCAATAACACATTTGAGGATTATTATTATTATGCAACAACCCAGGTAGTAACAGAGCTGCAAATGTTCAAGATTCATCTACAAATACAGGAGAATTCACAAATCATGTCACTACTGAAAAGCAACCCCGAATGAGTTAATACTTTTCACAATGAAACCCATTCGGTTGTTCTGGACAAAGAAACCAACTATCGAGTTTCTTAATCAACTTAGTCCATCTGTGCCGAGTTTGATCAACGCCTTTCCAACCTAGCATCCCGCAACGAATGTTCATCAAAGCAAAAAATAAAGGATCGAATCCGATTTCGGGTCATTCCAAAAGGCCGAACGATGCCATTCAGAAACACAACTATCCTATTATCCAATTCATTCGGCGCATTTTTTCCCTCTTTCGACGTACGTCTATCGAAAAAAAACCTTTTCACCAGCAGCGCTGTTTTACTCCTAATCTTCATTTTCACGCTTCCACCTTTCTCCTTTCAATCAAAATCTATCAAAAAATGCGTCCATTCTTCGCCGGAGGCCGAGATCAAGGATTACGAGACACGGCTCGCAAAAAAAACGCCGCAGGATCACGATGATGAAAAAACAAACTTACCGTGTGCTGTCCCGAAGAAAGGACCCTCGGATCAGGAGGACACAGGAACAAAAAAAAATGTGGGCAGAGGAACTCCATTATTTCGAGCTTCATTTCTTTTGATTAGAACATGCAATTCGAACGAATTAAATTCGGAAAGATCGACTCAAAATGTGCTGAGGATTGCGGCGGAGAAATTTTTCTTTGTGCTTTGTTGAAAAAATATTGCACATAGGTATTCTACTGATGCCATTTTCGGTAGGATAAGACCGATTCGTATCGGGTTACGGCTCGCATGTGCTCACTTAGGAAAACACGTTGCTCGTCAAGATGTTTAAAAAATGTTCTGACAGTTTTTTTCGCTTTCTTCGGCAGTTGCCATATCGTAGAAAATGACAACTGTATTGTACATAAAGTTTTGATTTTCCAATATAAAATGAAACTTGGATATCTGATAAAAACAAAAGTAACGAACAATTTGAGCGATAAAAAGTACACATCTTTAGAAACAAAGAATCACGAAAATAAATCTTCTTGCATCGCAAAATAGTCGAACTCCAATATTTTTCTCATGGGTATATTTTATAATGAAGCGTTTTTCATTCGAATCCTTTTTTTTGCACCTCGCTTTCCTTTTCAACAAATCCCCAGTGCGAGCGTAATTCACAGGCTCATTTATACAAAAACTGAGTAACGGTCATTTTTTCCGCTATTCAGCGGGTCTCCGAAATACCGTTACCGTCCTTTTTTTTACTAAGACAACCCCGAGAATGCCACTCCGACGAGGGTACATCACCGATTTTTTGCACTGCCTTGGTGGTAAACAATGTTTGATTGTTTAGAATTAAAAAAAACAACCCTTCCCGAAAACGCTCACAGAGCCTTACCGTATCTCGGTTTGACCCGCTGTAAATCTCCGTTTTAATTAATTAGATTGTAATATCCACAAACAAAAAACACGTTCAGATAGACAAAAAAACGACAAACACAGCACACCATCTTTGTGTCTCAATGTATGAATTTAAATTATGCAGGATAATGGAGCCGTTTTTTTTCTACGATCTCTGACATTGTAGACCAGTAATGGAAGTATTTTTTTTCAACATGGAAGTCCTTTTTTGTGATTTACGGTTTTAGTATCATGAAGGAAAAAAGTACATCTACCGTTAGATTTAATTCATACGGGTTATTTTGCTTCGCGCCTTATTTCATAATTAATAAAATAAATCCTTTTACGTTTGTTAATTTAAGATAAGCTATTAACTGCAAAGTGTAGTGGCGTAGCCGACGAATTTCGCGCTAAATCGTATTCAGAGTTGGCAGCACCCTCTCAGAATTTAATGAAACTTTCTGTATATGAAGACTTTGTCTCGAAAAGCCATTTTGCATACTTTGATTTTCCACAAATGATCTAGACTGTCTTTTGAAAAGGGTCAAACTTTTTTTTCTCATATAGAAAGATTATGCAATTGGTAGAAATTTCGACGTCTTAACCGAGGCCCGCAGGGCCAAATCTCTTATACCATTCGACTCAGTTCGTCGAGATCGAAAAAAAGTCTGTATGTGTGTGTGTATGTGTGTATGTGTGTATGTGTGTATGTGTGTATGTGTGTATGTGTGTATGTGTGTATGTGTGTATGTGTGTATGTGTGTATGTGTGTATGTGTGTATGTGTGTATGTGTGTATGTGTGTATGTGTGTATGTGTGTATGTGTGTATGTGTGTATGTGTGTATGTGTGTATGTGTGTATGTGTGTATGTGTGTATGTGTGTATGTGTGTATGTGTGTATGTGTGTATGTGTGTATGTGTGTATGTGTGTATGTGTGTATGTGTGTATGTGTGTATGTGTGTATGTGTGTATGTGTGTATGTGTGTATGTGTGTATGTGTGTATGCATGCATGCATGTATGTGTCAAGCAATCTCACCGATTTTCCTCAGAGATGGCAGGACCGACTTGCACAAACTTAGTCTCAAATGAAAGGTACAACCTTCCCATTGGTCGCTTTTGAATTTTTTATTAACCGGACTTTTGGTTCCGGAGTTACGGGTTGAAGAGTTCGATCACACAGCAAATTCCCATATAAACTGGTACCACCATGATGTCCAAATGATGCAATATATATTAAAATGTGCACAACATTACTTGGATTGCATGTCTAGATCATTAATGACCCATCGAAGTGACCTTGATCACATATGACGGTTCTTGATGCCCCCGGGGAACTTGCCAACTCCTTTAGTTAATGTCATACTTATTTTTCAACGAATTATTTACCGATTTTCAAAAACTTGGTCTCAAATGAAAGGTTCAACGTTCCCATCACCTGCTATTTAATTTTTAATTGATCCTACTCCCAGTTCCGGAAGTATAGGGTGATGAATATGAACACACAACAAATCCCGATTTCAACGTATACTACCATGAATGTAAAAAGCTGCAATTTTTTCGAAAATGTGACCACAACTGCTTGGATTTGAAGTTCTAGGTCACTAATAGTCATTCAAAGTCTTTTAGTTACATTGGCCACCATCGACGGTTCCAAAAGCCCCGGCGAAAGTGTCCAAATTCAGAATGACAGTTTTATCGATTTCTCAGTAATGACTAAACCGATTTGACCAAACACATTCACCACCATAGACGTGCCCGGGAAAAAAACCATCTTTCAAAATTAAGGGAGCCGTTTGGTGTTGTGGGTAAAGAAACAACTTCTTTTTTACTCGCTTAATTGTTAGTATTGAACCTCTATAATAGTCTTCCGCAATCTCTGTTGCCACAATGAAATTTTGTTTCAAACAACCTTGCGTTCCTCGCGCGTATTTCCTGTAACACATTCAGATTTCAATCTATCGGCAACATTAATGGCGTTTTTCTCAAAAGCGCATTTTTCAAATTGTCGGGCACGATTAGTCAAAAAAAATTAACTTGATTGACTTGATTTTTTAACAACTGCTAAATATGTGTAGCCAACCGATGAACCACTGAAAACTGATTAAAAAAAATTTCTCCTCATTATTGTGATTCTAAATAATTCTACACTAAAACATGAGATTTTTCGGTTTTTATGAAGCCATTTTTCGAAATTCCGACTTTTTTCCATTTTTTTTTGGTTCATCGAGTAACTACAAGTCTAAGCTTTAAAAATCTTACTGAATTTCATATTTCAGACAATTGTTTCAAGGTACATTGTTGCCTTACTTTCCAAATCGTAAAACAAAATTACTTTCGGGTTGTCTAGTCTAGACTTGTCTATACCCACACAGCCAATACATGCAGAGGTCCTGGAATATTGAAGACGTTCTGTGCAGCGTACAAAATGAAGATGATTCAAAATTATATGGCAATCAAATTATTTATTTAATCAGCGAATTATTTTGAACCTTGAATAAGGAAGAAACGTGGACAACCGTACGGACCATTTCAGTTTGATGGGGGTTTGATAAATCGTTGTGACTTGGCTAAGTTGGTTGGTTAATGTCACTCCTTTAGTCCTTTCCTGGGACAAATGTATTTATCTCTGACCTGCCTAAAACAAAACTACTTTCGGTTTGAGCACTTTACAGCCCCCCCTCCCAACCTTAACATTAGATTCTAGAGATGGTTGGGCAGATTTTCATAAACTTAGTCTCAAATGATTATCTATACTATGTACATTATCTCGACAGACTTCTATCAAATTTCGTACGCATCGGTATAATGGCTCCAGAAATATAGAATGAATCGTCCGGTCACATAAGAAATCCCCATAAAAGCCGGCATTAAAATTCCCGAAAAATGAAATTACAGTAATCGAAGTCGTATTTTTGATGCCAAATTTGAAACGTCGAGATTTTATGTTATCCAGAAAAAATAAATTGAGAAAAATCGATTTTTGGGACTTTTTGGAAAGGTTATGCAATCGGTGGAAATTTCGACTTGACTTAACCGAGGCCCGCAAGGCCGATTCGCTCATACAACCCCGCATTTCAAAATATGTTAACATGAAGACAACATTGAACTCACTCTGATTAAACTAAAAAAATATTATAATTTTGTTGGTTGAAGTGTGTCACCATCGACATGTTGCTCATCAGGCTCGTGGCCGTCATGCACTTAGATATACCTACCAAGTTTAATAATAATGTAATAGACATTTCCACAATGTCACATTGAGCGTATCCAGCTATTAAATCATAGCTATTGATAAATGAGAAAGGCACAATTGCACCACTAGGTGGATTTAAACAGGTTTTCAAATGGTTATAGTCTAAAAATGACAAACCCTACAAAAAAATGTTGTAGGAGTGATTTTCACAAAATTAGTCAAATTTTTGAATAAAAATAAAATATTGAAAAAATTCTTCATCGACTCCTACACTGAAAAATTTAATTTTAAAAACTTAAATTCGATTTACAAAAACTGTACGAATTGCAGACGTAGGACTGCAATACGTGAAATATTTAATTTCTTATTACATTTGGATTAATAATTCATCAAACATTTCTTTCTACAGTTCACTTCATGAATCAAACCGCCTTGCTCATCAGGTCATTTTATTTACAATGAGCGATCGAATCCGATTAAAGAAAGCAGACAGAAAACTGCGATGGAAAACCGAACTAATATCTGGAACTGCTTTAAAATTTTAAAATGTTTTCTATTGTGTGCGGTAAATAACCAGACCGATGCTTAAAAGTCATATTTTAGACAATACAGTCACAGTTCTTGTATAGGACAAGCTTTATAGTTTTATTTTGCTGTAATTGTAATTTTCCTAAAGTACACATAAATGTAGCAAATGCAGTGGTCTTAATCATATATCGAAGCAAAACATATACAAGAATCGAAAATAGTTTTATGGATGGACTTTGGTGCATTTTTTGCAGCGATTTTTTGAGTAACAGTGCATCCATTCTTAAATAGGCTTTGTAGTACCTATGTATTGGTAGAATCAAAGTGGCATAGGCTGAGTGGAAATGAATCTCGTGGAATCAATAAATTGATGAAACGTAAATAACAAACCTTCGTTGCACTTTCTTCTATTCATTCGCGTGAATTTGTTGCTAAGAAAGTTTTCGTGTCCTTAGCCTGTCATGGAGACGACAACGCAAAGAAAAACCGAAAGCTATCATACACGCAACACTTGAATATACCTACACATTCGCCTCAAACAATAAACTCAAGCGAACGGTGTACCGTGCTTGAATCAAAAAGCTGTGCCAGTACATCGTGTCCGTACACGAATGGAAGATATGCACCAAGCAAAATGGGTAAACGCTGGTGATGATGGGTGGTGCGAAAGAGACAACTAGTACCACGACGCTAGCCTCTGCTACACTGGCTGTGGGAGCAAGCAGCGCAGTGCTCTGCTCTGCCTGCTGTCCAAGAGGGAACTGAGCTTGCCCGACCAAATCTGCTCTTTAAATAGTCGATGATGACGTCATTCATAGAAGCGTTGCGCGTTAGGTACATAAATCTATCGTGCCAGACTAGGGAAGCGCAGCCTTCTGTGTGCAAATGCGTGGTATTTTAACTATGTTGAACATTATTTAAAATTTTAATGCCATGATATCAAAAATCTTTATCTATTGGAATCTATTCTTAGAAGTATTTCTAAGCGATATGCGCAAAAAAATTGAAAATTTACCGTAAGATGGCTGAATTATAAGCGTTTAAAATTGGACCACTTTTCGTTACATACCATTTTTGTTGAATTTGCAAAGTGCACCCCCATATCGAAAACAAAGACGTAGTCCTACGTTAAAAAAACGCTTTTAATCCACCTAACAGTGTGATGAGACATTTCTTATAACTCTTATCACTCTCTTCGGATATTATATCGTTTGAGAACATTTAGAACTTGATGCTTCGCGATGTTTTTGATAACACATACTACATGGGATAGTGGCAGGACTCAGAGAATCACTCAAATCAGCATAGGACAACATCAGTGCTAGAAATCTCAAACCAAATCAATGGGAAGGCGAAAAAATGGCCCATAAAATAGACATACAAACGAATTATTGCTAATGCTCTGTTAATAAAATATCCAAATTCCTCAATCAATGCATTGTGGTGGGAAAACTGATTTTTCTAAAGGGGTTATGTATATCGTACTGAGTCAAAAAAAATCGATTTTTTTTTAATCGATTTGAAGTTTATACTTTACTCAAATTTCCTACGCGACTGAGAATTAAGAAATCAACGCTTTTTCTTGAAAAAACCCACCATTCAAAGAAAATCAACAGTGCATATTTCCAGATTTGGTTTTATTTCCTATTTAAGAACTATTGTGTTTTTTACATCCTAGATTGCATGATTCAGTGATCGAAACCCAAAACTTCATGAAGTATTTGAAATTATTAAATTAAAATTTGTGTTTGCTATTGAAATTGACAAAATGATTGTATATATAGTATATAGTCCCTTTGGCGATTGTTTACTACTTACCTATCAGCATTGAAGTATCGCCCTTACGTTTTTTTTTACAATACCAATTTTACAATTGGTGGGGGTTTGGTGAAAATCGATCTTAATGTCTAAACGGCATAATTCCGAAACCGTAATTTTTGAAGTTTTAAAATTGTGCAGAATTATTTTTTCAGAAAATAGTAACAGAGCAAAAAAGTACCAAAGTCCAAAAAAATCAATTTTTGTCAAACGTTATTTTTTCGAGTTTACATCAAATCTCAATGTTTCATGCATTATAATGTCATTTGGCATCAAAAATACAAATTTGATTTTGAAAGTTTTTCATTTCAGTTTATATGGGAATTTGATGTGTGATTGCACTCTTCAACTCGTAACTCCGGAACCGGAAGTCCAATCAATAAAAAATTCAATAGCAACCGATTGGAAAATTGTACCTTTCATTTGAGCTTAACTTTGTGCAAATCGATCCAGCCATCTCTGATTAACAGAGGTCACATTTTTTTCCACATACACACATACATACATACAGACATACATACACATACAGACATTTTCCGATCTCGACGAACTGAGTCGATTAGCATATGACACTCGGCCCTCCCGGTCGGGATTAGATCGACGAAGGGATTAGAGTGAATGAGAAAGGCAAAAACATTTTTAGCAAATGTTGAAATTTATGCATTTTTTGGTGAGCAGTTCTATGTTTCATAGACATTAAATCAATTTTAACTTCGCTTCCTATTAAATAAAGATCCTTGTTACAGTACATCTCTACAAAAACGAGATCAATTTGAAAATAAATCTGAGGATTATGATTGATTACAGAACTTTGGGATTTTCTATTGGAATGTTTTCAGGTAGGAATTTGATAGTGATGCTATAAGACAACTGTGAAATCAAGACCAAGAGATCAGTTACATATCAGGACCCCATTCCGACAATTTATCAAAAGTCCTCATGATGTTTACAACAACAGGTTATCAATCTACGGATCAGATAATTGTTATTGTAATATTGAATTAAATCAGTCTGCATCAATAAATTTTCAACTTCAATCCAATTTTTTTTGGGTGTGGTGGGGGGGGGGGGGGGGTTTGTATGATGTTAAACCCCAAAACCTTCTCTTGGCTACGCCGTTGCTTGGAGTTATTTATTTCGCTTTTCATTTTCCGATATGTTTCAGATCGATCTGATGGTTATAAGTTAGAAAAATTGCAGTCAGAAGGTTCGCACAAATGAACATTTTTTTACTGATAAGTTATCAAGTTCCTTCCAGACAACTTGGAAGTGTTCGGTGATTATTTCTAGCGGTTGTAGATACAAAAATGAAATACAAAATTCGTTTTATCGAAATAATGTTTGGCTTATTTCAATGGATTATTACTATATTGAACAATAAATAAGCGACAAAGAGTAATCAACAAACAACAAGCCATAACTTTTAAAGTATTCAAAATAGATATTTGAAGTCTTCAGTAAAGTTATTCGCAAAAGTAAGAGCTACAAATTTGCTGAAGACATCATTTCGATATAATCACTTCCAAGAAAATTTGTAAAAATATCTCACTCATAGGGGGATTAATCAGCAAAACCACAATACCAAAAGAAAGGGCATATTGCCTCCATTAAATTCTCCGAAGATACTATTGACCTAAAATAAGCCGTTTTGGCGTTAATAATAGATTACATGTTTTTGGTCATATTTCTGGCAATGGGAAATGATAAAAATCTTTCGTCCGCCTTTAATGTTAAATATCTCTTTTGATAATAGTCCGATTTCAACAATCTATAGCTTGTTCGAAAGGTATTTGTTAAAGCTGTCTAAAAACATATAAATTGTTAATCTATATTGTCAATTTCGGCAGACAATTTAAAAAAACTGCAAAAAACGCCATTTTTGCGCATTCAAACATTCATATCTTGGAAACTAAGCATCAGAATCAAAAACAAATTAATAGCGTTCATACTGTTTTTTAGTTCTTTCATTTAAAATTGGTTTGGATAAGATCGGTTCAGCCATTGCTGAGAAACACGAATGAGAATTTGTCCGTTACATACACACACACACAGACACACACACACACACAGACATTGTCCCAAATCGTCGAGCTAAGTCGATTGGTATAGAAGACTCGGCCCTCCGGGCCTCGGAAAAAATCTTGAAAGTTTGAGCGAATTCTATACATTTCTTTTATAAGAAATGTAAAACCATCATTGATTTGGATGAAATTTTATTCCAAGATAGATAATTATGCTCCCTACCTACCGTCAAATATTCAAATTGGGCACTTTCAAAGAAAAAAAGTTATGTGAAAAAAACTTTTCCTTGTCCAAACTGAATTTTTTTTCAGTGTATTTTTACTGAGAGTTCAGAGTCCAGAACCCGGCATCCCGATGAGAAAACCCAGACTCCAGATTCCATAGCCCAGAGTCCCGAGTCCAGAATTCAGAATCGTGAGTCCTTAACCCAAAATACTGAGGCGAGTCTAGAGTCCAGAATCCAGATCCAGTGTCGAGAATACAGAGGCCAGAGTTCATAGCGCAGCGATCAGAACTCAGAGTTCCGAAGACATAGCTCAGCGTCCAGAATCTAGAATTCGGAGTTTCGAGTTCAGAGTCCAGAGCGCAGAGTTCAGAGTTCAGCTGCCATAGCACAGGGTCCAAAACTTAGTGACCAGAAACCAGAGTCCAGAGTCCATAACACAAAATCTCAATGCGAGTCCTGAACCCAGCGTGAAGAGTGCAGCATCCAGAGTTCAAAATCCAGAATCCAGAGCTTAGAGTCCAGCGACAAGATTCCTGAGACCAGAGATCACAGTCCAGAGTCCTCAACCCAAAATTCTTAGCCCAGTGCCCCGAGTCCAGAGCCCAGAGTCCAGAGCACAGATCCCGGAATAAAGAATCCAGAGTGCAGAGTCCCGAAGTAAGACCCCACAGTCCACAATTCAGAGGCCCGAGTGCATAGTCCAGAGTCTAGAGTTCAGATTCCAGAGTGAAGGATCAAGACCCCAGATACCAGAGTTCATGGTTCAGAGTCCACAGTACGTAGTACAGAAATTCGTGGCCAGTGCCAAGAGTCAATCGTCCCGCGATGACAATGAAGAGTCCAGAATCTAAAGTTCATTGTCCATTGTCCAGAGCCCAGAATCCGGAGTCTTGAGGTTAGAGCCAAGTGTCTAGAATCCAGAGTCTTGAGTGCATATTCCAGAGTTCGGAGCCCAGACTGCAGAGTCTAGAGTTTAGAGTTCAGATTCCAGAGTCCAGAATCAAGACGCCAGAGACCACAGTTCAGAGTCCAGAGTCCATAGCACACACACACTTCGAAAAACTCTTGTAATTTTACGTCATCTTACGCCGACATATGCCAGCAAACAAAATGATCGATTATTACGTTCATTCTTATTTTTACAAGACGCTAAATTATTCAAAAACATAATTTTACATTATGCCAACGGTAAAATTACGTGCGACATGTAAATTTACAAGAACGCTGAGAAATTACATTTGTCTAGTAAAATTGAAATAAGACGCATTTTCAATCCGAAAATAAAAATATCCTTACTGCAGTTCGTCACGCAGCTTCTTACCAACAAATAATCGACCCATTATCTACTTTCGTGAAAATTGAAGATACAAATAAATAGATAGGTAGAATAGATACAAATATATGCGTATACATTTATTCTAATTTCAAGATCATTTATTTTTCGTTTCTGCCAATATGGCGTTGCCGAATATGCTGCAGGCTGCACAACCGAGTTGAATGATTTAAAAATGACCTGACAGTGGTCGAAAGGGCACATGAACTTCTTTTCCCTTTTGTGCAACCAAACATGTTTGATAAAAATAACTCTATGTTTTCAGCGGATAATCCGCAGAACTAGCAATCTAATTGAATTTTGATCTTCACACGAAAACTCACCTTGCGCAGCCGATGGACCTTGAAGAACTTTTGAGGGACGTGTAATTTTATGGCATCTTACACTGAAAACATAGTCATTGGGTCCAAATTTTAATTCTTGAACTTAAAAATAGTGTGTGCGACAATCGTTTTTGTTAATAATAACGGAATATTGAGTTTATTAAAGAGAGTATTATGAGTGCGTCCATTATGACATAAAAATAGATCACGTTTAAAGTTGCGTCATATGCAATTGCGTCAGATTTCTCAATTGAGTCATCTTTAATATTCAGATTTTTTAGTGTGCAGAATATCGAGGCCAGAACCCGGTGTCCAGAATCCAGCGTGAAGAGTGCAGAGTCCAGAGTTCACAGTCTAGAATCTAGACTGACTGGGTATTTTCGGAATAGTCTTGACGAGTATGTGCCAGAAATTTATATCTGACGCCATGTTGAAATCCAAGATGGCAACTTCCGGACTGTTTAACTTTGATTTATACAATTCATCTATAACGATAATTTTACCAGAACTGCTTTTCACAACTGTTGTTACTAGACCTTAGTTTTATAGTACTGCTATTTGGTAAAATGAGTATTGATGCAGGTAAGATAGAGGTACACTGGAGGTAGACCAAACGAATACTAAATTCGTTACTGATACTTTTTGCATGTATCAGGTAACTAGCCGTTGAGAAATTGGATTCTGAGATGATTATGACTTTCATTGGTTTAGTTTTCGATTAAAATGCACTGAAAAAAATATTCAGTTTGGACAAGGAAAAGCTTTTTTTAATTTTTTTCCCTTGAAAGTGCCCAACTTGAATTTTTTACGGAAGGTAGTGAGCATAATTACCTATCTTGGAACAAAATTTCATCCAAATCAATGATGGGATTTTTTTGAAAATCGACTTTAAATTTTTAATATTAATTTTTTTCAGTGTAGGAGTTGATGAAGAATTTTTTCAATATTTTTTTTCAAAAACGTGACTAATTTTGTGAAAATCACTCCTACAACTTTTTTTTGTAGGGTTTGTCATATTTAAACTATAGCCAGTTGAAAAAAAAATGTTAAGAAAGTTTGGCCCTTTTCAAAAAACAGTCTAGATCATTTTGGAAAAACAAAGTATGCAAAGTGGCTTTTTGTGACAAAGTTCTCATGTACAGAAAGTTTCATTAAAATCTGAGAGGGTGCTGCCAACATTTGTTAGAGTTGGCGCGAAATTAGTCAAGCCACGCCCCCGTAAGGGAGCAAGATGGAAAACACTATAACTTTGCATCTACTACTCCGATCTCTATAACAATTCTAAATAACATTATTAAGAACCTGAACTTTACAATAGAAGAATGAAAAAATTTCGATTTTCGAACAATATATTAAAAAAATTTCTCCTTGACGGAGAGTTTTAACCAAAATTGTTCTTCACTAAGAAGAAATATAGCAGAGTGTATTCTTTGAATATATTGTCCTATAACGACAATTCCGGACGTCCCGACTTCCGGGTATATTCCCCAGTTCAGGTCACATCGATAATTCGGTGATGACTATTTCTCAAACCAAGCCTCAAATGGAAGATATAATATGCAGTTGGGTGTTTCACCCAGGTACTATTTTGTTTAAAGTGTGTCTGCGTCGACTTTCCTGGTAGCCGTGGAATACGTGCCAAGCTTATTAAAAATAAAACAGACATTTCCACAATTATATTGAACTAGCAGAACTAGCTAATGAATCATAGTTTCCATAAATAAGAAAAACACAATCGCACGACTAGGTGGATTACAACAGATTTTGACGTTTCCGACCACTGTGCAGTATAGTATTTTACCAAGCGACAGACTAGTTAGAACCTACGAATATTAAACATTCAACCAAAAATACGTTGAATCGCTAACCAGTACCTACTTGAACAAGCGCGATCCCTGCGCAAAACCCTAGGTTAGGTTTGACATAAACAAACAGCCGAACCAAAACAACATTGATCTACAAAGGCATCACTCTAGCTGGCGGTCGCAGTCATACCATGTTCCAAATTTTTTCATCCTTCTAAAAATAGTTTTGGTACGTACAGATTCCTACATCTTGGAACTGCGTGGTCGCTTGCCATGCCACGTTAAAGTGCATCAGACCGAAGCCGGATCCAGTCGCTGCTGACGCGGCTGCTGATGCTGCGGGAGACCTGATGCGTTTATGCTGTATGTTAGAAGATGGTGTTAAAAATAAAAACACAAACATTCACGAAAACAGTTGCAGCTTGAACTTGACTTTCGGACGCAATGTTGGTGTAACCGAGAGCGATTCAAATTTACGGCAGGAGGAACCGAACTTTTTCGTTTGTTGCTGCTGCTCCTGCTGTTGAAAGTGCTGATGTGGAGGAGGAGATATCGATAAGGCCGTCGTTTTGCTCTAATGGAAGCGCAGTCAGTGAATGAGTTTGGTAAGTTTTTTTGAAGCTTTGACCTAAAGTTTCCAAAATCTATACTTTACTGTACTAGCAATGAGTTCTATAATGTACGTCTTAATTTATTATTACAAAGCTGTGAATTTTGCTCGATAATAATTAGGGATCGTTCATAAACCACGTAGACCAAAATTTGACAATTTTTATCACCTCCCTTCAACACAGACTATAGTACAATTTTCTAGAACCCCTCCCTCCTCCTCAAAAGTCTACGTAGACTTTTCAAATTTGTTTTATTTGTGGAAAAAAAGAAAATATCAAAAATCACGTTTTGCAATTAAAAATTATATTTTTAAAAATGATTGTGACAAAACAAACAGCTTCCTAATATGCTATACAATTGGTTTTCTTCCAATGACTGTTGAAATTAATTCTTCTTGGGAATTTTAAATCAAAATGTTTCTCCGAAGTACTAAAAATTTTCCGTCTTTCGAAAATTTTATATTACAGCTATGAGGAGTTGCTCTACTGAGCTTTTAAAGGTTTATGCACTTAACGAAAGTCTACTAATAAACAAGTTTTATATGCTGCTCAGATAATAATTTTCGATTGCATGATTTTCACCATAAAAAACTTTGAAGTTTTGGGAGATCGTCATAACGAATGAATTATTTTGAATTTATTGAACATTTTTTCATGAGATTAAAACTGTATGTAAGGAGTGTACGGAATCAAATTGCATCACATTCAAATTGCTGTAACTTTTTTCCATTATGCATTTCCTGTTGAATTTTTGGTTGAAATTACTTCAATGTGTATTGTTTTCATAGTGAAATTATCACTAGAAATTGTGTAGGGGGGGCTAGTTGGCGGTTGGGGTAAGTTGGCGGAACCCCCTTTTCTCCGTTTCTATTAGACATAAAGCGATGTCTCTCGTTGTGTACCTCAAATAATGTGAAACGCATTATCCAATGTGTTTTTGTTGCGAAACATTATGTTTTGTAGAATCTGTGGGCGATATTGTGTTTTTGAGCATAATTTGTAAATTTTTTTAATTTTAAACATTTTGTGTTATTTAAGGTGGTTTTCAATCTATTCACCGAAAGATTGCATTTTACGATAGTGCGTGAAAAGAGCTTTCAGCATCCGTATAGATATTATACCTATTCATACCAAAAAGTAAGTTTTTAAATTCTTTTTTATAAAATATGTGGTTGGGGTGAGTTGGCGGTAACGCACACGGGGCAAGTTGGCAGTACTATTTAAGTGCAAAAATAGTCATATATTTTTAGTTCTGTAATTCACTCCAAAGCAAGAGAAATTTTTTCTGATGCCTCTCGTCAATGCAGGGACAATTATTTCAGCCAATCGTCTGAAAATTTTTGAAGATTTGCTTTTGAATATGGAGTACGCGTAGAAGTCAAAATCACTGGATATTGAGACTGAAATATAATGAAAAGTTTCGAATACTATACAGTTTTATTGTATAGTATTCGAAACTATAATCCATATGGACCAATTATGTAATTGTATTTCCATTAGATTACTTATTTTCTGGCAGTCCGCCAACTTACCCCATATATACCGCCTACTTACCCCGAGGCAGGGGTAAGTTGGCGACTTTTCCGCGTCACATATTTTTGTCTCTAGAAATGAAGACAACGTATCAAACATTTTAATTAAATTCAGAGATGTTGCCAACAGTCTACCCTTTCATGCAACGTGTTCAATTTTGCAAGATCTACCAAAATCAAAGCGGCAAAAAATGAAAACTGAAAACACCGCCAACTACCCCCGGTCTCCCCTAATCATTGCGAAAATGAAAAAAAAACTCTCTCTCTATCTCTCTCTCTCTCTCTCTCTCTTTCTCTCTCTTTCCTCTCTCTAACCGTGCCATTAGCAAGAAGCTGGGAATGGTACAATCTACGGTAAGTCATGTTTTGAAACGGCATAATGAACGTTTGACCGTCGATAGGAAGGAAAAAAGCATCCGAAATGGATCTCCGTGTAGTTTAAAGTATCGAAGCATTCAAGAGGAATCCCAATAGTTCAGTGAGAGACGTGGCGATAAAAAAAGATGGGTGGGTAATGTCTGCGACATAACCGGAGAGATGTAGAATACATAAGGAACACGTTTCTTCAAATATGTTGATACTCATTGGAATTTTCGGACAAAAGGTGATTTGGGCGAGGAATATTTCAAATAATTCTTTACAAAAATGATGGTGGTCCTGAAAAGGATCGTTTTTGTTGGCGTTGTTGGCCTTGGTGAGGGAGATGGCTAACGATGAAATGAATTGTTAGCATGAGGAAGTCGCATAGTACTGGCCAATGGCAGAACAGATAATAATTGATTTCTTAAAATCAATTTTTCATTATTCATGTAAATTATACATACTTACAAAGCTAATAGAAGATTCCTGGTCATATTTCTGAATCATTGGTGCGAACATTGTGTAATTTGGTTAAGTACAATGAAAGTTACAAACTTTCCAAACTCGACCTTCTGTTCCTTCCGAAATATTGAAATGGGGTGTCTATATTAAACCGTTAGTCGTGGTCACAATAAAAAAAGATGGGTGGGTAATGTCTGTGACATAACCGGAGCGTCGTGACTTCAATTCGAGACGTTTAATTACGGCTGAACTTTATAAGCTTAGCTCGACTTTGAAATCCTGCACAATCTCACGAATCAGACGCTGGTAGGGCCATTTTGTTTGCTACTAGCACGAAGCTGCACAAAAAAATCATTTAATGCAGTTAGTTCACGGAGGCTGCCAAAAAGTTCGAATAGAAGCATGCGACTTCAACGTTTCTCTTAAACACATGCAATTGAAGCAACACTGATCACTAGAGGGATGGTGAGGGAACACGCACATTCGTTTTGGTTATACTGATAATAGCAGCAGAAAGGAATGGAAAAGCAGTGCACGAAACGAGCGAGAGGATAATTTAAATTTTTGTTCCGTGTGCAAGCTACTTCTTGCCACACAACGTATTATGTTGCTTGTTGGAAATTTGTTACAAATCTTAAAATGAAAGTTTCAGTTTAACTCTCACTAGAACCCAATTGATTGGTCCTGAAAAGAGCCGTTGCTTTTATTGTAATTTACGCCCACTCCCAGCGGACACTGTGAGCCAGTTTGATTTCTTTTGCGAGAAAGTTACGTACTTGGCGCACTGTTTTGTATCCTCAAACAAACCGACCAAGTAGGCATCACTGGCTTCATTACGGCTGAGTTTTGTAAGCGTAGCTCGACTTTGAAGTAATACACAACCTTACGAACCAGACGCTGGAATGTTAGCCAGCGGATTAGTTGCTCCGTTGCCCTTTAGTTGGGGCGAAATACTGGCATGGCGACAGTTCCTGATCGATAGTTGGTGGCGATGGGCCACCAGTAGCTGGGGCACTTTTTCGGACCGTCATCATTGCCAACTGCTTTTCTCCGGTGGACTGGCTGCTTGCTAGTGCTTGAACGAATACGAATGATGAGAAAAACCGACCGACCAATATTCATATATGAACACACGAGAAAGCACTACTATCGCTCTCTCGCTCGTTTTCGTGCCATTCCTGTGCCTTTCCTTTCCGTTCGGCTGCCAATACTAGCACAACCAAAACGAATATTCTGTCTTTCCATCGCCTTCAATCTAGTGGCCAGTGCTAGCAAACTTGCATGTTCAGTTTTTCAATAACAACATTCCAACAATATTTTCAAAAAAAGTGGCAGATATGAAAAGAAGGAAGGAAAATATTTTCACAAATTGAAATTCTTTTGTCTTCTTTGTTAGCGCTGATACTGGCCATGGGATGGTGGGGGAACACCCACATTTGTTTTAGTTATGATGGTATTAGCAGCAGAAAGGAATGGAAAAGCAGTGCACGAAAACGATCGAGAGGATAATTTAAATTCTCCTTCTTTCTTTCCACACATCGTATTTCTTATATAGCTTTCTGAAAATTATTTATTATACACCATAAAATGTAAATTTTAGTTTAACTCTTATTAGAACACAATTAATTGGTCCTGTAAAGAACCGTTTATTGTTTTATTGCGGGAGCATAATTCAGACGCACTCCCCGCGGACACGGTGAGCCAGTTTAATGTATTTGGCCTGAAAGTTATGCGCTTGGCGCACTATTTTGCATCCTCGAACAAACCGACCAAGTAGGCATCGTTGGCTTCTCGAGGCATCATTACGACTGAGCTTTGTAAGCGTAACTCGACTTTGCAGTCCTGTACAATCTCACGAACCAGACGCTGGAACGATAGCCTACAGATTAGTTGCTCTGTTGCCCTTTAGTTGGGGCGAAATTCTTGCAGGGCGACAGTTCCTGATCGGTAGTTGGTTGCGATGGGTCACCAGTAGCTGGGGCACTTTTTCGGACCGTCGTCATTGCCAATGCTTTCCTGCGGTGTACTGGCTGCTTGCTAGTGCTTGAACGAATACGAATGATGAGAAAAACCGACCGACAGATATTCATATAATCGCGCTAATATGCACTACTATCGCTTTCTCGCTCGTTCTCGTGCCGTGCATGAGCCTTTCCTTTCCGTCCAGCTTCTAATGGCCTAACCAAAGGAATATGCCGTCTTTCCCCCACCAACTGCTCTCGTCAAGCAACCCAATACGAATAATCATAGGAACAAACATGTAGTGGACCTATATATAAACTTTTCATTATTTAATTGTTCAGTTGGTCCACCATATTGACGGCTCTGTGCGGGATGGGCTGAAAATTTCCACTTTTCCGAGTCGTTTTCGAAAGATTTTTCAAAACACAATTTTTTTTTATTAGTGCATGTTATACATACTTCAAATTTTAATACAGCATAGAGGAACATATTTTCAACAAATTGGCCTAAAAATCAAATCATTCTGTTAAGTATGATAAAAGTTATTAACGCTCAAAATCTGACGCGGCACCGCAGCCGATATTTTGAAACGGGACCCCTATATTGAAAGCTTAAATGTATTCTACATTAAAAATCGTGTTAGACCCACAGGAAGTGGAACAACTAGTTAAAGTTAAAATGGAGCTTAATCTCGTTGAAGTTACGTACATTCAGCTAAATCACGTTAAAAACTGTGTTTTGAACACGTTTAGAAGTTTAGCACAGGCAGAAAACTTCATTGAAAAGAACAACATGCAACACGAAGTCGAGTTTAATAACACCAGAATCAAGATCCCGGTCCATATGGAAAACGACATGGTGGACGTGCGTATCCATGATTTGGCCCCGTGCATTAAGAAAGATTATATGAAACAAATCATGTCGCAATATGGAGAAGTAGAATCTATTACGAATGACACCTGGAGAATTTTTTTCACCGGCAATGACTAGACCAATACCTTCTTACATGACTATCGAATGCAAATCTCAGAAGGAGTGACCTATAAGCAAACAACGCTAATCACATATCCCGGGCGACACCAACATGCCAATTCTGTAACCATACAGCCCACTACGGAAAAACATGCACCGAAGCAACTAGTCAAAAGTCGTCTACTACAGCCAACTCTAACAAGCAGCCACCGACACCTTCAGATAAACCAAAAACAACGATCCAATTAACCAATAATGCAGGAACAACGACCACGACAACCGCTCCCAAACCAACTAGCATCACCAATAAAGAAGTAAATACCGATGAAGACGAATTTACAACAGCGACCCGTAAGAACAAGAAACAAATAAGAACCTCTGATCGTGAACAGCAAGAAAGCAGTACCGAAGATGACATGGACGGGAACGAGAACGCGAGAGAAGGCAGACTGAAGGACCCCCAAGCGGCTTCACCGCCAAGGAAAAGGATCTCAACACGCAGCAGCAAGCTGCGTCAACAAGATCTGGAAGACCGACATTCTTAGCATTTTATTTTTTTATTTTTACTTATTGTAAAAAATTGAAAGACCCACGGCTTAGTTGTGCTAACGCATTGAGCCGTTTCAAATAAATCTTTAGATAAAAAAACATTACTTCATTTTCCAGACTGGCGTTTACTTTTACTTCTTGTAAGTACAAAATCTCCACAATGGTAAGGCATACGATTTCGTGGCATACATTTCCTTTCAACGAAAGATTTGCTTCTATCTTGAGTGCAAAATATGCTCGATGTGCTAATGTCATACAGATCTGCATCCTGACGAAACTCAAATATACAGTTAATATCATTCATAATAATTCCACGACTTGATGTTTTACCTCCTGTTGGGTTGAAACGGATCACTAAAAATATCTGATTGACAGTGGTCTGAGCGTATCTCTAGTTTTCATAGCTCCTACCCCGTCAATTCCTCTATCAGTTCCGGGTAGATTTGATACACCGAAACAATTAAATTAGTAACATCCTATTATGTTCTTACTCACCGATCGGCATCGTGTGGTAACCTATGAAATGATTATGAACAACTCTGCCTTGGGCACTTCGTCAAGAATGCATTTCATATTTCCGATCCATTTTGTTTGTTTTGGTTTGCATGAAATTAAAAAGGCGGTAACATTTTCGGGTTGGTGCGGAAACTAATGTCGTTTTTGCTAGAAGCGAAACTGAGTCAGCCGCAATCCCAACTGCTGTCAAAATGTATAATCAAGAAAAAACGCTATAAGTAACACATTTAGCTCTGTGTCAAAATTACAAGCACTTTATATGTACACAGACTAGCGAAGTGTCAAAAATTATGATGAAAATTCATCTCGTGTTACATCTATTTGTCTGTGATACCGGGATGGTGCAACTGACACTGAAAATCTTTCCTGAGTTGGGCTCGACCACACGACGATTAATTTATGAGACCAGAAAATTTACCCTCCGCATCGCCACTTCAGTGCACCAGTGTCGCAAAAAGTCAAGATCATTCTGCCCAACAATTCTTTGAGAAAAAAAATTGAGGTCACGATTTAATCAATGAACCTCGAATTGACAACAATTTTGTTTTTTCACAAAACTAGTTCACACGAAAAAATAAACAAAAATGGCGTTATTCTCTAATGTTTAGTAAAGTTACTGTGGTTGTGTCTGAATACGTTTACTATTTTTATGATTCGAGTTCATAATTTAAGGAAGCGTGTGCTGACGGAAGGAAAGTCTAAAATAGTCAAAAAGACTAAAAAGTAAAGAAAGGATTTTTTTTGGACCTCAAAATGAATTGCAAAATGAAATTTTCTCACTAATACACGTTTTCCACTGATGCATTTGATGTGTTTCACTTATTTTGCCCAACTCGGCCGACCTACCCCAGCCCTGGGATTGGTTGGCCGATTTTTCTTCCGTCTTTGATTGTTAATAACTTTTTTCCTGATTTTGTTTTATGAATGAAATTTTTTATGGGGGAGTGGGTGTAGTGTATTGGTAAATCGATTGCCTTGTACGCAGCGCACCTGGGTTCGAGTCCCGACCCCGCACATAGGGTTAGAAATTTTTCCTAAGAGATTTTTCTAACCCGAAGAGGCGAATGACCTTAAGGTTAAAACCTCTATAATTGAAAAAAAAATTACATATTTGCTCAGGGGTTGAATCTTCATGACAGCGCAAACCGTTTATTAAAAGTCTAACAAGAAAGAGTACAGAAATTCCGAAGGCACAACTTGGCCAACCAGCCCCGGTCTCCCCTACAGTAAACTTGGGCTTGATATATTCTTATTGAGATGGTGATGAGCAACCACGTGTAAAGTTTGTAGAGTCGAATTTCCCGATGACATTTGTTTGCTCGTACCGCACAGTGTCGCCTAGCCGGACAAAACCTCAAAATTTTATTTTAGATTTTTCATAATTTAACATTTTTCTCTGTTTCTTAACAGGTTGAATAGAGTCTTCTCAAAATATTAAGTCCTGAGGACGAGAGTTCGATTTTTTACAGAATTTCAAAGGTGAAATAGATGATGAATTCTGAGGAAAATTATTTTCAAACCTAAGTTATTCAAATGAATATATCTTTTTAGTTAAGATTCCGATTGGGGTCAAACTGATTTTATTTGAAAGGTTATACGCTGGACTTATAACTGGCATTCGATTTAGTCTATATAAACCTTTCTTCTCGCTCAGACCTGAAAAACAAATAATAAATCGTACAATAATTTAAAGTTATAATGTTCAAAGGGGCTGTACTTTTTTTTGAAACGGTTCGGAAAGATCGCTTGTTGTTCATGATACTTGAAAATTAGTGTACTTTCCGAAAATGAATATCTTGTTTTGCCCCTTTCTGCCCTGAGGTATGAAAAAGGCGATTTTTCATGATAGGTCTGAAGGAGACGCATGGTAGCCTTTGACTACCCAGGGTTCGCAATATAATTTGTAGATTTGTCTTATCATTTTCAACAATTGAAAAAATGTGTATTCTGCTAAAAAATTCACCACACCTAATTTTTTAAAATTGAATTTTCGGAAATAGAGCACTTTATATTCGTAAATGTTGAATTTTTGAACCACCCTAAGTGCCAAAATTTTGAGGTAATAAAAAACAAAAAATAAACATCAAATATGAATTCAGCGTCACAAAATTACCAATTAAGTTTTCATCAAATTCGGGCCACTTTTGAGGTTTTGTCCGACTTTTGTATGGAAGGTGATCACTGTGTACCGATTTGGCATCTATTACGCCTTCTAAACGTGAGGTCTACAACACTTTGCATCTATTAGCGACTTCATGGTTTGTCATATTTGGTTGGGCCCAGACTACTTTTAGCTCTTGATTTTTTTTAATTAGATTAATGTATAACTTTTTTATGAAATAATTAAAATTATCTCTTGATTATGATTTTGGTGCGACGGTTTTGGGTATAACCTTTCCAATGTGATGGAACTGGTCACAGTTGGCTTCCAACTTCGAAAAAGCTACGTTTTGTTTCTCGATAAACATTATATTTTGAAGGCCGAAACTGGCATCCATTGAAATCAATGGATGTAGTGTAAGCAATAATGGTTTTTTGGTTTTTGTCTCAATTTCCCCGGAAGTTTGCCATAGTATTCATTGTCGAGCGTGTGCCGTCCTGGCTCATATCTTGTCTTTACGTTTGTTTTTATTCTGCATACCTACTGATATTTTGGGTTTACCCAAAATTGAAATCAGCGAAATAAGGTTCGATTTATGATCGGTCCAAATTTTAATCCTAAAATTCTCATGAAAGATGGGATCGCTCTTTTTGTAGTATTCTTGGAAAACCCTAGTATGATTTTATGATAATCCTGATCGCAGGTCCCGTACGTCAAGACGACACAGGTTGCTACGGGTTTGCTGAAGTAAATTATGAAATGTGCACGTGATCCTGTTTGCAGAAGTATTCGAAATGGTACCTTGAAAATAAGTTTTACACTTTTACTTAAAAACAAATCGTTATACCTCACGAAATGTCTTTACTCTTGGGCCAATTCAACCGAAAGATTCCCCCTATGCATCACTCAGCGGCCAGTCACACCGAAAGAGGGTCCACAACGAGCAAACAGAAAACCGTGGAAAACCGTTGTCTCTCGGTGAAAAATTGCCGGTCCCCATCGAGACCAAAACAACTATTTACGCAGCAAAAACACGGCCGTTGCACATGTTCTGGATCATCATCATTCTCAAGTGCGATCGCGTCGTTTTTCCCTTTTTCGGCGGGGTTTCTTTTTGGTTTTCCACGCTTGGACATCCGCCGATCGGCGCGAGATGCATTTCAGGGTCTATTTTTAGCTACAAGAAAAATCCATTCCCATATACGGACGACCGACCGGCAACCGTACAGCAGCAGGAGTTTGGATGAAGACGCCGCCGCGACAAATGCACCGAACGGTTATTAGGAGTCCATGCACATTTGAGGAGACGCTGTGCACGGGAGCGAGACAGAACGATGCGTCCCGCTGGGGGAAAACACGAGGAAAAATTTATGACATTGATGGGTGCGTAGATTGTCGTGCCCTGGGTAAACTGAAAAGGAGTTCTTTCTTTCAGGGGCACTGCCATGCATGGACAACGACCGAATGATTTACTACCAGCGGACGTGAAGATCTCCGCATCTCCAAACAGTTTTCCCTTGTGCTCACGATCGGCTGAGCTATGTTCATAAGCAAATGCATACCGAGTGAAAATTAGATGCGAAGGAGATTTTTTTTTGGGAAAGGGTTTCAGTTTCTTTTTAATTAGCCTTGAAAGCTGAGACGATTTCCTCGGATCAAGTGATGCTATTTTCGGTCAGCTGTCACCCGTAGGGGGGTCTGTCTGAGGCACGCGGTGTACACTTCATGGTGCTGCATGATTTTTGTGCGACATGGATCGTGGAAATTTAAGCGACGCATCATTTTAAAACTTTTGTGTAACTCATTTTATAATCATTTTATTTTTTGGTTATTTTCAGACAAGGACCACGGATGTTGATCTCTAAACAGCAAACTGCTCCGTTACAAGTATCATCAAGTAATGAGCAAATGCTTTGCAATTCACAAGCGTCCGCAATAAAAATTTGGGACTCAATCACAACGCCCACAACATCCCGAACAATACAAACACACTCAATGATTACGTCTCTGATGACTGCAACCGTGGCGGAAGTTGCATCTAGTTGTCATTTGGGTAAGGAATGCCTTCATTGTTCAAGGATCTCGACGAAACCAACCACTCAAGCAAGTATATTGGCCTCTATGGCTCTAGGAAATCGGAGAAGAGCGGTACAGTATCAAGGATCGGATAATAATAATGGGCAGAGATAGATAGATGGAGGAGGGCATTCGGAATTTTGTGAATCGAGTCGAGTGCTCTCGTTTTCTGCAATACAATTTCTCAACTGCTTCGGTGACAGGACAAAATGAATAGAACATTTCCGTTCGCTACTGTGTGCATCACAATGCAACTCAGGCCTGGATGAGTTTTGAAGTTATTGTGGAAAATTTGTCGAGCTACCTGGTTATTTGAATCAAAATCACGCTACAATTCCGGTTCTTTTCCAATTGGTGCAATTTATTCTCTTGTCATCGAAACTGCAACTACTTCGTGCAAAGCAAATAATTATTATTCACAGATTAAACGACAGCAACGGTCAAATTTTTGGGCAAACCAGCTGACTGAAACGAGAGACGCTGCAAAATATGCACATTCACTAATGTATACAGGGGAACTCTTTGCACAAATAGAATAAAAAATGACCTCTGACCTGGCAGGCCTGCGTTCTGCAGCATTGAACGAAAATCGAATCGTGTGCCATTTATTGATCGCATCTAATTCCAGCAGGCATCATTAGGCGTGAGCTGTCCATAGCGGACGTAACAAAAGTTGAATCGTAAAGCGGTGCAACTGGAAAGTCGTATTCTGTGACCATCGCTAAACTGTCCGATTATCATCAACAAGAATATTGCGCATTTTGACCAACGGAGGGACGTTTGTAATGGGTCATATTTTAGCACGCAGCACTCGGAATAGAATAGAGGCAAAATTGATGCACCGACAGTGCCAGTGGTGCATTGCCCGTACGGGTGCGAAAGTTTTGCATAGACCCATTCGTTGGGAAAAGACGAAAAGTGGACAAACGAACCGTGCAATCATTTCGCTATAAGGGGGAATGAGTTTGCACATGTGAGAATTAATGAATAATTTTTTTTTCAGGTCGGGTGCAGGGAGTATAGAAAACAAATCTAATGAAGCGGAAAAGTTGCAACTGACCGCAAGCTGCAGAGTGCAGATACAAAAAAAAAATCAAATATGGTATAATCGGCGTGTGTAAGAGTTTCAATTACAATTGTTCGGTGTTAAGTCAGACCGAACTGAGTCGCAAAGTCTTGTAAAATGAGATAATGATAGCACTGGGTAAAGAATTTCTCCAGCTTCATTCGACTTTTGTCAGATTTGAAATATATTATAATGTAAGTAAGAGATGTGGCAAAAATATTTAGAATTAAAACGTCGAGGGTCCTGCGATTCAAACTTTAAACTCGTTTTTCTTTACATCAATAAAATGTCAATGAGTCCGATCTGACTTAACCCATTCGTGCTCATGTTGTATGTGGACAACAACGTTTTTAAACAGCTATAACTTTTGATTGAGCCAAGGTTTGCTCACAAAAATAAGTAAGACTAATAAATGTGACTATTGCTTTTCATTTGAGCATTAACAGTTTTAAGGATTAGCTATAGAATTGAAGTTATTGCAATTAGTCTGATCGGATTCCGATGGAGCAGTGCTGCCAGGGACAGTTTACGTTGATGACGGAAAATGAATTTTTCAGATATCTTCGTTACGTTGCAATATTATTGAAAAATGATAAAACTTATCAAGTTAGACTGTCTTTGGCTACGTTTTCCACACAAGTGGACTATTGTAAGTATTCTAGGAGAATTGTATTGAGCATTGGAAGGTAAAAATTGAGCAGCTTCTAGCACTGCAAGGGAAGTATCTAACTTTATGAAGGAAGGCTTTTCGTGTTCCTTGACCCCACTGTTTTCAAGAAAAATAGATTTGAATCCCTACTTGCACTAGAAAAAAGTTGGGCATGAAAGGGTTAACAGCGACCAATTCACATTTTGATTGTGGATTAATTAAGCTGATTTCTAATATTAGAGCAATTCCAGTAAAATTCTTTGACATCGTCATCGACCATCTTCGATTTAGATGAAACTAATACAGAAACGTTTCACCAGTATGGAACGCTAAGCATTTTCCATGACCTTAAATTAGTTCTGAATAAACATGTCAAAAGGGCATATCGCAAATGAGAACCTCTCTGTGTTAACTTTCTCTTTCGATTATTATTGCGTCATCATAACTTTCCAACATTGTTTCAATAAATATCGAAAGACTCTGATATCGTCTAGCATATTATGCTAAGAGTTAAGGAGCAAACGTAAAAGCGACCCAGTTATTGATGGAAGAGAAAGTAAACACAGAGAGGCACTCATTTGCGATATGCCCTTTTCACATGTTTATCCAGACTTATTCCATTTTTATTGGAATCGGTAAAAACTTCGTATTCCAGCATGATAAAATGAATTAGCATGCAAATAACATTGAACAAGTGCTGATTAGGCTAATTAAGTATGATTTTTTTTTGTTTCAAGTGATTCACCGTCGACATGTAGCTCATCAAGTTCGTGACTGGCTAGCTATAGAGTATAAGTGCAAAGTGTACTAAGAATGTAATAGACATTTCGACAATCATGTTGAACATAACCAGCCACCAGACTAAACAACTATAATCTAACTATAAACTAACTATTGTTAATTTTAATGATTCTTTGTTTATACTAAAATCAAAGAGATGGTAAACATTGTTGAAAAGCTGACAGCAAACATCCAGTCCGGACATCCATTGCGCCTTAGTTTTTTCTGATGAGGAACACGAGACGGCGCCGGTGGTTGCGTCCACTTATTTCAGTTGGCCTGGCTTCAATTCCAGCCGAGGTCGTTGAGATTTTTCTGAGGTGAAAAAATCTGTGGTCACGTCTTCCTTCGGAAGGGAAGTAAAGCCGTTGGTCCCCGGTCCATGAGTGGATGGATCGATATCTCTAGTCCAGATAGTGGAGTCACCTCTCTGGCGTCGGCAAAGAAGAAATAAAATCCAACTTCTATACTTACTAACAACTATCCTCCTCCCGTGATACTTGTGGAGTGCGCAGTAGTATATACGGCCTCTAGCAAAAGCAAGTGTCGTACTAACCATTCCTTCCCCTTCCTTCCGCGATCTACGTTCGGGCCTGGCCGACGCCGGTATGGATCAATAACACTTTAGGATTACCAGGAGTTGCACATTGAAAGCATAGGCGGCTCCAGCCGGATGGCAAAGGGGGGGGGCAAGCCTTCTTGAAAAAAATGTATCTGATACACGATTTGGAAAATGAAATTTTGAAGCTTGGAAACGCATTTCTCGACATACGTGGAGTGTGGCGAAAAATTTCTCAAATCAAACACAGATTTTTTAATATGTTCTTTAAGGAAGCCACTAAGGATGGAAATCTTTCTGGTTGAATAGAGGGGCGGGGGCACGTGGCCCTCCCCGTGCCTCCCCCTGGAGCCGCCAGTGATTGAAAGATGTTTCGCTACTCCCAAGCATAATTATCTACTTGATTCCCTGTGCAACTTCAGCTTAGTCCAGATCGATAACGGAGCAGCAGCCAGGGGTGGTCGCACAAGCTCAAGCTCAAGCAAGTTGATGAGGAACACGATCGAAAAACGATCGAAAAAATGATCGCCAGATACCTCCGGGATTACCACACATGATTACGAAAATGCTCTTGTTATTTCTAAACAAGTTGAACCAAGTCGTAAACTACTAATAAAAAAGTGTCTTTCACAATCAAAAGTTTTTTTGGAAATACGGAAGTTTTTACCGATTCCAGTAAAAATGGAAATTTAGATTCATATTGTATAATAGAATATAATTTAGGTTGTAAATAGTCAATAGCATGAAATTAAAAGCCATGGTTAAAGTTGTTGATAGAGCAGCTTTTTAATGATAACTTCTCCTTGATGTTATAACATTTAAAACGTTTTGTATTCCTTAAGGCTTAATTTGTAATTTTGTTTTTAACACACAATTTCAATTTGCTGAAAAATGTAACAACTTTTTTCAATGCATATTTTTTCGCGAAAAAATCTATTTTCGACAACTCATTCTCGTAGAGTTTTGATGTACAAAAAACGGTTCTCGATCAATATTGTTTGAAAACGGTGAACGCGGAAATTCATACACCTTTTTTAAAAAATTGCTCTGGACTGATGAAGATCAGCTTTGTGCTATATTTCTTCTTAGCAGAGAACAACTTTGGTAAAAACTATTTTTTCTCCATTAGGGAGAAAATTGTTTAATCTTTGCGCGTGCAGAGCACAAAACCTATAACTAAATTAGTTATGGAATTTGCGTTTCGACTTCGTCTCATCAGAATCCGACACTAACTTAGTGACAGGACTAAGCTAGTGCCGGATTGACACTATCCCTGAAAAAACAGAGACACAATTTGTTTTCCTGAACAAATGGAGAAAAAATATTTTTTACCAAAATTGTTCTCTACTTAAGAGAAATATAGCATAGTGCACCTTGAATTGGCTTGCTAAACCAAACCAAATGTTTCGATTTCATTAGTTCTCATTAGCTTAAAATGAGCTTTGCGGGATATCACGCTTAACTAGAAATTTGCTCAGGAACACAAATTGTGGCTCCGTTTTTTGGAGCTAGCGTCAATCCGCGCCAACTTAGCCCAGTCACTAAGTTAGTGTCGGATTCTGATTACACGAAGTCGAAACGCAAATTCCTTAAGTCTGGATAAACATGTGAAAAGGGCATATCGCAAATGAGTGCCTCTCTGTATTTGCTTTCTCTTCCATCAATAACTAGGTCGCTTTTACGTTTACTCCTTAACTCTTAGCATAATATGCTAGACGATATCAGAGTCAGTGTGTGAGGAGGGCGAAAATCCCAGGAACGAACGACTCCCCAGCCTTATTTGGTATGCTTTGTGATATAGTGGTGGTTTAAAGATGATGGTGTTGAGACGGAGGGAGTATGAGGACCGGATGGGGTGGTGGTCTGAGGGGTGATTTAAGGGGATTTTAAATGGAGAGGAGTGAACAGTAGAGGGGAGTAATCCCTTTCCGTATACCCTCAACTACGCCCCTGTAAAAATCCAGAAACCTTATGCCAATCAACAAATTCTGTTTGGCCGCACTCTTAAACCCGTAATTCCGGAACCAGAATTCCGATCGATACAAAATTCAATAGCAGCCGATGGGAAGGTTGTACCTTTCATTTGAGACCAGTTGAGTTTGGGCAAATCGGTCCAGCCATCTCTGAGAAAAATGAATGACATTTTTTGAAACATACGCACATACATACACACACATACAGACTTTTTCCTATCTCGACGAAATCAGTCGAATAGGATATGACACTCGACCCTCCGGGCCAGGATTAGGTTGACAGTTTTCAGAGTGATTGCATAACCTTTCTATAGAAGAATATAATTTTTTCATATTTTGCGGTTTCATAACTATGCTTTATCACTTATCATGATTAGTTTTCAGGATCCAGTTGAGAAATATGCTGAATAGTGATACACAATTTGATACAAACAAGCAAACTCTGGGTAAAAATTAGCATGAAGGCATATTTTCAGAAAGGCGCCGTATCTCGAAATAAAAAAATGCAACTTTAGAAGATATATTTATAATAATAAGACCAAGAACTTATACATCATACTTGTATCTAGCTTCATTAGAAAGTTGATAACAGGGTGCCCTAGCGAATGAATTTTGAACTAGTTTAATGTAATCAAATAAAGCGTTAAGTACTATACAGCAACTTTTCTGAAGACACCGTACCTATAAAATGAAATATTATAATTAATGTGACTTTTTGTCTTTCTCATATAAAGAAAAGCTATGCGAACACTCTAAAAATCGACTTTTTAAGGGAGGCTCAGAGGGCCGAGTGTCATATACCAATCGATTGAGTTCGTCGAGATAGAAAAATGTCTGTGTGTGTCATTTAAACTCACGTAATTTTCTCAGAAATGGCTGAACCGATTTTCATAAACTTCAAATGCAAGGTATAACGCTCTCATAAGCTGCTATTGAATTTCTAGTTGATCTGACTGCCGGTTCCGGAGCTACGGATGGAAGAGTGCGATCACACAGCAAATTCCCATATAAACTGGTAACACTATCATGTCCGAATGATGTAATACATATCAAAAATAGTCCAACATTACATGGATTTGCAGGTCTAGATCACTAATGATCAACCAAAGTAGCTTTGATCACATTGGCCACCCAAGACGATTCTTGATTCCCCCGAAGAACTCGCCAAGTTCCTAAGCTAATATCATACCGTAAACCGGGGTGACATGGATCACCTTTCGCATTAACCATTACATATTTTTAGACGCAACACATTTTTTTCAAGTTTAATATTTTTAAACCATGTACTGATGTGTGGAGAACAAGATTGGATGGTTTTACCTAAAATTGTCCGCTTACAGCTATTTTTCCAAAAATGATTTCAAGTTGAAGTCCGTTTTCGTATTCCGGGGTGACTTTGATAACCTGCATGTTCACCCACATTATGTTATTGATGTCAATGCACAGTGGTCCAGATCGCTAATTTAGGAGGAATTTTTACTTTCTGACAAACCTGTATAATTTAGCCGTATCATGTCTTAGGATGAATTTGTGTACTTTAGAAGATGCTTCTTTTTATTGGAATAGTTATTAGGGTGGTTCTAATTTATCTAAAATACGAAAATAAACTTTTTACTGATGAAAGATAGAGCTCCACAGTCTTCCACAAAGTTGTAAAGTAACTTATTTTGAATAAATTTGTTGAACATATTAAAGCTCTATCTCTTTTAGTTTTTGTTATACAAGAAATTTAAAAAAAAAGATTAGGGTGTTCCTGAAAAAAACGTTTTTTTAGTATAACTTTCGTATCTTTTACTTTTTGTTAACACAACCTTTGAACAGCTTATTGAAAACTTCAAGCCGAGTATTTTTCTCCAAGACACCGAAGGTCTAACTTTTTTCTTTAAAAAGTTATGGACACTTTTCGTTAAAAAAATAGCCTATTTCAAGGCTCAATATCGCTGATGCGGGCACCTAAAATTGAATTCTGTTTCCACCACATGAAAGACCATACTTATTAGTATATTTGAGCAAAAATTGGCGAATACGATATTTTTTTAAAATTTGCAATTTAAATTTAAAGTTTGTAGTTTTGCAGGTTCAACGCATTAAAGCATTTACACACATATCGTTGTATTATGAAAAAAGCCACTTTCAAATATCATTCTCTCATCGCAGCAAGCTTTGCAAAAGTGAAACGACTGTCAAAAAAGGTTTCTGATTTTATTCGTTTTAAATAAAACTAGTAAATATGGATATTAGTCGAAGAGAGTTGACGAATTTGCTTATTGCTGGTAAAAAGACAGATGAACTGCTTAAGTTCATTACAAGTAGTAATCCAAATGTAAAATTGAGACTTGTTAAAAATCTTCATGTTGGAATTTAGAAGGTTGTGGATTCGGAGTAAGCGCACGCAAATTCGGTTTGAGCTGGAAAATTTTGTGTGGCTTGAAGGAAAGCTAAGATTCGAAGTCGAAGGTAAAGGTAAAGGCCGAAAGAGGAAACCATTTTCCGAAATATGTCGCAGAGCCAAAATAAAAAGATTAGGAAAGTTGCGCGATAAGTATTCCACGGAAGAACTTGGTTTAGCGTCAGCCGTCAACGCTAATTCTACTGGTTTCCGTTTAGTTGGCAGACAAATCGAACGATTGTCGAAAAGTCCCGTCAGATCTACCGTAGAGAATTTAGGATCTATGGCTGTCCCGATTGCAGAAGCGTTTACTGCGGAGGAGGCACTTAGATTTATTTGTGAAAATGATTTTTCTAAGGCGCAGTACCAAAACATACGCAGCTCAGTTATGCAGAAGGGTTTGGACATTTATCCCGCGTATAATAAAATAGTAGAAGAAAAGAAACTATGCTATCCGATCGGTATGTACTATTCTCAAAGATTCGTCCCTGAATCAACAATTTTTTTCAGGAATTTCTGTTCAGCCTTCTTGTGCGTATGTTCCCCTTCAAGCTCTTGTTAACCATACCGTGGAACGACTCATCTCGTTTCTGAATATTGGAGTTCTACCACTGCATCCTGAGGATAATACGTTTGTTATCTTTAAGTGGGGCTGCGATGGAAGCAGCAACCATTCCCGGTAGGCAACATTATTTTTCTTCTAAACTTTGACTGACAGTCTCTTTTCCACTTGAACATAGATACAAGCAAATGTGCGTTGACGAAGATGAAAATGGAGAACTATTCGAGTATAACGATTCGCATATATTTGCTCTATCTATAGTACCTTTACGTGTAGTTAGTCGCCGGAAAGATGAGTCAAGAGATTGCATTCTTTGGAATAATGATTTTCCATCTTCAGTACCCCTGTGCCGGCCAGTAAAATTAATTTTCAAGAAGGAAAATCCTGAACTAACAAAGGATGAAGTTGCCGCGATGAACAAGCAAATCGATGAATTAGTCCCGACTATAGTAAATGTTAATATGCGCAAGATTCCGATTAGTTCAAGCTTCATATTTTCCATGGTTGATACGAAGGTAGTGAATGACGTAACAGGCACACCGTCTCAAGCGTGTTATATATGCAAACGCTCCGGAAAGCGATTGAATGATCCTTTACTGGAAACCAGCGATCCACCGGATAGTTTATATGTTTTTTCACCTTTACATGCATTAATACGAGCAATGGAGTTACTATTGAATATTGCTTACCGTTTAGCTCTAGCAAAACCGCGTTGGCGCGTAGGCAAAAATACCAGCGAGCTTAAGGAACGACAAATAAAAATTCGACAAGCGTTACGTGACCGTTTAGGTCTTCGTATTAGCGAACCTTTGCCAGGTGGCGGAAATTCTAACGATGGTAACACAGCTCGAAAATTTTTCAGAAACCGAGATGTCGTTGCAGAAGAAACCGGGTTGGACGAAATGTTGCTAGAACGTATGTATGTGCTATTAACAATCATCAACAGCAAATTGGGAATTAACGCGGATGCTTACCGGAGTTACGCCGAAGATACACGATTGCTTTATGTACGCCTGTATGGTTGGTACGCTCTCTCACCAACCGTGCATAAACTCCTGGTCCATGGAGGAAGCATTATTCAACATATCATGCTGCCAGTAGGTATGTGCAGTGAAGAAGTTCAAGAAACCAGGAATAAAAGTATTCGCAGATTCCGAGAATTCCACGCACGCAAATTCGATCGACTCGTCAATCTTGATGACGTTTTCAAGAGACTTCTTGTTTCATCAGATCCTATAATTTCTCTTAAATGTAAACGTCGAATTCAACGAGCACCGCTGGATATACCTGAAAATGCAATGCATCTACTTTTGAATTAATTGGCATTGAATAAATTCTCCTTATATAAATCATAAATTATTGTCATAGCCAAATTATTTTTAATGAACACATTCTGTATTGTTGATATGTAAGCAAAACAGAAAAGGAAATACAAAGGCTTTAGGCAATTTCTTTTATGTCGCTATGCGATAAAATTTAAAACTTTGGTTAGTAAATTTAAAATTACATGCTTTAAAAAAATAATATTTTCCAATTTTTGCTCAAATATACTTAAAAGTATGTTCTTTTCTATGGTTCAATCCGAACTTACTTTTATTTGCCCCAATCAGAGATAATGACATTTGAAAAAGGGCTATTTATGAGCGAAAAGTTTCCATAACTTTTGAAAGTATAAAGTTAGACTTTCAGAGTTATGAAAAAACGTGGATTGAAGTTTCTAAAAGCTGTTCAAAGGTTGTTTTAACAAAATATAAAATTTCTTTCGAACATTAACAAGTCTCAATTTTACATTTGGATTACTACTTGTAATGAACTTAAGCAGTTCATCTGTCTTTTTACCAGCAATAAGCAAATTCGCCAACTCTCTTCGACTAATATCCATATTTACTAGTTTTATTTAAAACGAATAAAATCAGAAACCTTTTTTGACAGTCGTTTCACTTATGCAAAGCTTGCTGCGATGAGAGAATGATATTTGAAAGTGGCTTTTTTCATAATACAACGATATGTGTGTAAATGCTTTAATGCGTTGAACCTGCAAAACTACAAACTTTAAATCTAAATTGCAAATTTTTAAAAAATATCGTATTCGCCAATTTTTGCTCAAATATACTAATAAGTATGGTCTTTCATGTGGCGGAAACAGAATTCAATTTTAGGTGCCCGCATCAGCGATATTGAGCCTTGAAATAGGCTATTTTTTTAACGAAAAGTGTCCATAACTTTTTAAAGAAAAAAGTTAGACCTTCGGTGTCTTGGAGAAAAATACTCGGCTTGAAGTTTTCAATAAGCTGTTCAAAGGTTGTGTTAACAAAAAGTAAAAGATACGAAAGTTATACTAAAAAAACGTTTTTTTCAGGAACACCCTAATCTTTTTTTTTAAATTTCTTGTATAACAAAAACTAAAAGGGATAGAGCTTTAATATGTTCAACAAATTTATTCAAAATAAGTTACTTTACAACTTTGTGGAAGACTGTGGAGCTCTATCTTTCATCAGTAAAAAGTTTATTTTCGTATTTTAGATAAATTAGAACCACCCTAATAACTATTCCAATAAAAAGAAGCATCTTCTAAAGTACACAAATTCATCCTAAGACATGATACGGCTAAATTATACAGGTTTGTCAGAAAGTAAAAATTCCTCCTAAATTAGCGATCTGGACCACTGTGCAATGGTTTTCATTCAAATGTTCGTTTAAACTAATTCGAGAAAAGTACTCATCGTTAAATAGATGTTAATTGGTATTATACAAAGTATTTCAATGTACTGTAAAATTCAAGTAACCAAAATTCGTAAAATTTGTACCCAACTAGAATAAAAGATTCTGAAAACCCTTAAAGCTGCTAAAATTGTTTTGCTTCAGTGCTTTATCAATGTACAAAAGTTTCATCCATTTTAACACTTGGAATATTGAACAATAAAAAAATGTTGCGAGTTTTAGCTTAAAACAATTTGAAATAACTAGTTTCACAAAAAATTATTAGGGGTGGGCGTAGCGTAATTGGTAAATCGATTGCCTTGTACGCAGCGTACCCGGGTTCAAGTCCCGACCCCGCACATAGGGTTAGAAATTTTTCATAAGAGATTTTTCTAACCCGAAGAGGCGAATGACCTTAAGGTTAAAACCTCTATAATCAAAAAATAAAAAAAAATTATTTAAAATAAACAAACTCTTAAAAGTAAATTTGGCTCATCCCACTCTAAAGGAAAATAAAAACTCGCTTGTTATTTATTACTCTTGCTCAAATCTGAGATTTATTTGTTTTATAAAAATAGACACTTTACGAAGTTTCGTAAAAATAAGGTAAAGTCAAATTTCGGTTTTTTGTAGTTTTTGTACCCAAAAACCGAATAATATACTCAAAAAGTATAACACATCAGTATTTTATAAGTTTAGTGTAAAAATCATTTCAAATTAAAATGATTCGGTAGACTATTCTGGTTTAATAAGGGATCTGCGAAAAATGTTTCGAGTGATCAAAGTCACCTCGATGATCAAAGTCACCCCGGTTTACGGTACCTATTTCCCAGCGAATTCTTGACCGATTTTCACAAATTAAATTTCAGTTGAAAGATACAGATACTGAATTTCATTGGGTTCTGACTTTTGGTTCCGGAATTACAGGTTGGTTAGTAATGTCTCACTGTAATTTCCCACATAAACCGTTTCAATCGTAATACCGCAAAGGCTAAAAATCAATTGAAATATGTAATCACCAAATTAATTCGATTCGCAGGTCTTGTTCACTGATTGTCAATCAAACATTCTTTGAATTTATTGATCACTATCGACTTAAAGTCACATTGGTTCTTCGGTGATGACTGAGCCAATTTTCACAAACCAAGTTTCAAATGGAAGGCATAATATACAGTTGAGTGTTGCATCGCTCCACCCCTTTACCCTTACACCTCCCTTCTTCATCACCTGCCCCCCTCTTCTAGGACCACCCTCACACCCGCATTCCCTTCAACCACCCCGCATACCGAAATGAAAGAAAGGATTTCTGACGCATCCTCCACTCTCTCTACTAACCCACCACCTCCCTTCCCTTCAAAACCCATTCCATCAGCTTTTCAAAATATGATCACATGCAGCTAACGTTGAACTCATACTGATTAAGCTAATTAAATATTATACTTTTTGTTTAAAATGTGTCAGCGTCGACTTTTGTGGTAGTCGTTAAATACGTGCTAATTCCAATCAGAATGTCATCTACATTTTCACAATTAGAATGAACATAAGAAGTTCATGAATCATAGTATGGATAAATCAGAAAGGCACAATCGCACCACTAGGTGAATTAAAACAGATATTTTTTTTCTTTTCCTGATCACTTTTATTCCGTGTTTCTCTTTATCCTCTTTATCGTATAGGGTTAGAGAATTTTTCTAAAGAAATTTCTCTAACCCGGAAAAGAGCTGAATGAGCCTTGACAGTTCTTAACACTGTCGGTAGAAAAGGTTACACCGAATGCTGTCAGTGCTGTCAGTGGACTTGCCACAAAATTAGAGTGTAAGAAAATTGAATTCAAGCAACGTAGGTTTAAATTGTGGCTATAGTAGTAATAAAAACTCTCTTTCCCAATAAAACCGTCGAGAGGAACAGATCGTGAATAAAAGTTTTTCGCTGTGCTAGTAGTGCGTAGTTATTCCTCGTGAGCCCTATTCCATCGGCGTCCCGTTTTTCGATTGTGCCTCCACGAGTCGTTCGTGCGCGAGTCCCGAAAGTTTGAACCGCCGGAAATCACGATCCTGCCTCAACAAGCCTAAAGTTAAAACCACTATAATAGAAACAAAATATAAATAAAATTAAAAAAAAACCTGTTTTAATCCATCTAGTGGTGCAATTGTGCCTTTCTAATTTATCTAACGGCTGGTTATCTGTCAATATTGTGAGAATGTCGATTACATTTTTTTTACACTTGGCACATATTTACAAGGCCACAACTGCCACAAACTTGATGAGCAACATGTCGACGATGACACACTTGGAACAACAAATATAATATTTAAGTACATAAATCAGCATGAGTTAAACGTTGTCTTCGAGTTAACATATTTTGGAATGCAGTGGGGTGCAAGAGGATTCATTTGAAACTAAGTTTGTTATGAACGTGTCCACTGGAAAACAGACAGAGAAAGAATGACCGAAACGGTGAGAATGAAGAAACGGTGAAAATTCACCTTTTTATTAAAAACACCGAGAAAAGATATGTCCTCAAGCAGGAATCGAACCTGCGATCTCCCAGTCTCTGTAATATGAAAACCGTTAACTATAGATTTTTGGTATTTTCAGCAAAGTTTCTTATAAATGAATGTAGAGTACTTACTGTGTATGAGTACTGGATTTTCGACCAAAAAATCGTTCTGTGGCCCATGGTGCAGTGAGGTGATTTTGTAAAATTAAACAAATTTAACTTTTTTGAACAATTTTGAGCGGCTTTGTGAGATGTAAAATGATAAATTTTAACAAACGACGGGATATTTTAGCATTGAAAATCCTTTACTCTACTATATAAAGCTGGGGCTAGGTGTAAAACTAAAATTTGATTTCGAACTGCGTCACGAAAATGTTACATAATTTTAAACGACTGCAGCGCTGTTAATTGTTCATGGATTTCCGTCATTTAAATGCTAATCGTTTCAGAGAAGTCCAACTTAAAAATTAGTTACAACTATGAATTGGTATTTCAACTGTACACTATTGAAAAATCTGTATAATTGTAAAAACATTGGGAAAATGTAAAAAAAAAACAGACAAAGTTTTCGCTTACGTTTTATTAATTATTGATGGATTTTCATGATTCGAACACCAGTCGATTCTGAAAATTGCCAGTAAAAAAATGTTATCAAATTTATCTGTGTATTTTATTATCACACTATTGAAAAATCCGTAAATATGCAATAAATATGGAAAACATATACAATTTTCACAAATTCGCGCAACACTTTCCCTAACACAGACCTCATCTCGATACTCATAAACGTCTTACACATTTCATCGCTTGATATAAAAGAAATGTTTTTGACCGAATTCCTTCATTGTCATGCCCGCTCTGTTGGCAGAACCAGTTAGATTATCGCTATTGTTGCTTGTAGGATAGGTGTTATATCTTTAATATGACCACGAGCTACGGAAGGGGAACGTTTGTCTATGTGCGCTGAAAGAATTTTGTTCGCATCTTCAAACGACGATGGCGGAACAGTAGCGAGATGGCGAATTGCTGGTTTATGCCGTGCGTATTAGGACGAATATATAATGTAAAAAATTGATTGGCGCCTTTAAGGGTTAATAATGCTGCATTTTCAATGTAACTGCGGTCGTGTCTTGTACACAACCCTTTAATATTTTTTTCTAAAATGACGAACAAATTCTAAAATGACGAACAAAATTAAACGAATTGCGAAATAGTTCTTGACATCTCGGCACCTTGAAACAAAGGGTTACTCGAGCAAATAACTCTTAACTCTAGAGTGAGCCCGAAGAAAGCGATGTAAAACACCGTTGCCCGGAGATCGCCCTCAAAAATCGGAGTCTCAGGGTCAAACCCGGAGGGGTGGCCACCCTAGAAGAAAAACAATGTTCACTTTGAAGAAAAACAATGTTCACTTTGTCGAACAACTTTATTCAAAAAAATCGGCATCTGTAAATCTTCGGGATACGAAAGTATGGACTTTTCCCTTTCATTTGAAAGTATAATTTAAATATTCTGTCGGGTCTAGAACAACTATTTATTTTAAAGTTTTTTGATTAAAAGCTTAAGTTTTTTAATGAAATTAATTCGCATTTTTGCTACTAATTGGTACTATAGACATTCAAAAAATACTAAAAATGAGAATCTGGTGAACAACCCCATTGTCTATAACATCGTAGAAAGCTTCAAATCGATGTAAAATCACCCGAAAAAGTTATTAAAATTTTATCAGTTTTTAGGTGTGCGCGGGGCCTATGGATTAAGAAGTCGATTAACAAGGACTTACAAAAAATGTTGGGTTTAAATGAGCAGTAAATTCAGATAAATTTCAATGTTAACAAAGTCCCATTCTCAACAGAAAAAATATATTTTCAGATTCCTCCGGTTCTTGGGTGACATTGACACTTTATGAAGAAGGAGGTGTAGAAAGGTGTTGACCAAATTTATTCGATAATCTTATACTTTTTCAAGATGTTGATTAATCTAGTAACGGATTTTCTCATGCCCTTTTCATTTCTCGCTCTAGGAGATAGCTAATGTAAACTAGAATTACTCTTCTTCCTGATCCTATCCTGCCTGGTAAAATACAATTGACTTAAATTCAAAGCTTTATATTTGATAAACTAAAGTAGACAATAAAATCCGTCGTTTATTACAATGCCTCGAAATAAACGACGGATTTTATTACAACTTTGGGTTGAGAACCCTGTTTGTCCTTATGAACATTAAAAGAAAGATGATTGAAAGAGAAAAAAGCTCTTTGAGTTTTGGATCCATGTTTATTATCTTTTGGGGTAGATTAATTTCATCAGAATTTATACATGCAGAGTTTTGCTTGTCCTCAAATTTTATTACCAAATCGAACACACTTCACATAAAAAGTACAAAACTAAGTTTCATAATTTCCTTTAAAAAGAAATTCTGGAGTCGTTACTCGTTGAACACGGATCACAACAGAAAACGAACAAGAAAATATCAGGCTGGATCATACATTCAGTAAATTCTCAGAGTAATACAAGTCTGTTTATTCTTGATTTCCCTCATAAAATGGGATAAAAGCAAAGACCACTTATCAAGAAGACAGAGCTGCCAATTCAGTTCAGAATCTGGAGACATTAACAGCAACACGTCTTTCGGGTAAAGGTGATACTTTCTATATCCACTTTTATATTGAGATCGCTATCTTCGTACAATAGACAAAACCATTATTTCTCATTTATTTATTTATTTTCCCAAAAGTTGACAAACTTGAACATAAATCTCATCGAATTGTTTTTCTATCCTTCATGAAACTGTCAATCAGGATTCAGGATTCTCAATCGAAATCCAATCAAATAACTGAATATCTAATCGAGTTTAACCAAATATAATGTTAAAATTTAGACCAAATGTATCCCACAAGATGCTAACGAGCAAAAAGGTTGATTCAAGATTACATCAAGCATAGTCCAGAATGAGTGAAGAAATAAAAAAGAAGAAACAAATATATCTGTGACAGAAAAAACTGTTTCATTTTGCTGTATTACCCAGCATCTCTCAAAAGAGTACTAATTTCGTTCAAATTTTATCTACTCTTCTCTATATCTCCTTGCTCCTAAAATATCATTGATGCGCATAAAACGGTGGAATCTGGAATTATGTTTTTTTCCGCTTAAAAGTAGGACTTTGGTAGCATTCAGATTCTTCTGAGCACACTGTTGAAATAAGGCAAACCATTTTTGACGTAGGACTTACGTCTTTCTTTACTATACTGGGTGTCATTTCAAAATTTTCAAAACGGATGCGTTACGTACACTTTGAACCTTAATAACTTTTCTCCTACTAAAGGAATTACTAATATTGTTTCATAAATCGAAAGGAAAACGTTCAACGCTTGCTATTGATACCTTGTTTGCTATGTAAAACTTGTTTAAAAAGTTCAAAAACTACTTTTAATGCGAATCAACATTAATGCTAGAACCTATAAATATGGGTGTCACAGTTTTACTTAAAGCCAGACGTGTGTAAGCCACAGAGCAGAACGCACATACGTGTGCTGCTCAACGAGAAGCTGCATTTTGACCACCAACCTAATCATAGCTACTGCCTTATCGCTGCCAACCAAGAACTGTCGTCGCCCTGCGTGAAATTCATCGCTCTCAGAAGCGGACAGAGTTACTAATTCGCAAGCTGCTCTTCCAGTGCCTGGTCTGTGAGATTGCACAGCATTTCAAAACCGATCTACTCTTCCGGAGCTCAGCCGTAATGGCCCTCTAAGAAGCCAGCGAGGCCTGCCTGGTTAGTTTGTTGGAAGATACCAATCTGTGCGCTATCCATACCAAGCGAATAATCATCATGCCGAGCGGGAAACGGCGAAATAATATTCACAACAAACGGTTCTTATTAGGACCACAAAATCGTTCTCAGAAGAATTACAATTGAAATTTCCATTTCGTGCTTTGGAAAATAACTTCCCTCTTATCGGGTTAGTTATTTTCTATAATAATATCCGAAAAATGTATGATAAAACTAATAAACTGACCAATTGGACGGAAGCAAGAAAATACCTACAAAAATTTGAGTCAGAAAAGTGACATTGACGGAAAAATGCTTCGATCGTGTCTAAGTGTTTGGCAGCTGAACTTGCCGATTTGTTTTCCAACGTCAATAATTTGCGCTGTGCTGTACGGAACAAACAGATATTTGCGCGATTCGTTGCGAAATAATCAAAACAATTGTGTAGTAGATTCCGTAGATTTTACCGTAAATTTTGATAGATTTTGTAAAAGCATTAATTAGCCTGCTTTGATTGGTGATTTTTGCAAATTTTTCAAGAACATTAGTGAATGTGGCAACCCTGCTACTAAGCGAAAGCCACATCAAAAAGAATGATGAAAATATTTCGATTTGTCGCACAAAAGGATGGACTTCCATCTGCACTAAGAAGTTTATAAAAGAGATCGCATTGCGATATACAATGCTCATTCGATGTGAGCTGCGAAAGAGGAATGTTCGTGTATGTACGCAGCAGAAACGAATTCGGGCAAGGTTCGAGTTGTTAGAAAGGATTCTCGTCTGGTATCACCAAAAATAGTTATCTGAAAACCGTTCTTATTAGAATGAAAACATAATAGAGAAAGAATTGAATTAGAAAGTTCCCTTTAATAACTTGGATTGAGTTTGCCCCTGTTAATTCTTCTGTACATGTACCAGTGATTCATATAAGAAAATGTGTGTGTGTGTTAACCATCCTATCTCCCACTAGCTGGTAGTGATTTACAGAAAAAAGATGTTTGCATGTATTTAAACATTCATGCAAATAACTTGGTTCACGGATTTAGGAAGATGTTAGCTCAATTGACTTTCCGATGACCCATTTCGTGTACAGTGCCAGACATGTTCCGAGGTCATCGTTCCATCAACTAGCCCCGCCTTACTGTAATGTTTGTATCAATTGGATCGTAACATTACAGTAAGACTTTCGATTCCATTTAAGCAGGAAATCGACGCGTATTTAGTATATTGGTTCAATTTGTATATATAACATAACAAATGTGTACTAAAACACTTACCATTTTTGCAATTTTTTACCTTCATTTCTATCTCCCATTTACGTTTCCTTTGACTCTCATCCACATTTCTTGAATTCCTGCTTATTTAAGAAAGAAAAGGGGACATAATAAAAAAAACCGATAGACTCCGTGTTTTCCTCAGCGCTTTCGTTTCTCTTAGTATGGTGTCACTGCCTGTTGGACTTGTGTAAGTTGTTCCATTGGAGATCTCCAAGAGGCTGAAATTGGAGGAAGATCTGACTTCTATCCAGAAGTATCAGTTTTTCACATTAATAGATTATATGTGTGCACTACAAAACAATCCCGTGTATAATGCAACTATTTTTTGAACATTTATATGTACATATACACACATATACACATACACACACAACAAAATAATGAAATTTAAACGACATGTAAATCAATACGAATGTAAACATACAAAGCTTGAATCAAAAATTTGATTGACAATTAATGGGAACATCAAAAAGCGTATGATTTTACACTTTCGTTCGTGTAATATTACATGTCATTTATTTTACAGCAATAATAGATTAAAAATACATTAAAGTGCTTCCAGTTCCAGTTTAATGCAACTGTAATCTTCAATCAACGTGTAAAACTATAATGAAATTTGTCGAAGAAAGTACGATAGTTTGTGTGTATTTGTGGTGGAACGCAATTTTACATTTATATTCATGCTCCAAATATGTGCATGAAAACAAATTCAAAATTACAAAATATTTTTTTCTGTGCATATATACATTAGAGTGGGACATGGCTATATGAAAAAAATAAAATTTCGCTCCGAGTAACTTTTTGGGTCCCATTTAGCTCCCAGAACAACTCTGCAAATTTTTAGTTCGATCAGTGAAACTATATTTTTGCGCCCACAGTTTAAAGTTTACATGGGATTTCGTATGGGAAAAACGTCTTTTGCAAATTAATTCTTCCAAGAGTCACCCGTTACCTCCTAAAAATAAATGAATATCTGATTTTTATAGGAAATTTATCATGGAAATAAAGTCTAGAAGACTGCAAAACAATCTGATGCTTGGGAAAAAGTTATTAAGCAAAAACCGATTGATGCCCTGAAGAATGATGAAAATTTTATTTTTCATAGCATCACTGCTGCTGATGGTCGAATTATATACAAAAATTTTAAGTGTCTCTTTTTATATACAAAAGAAGACTCAATTTATACCTCAAAACTCTTGCGAACTGGCCAAACAGTATGGGAAAATGATTTAGACATATTAAGCCTTAAGCCAGGACTGTGAACAAGCTGAAAGGTGCACTGAAGCTGCATTTTAACCTGGGCGAGTTGCACATGACGATCCGGTTAACTAAGGAGACACGGTACCGTACCGAAATGGTAGGGTATAAACAATAGAGTTCTATGCAAATCACTTCACACTAATTGGAGGTTTGTTTTCCTCCAGCTGTCATATATAAAACTGTCAGCCAATTTAAACGTTAGAAATAGCTCTCGTAAAGTATTTATAATGGTGTTGAAAAGCTCTACTTTGCCTTAAAACTTATTTGGGGGACGTACAATTCCGGTTGGTTATATTCCAACATGAAAATAATCCGACCGAATAGTTATTTTCGATTTGTTTTCCTCCATCTATGACAGGTGGAGGAAAACAACCATTGAACACACTAATACAGTTACAGATTGTCAAGTACTCTATACAAGTCATCAAATCATCAAAAAGTCGCAAGAAAATGATTCCAGAGAACACTATGCTGAAGCATACACTACCAAGCAACTAGCGGAAGGAAAAGTGAAAGAGAACGTCCCGCCAGACTGAGCAGTGTGTACCATTCCTAGAGTCGACAAGTCGGGACACGAAAGGTCTGGGTGTGTGTGTGTGTTGCTACACGACACGGAAGGACTGGATGACTGCAAGATGCGCGATACACATCGTCACTGATGCTACACACACCCACATGCGCAACGTACACAAAATACAACTTGACACATACATCAATCCAAAACCTTCATCGATTGAGCCGAGGGGCTATTGATGTCAATCCCTCTGTTGAAACAACTCGTGCTGATGCGGTGTTGAAAATGTTAATGAGAGATATATAGATGTTAATATAAGATAGGTATAAAAAATTGTACTTATCGTTTTGCTGGTACTTGATGTAGCCAATTATCACCGTTGATAGAGCCGATAGACATCGGATGTCAACACAGTCGCATGTATGGCATATATTTCGAATTCCAGATTCCGGAATACAAACCAGAAATTCTTGTGAGTCGCCCCTCACACAAGTTTGCTTTGTCGATCCTGCATTGTCGTCACACACTTTCCAAAAATGATAAGTTAATGCACAAAACGGGAGTATTTAAGTTGAACTCCATTTTTCGCATGCGCAAGGGTCTTCCTCCCGCACAATCAAATACCACTTCACCGTCGAAGGTCGCTTTAACACACGATAAAACGGATAAACTAACGGAGACAAAAAACGAGACAACTATCGCGCCGCCGTGTTGCCAGTCCTCCCGTGATTCATATAAGAAAATGTTTATCAAATTAATCTACAAACCCGAAGGTTTTTGCAAGTCCTAGAAAATCAGTGAATGTGGCAATCTCATTCGACATGAAATTTCCAGTAAACATTCATTCAAAATTGGCATTGGCTCAAATTATCCATGAATGTCATATGATATGCCCAAGTTTAGTCCTACGTCAACACCGCGGTTATGTCCCGGACATTATCCACTCCTATTTTTTTACAAATGAAAATGTTTTTGGAATAAAGCTAAAAAGCTACTTTAGACATTCAAATATTACCAAAAGTAAGAATCTGATGAACAAGTTCATTGTGTATAAATTTGTAGAAAACTTCATCGTGATCTAAAATCGCCAGAGAAAGCTATTAATTTTTATTAAAGTTCCTAGATTCGCACGGGACCTGTTGGTTAAAAAACCATTTTCTACAAATTTATACACAATGAACTTGTTCATCAGATTCTCACTTTTGGTAATATTTGAATGTCTAAAGTACTACCTATGAGCAAAAATGTGACCCGTTTTTCAAACAAAAAAATGAAAAATAAAAAGTTGTTCTGGAACCCCCGACAGAATATTTTAATTTTAATTTCAAATGAAAGGGAAAAGCTAATTCTATCACATGCTGAAGTTTTAGCGATGCCGATTTTTTTCGATTGAAATTGTTCTACCAAACACACCGTGTGTTTATTAACAATTTGTTAAAATTAAGAGTGTTCCCATGGCCCAAGCGGTGGTTTAAACGACACAATAATTTAGGTTATTATATATTGGCTCTAGATGAACAATTGCTTAAAAACCTGGTTCCATGAAGGTCGATTCCATGTTTTAATTTTTAATCCTAGACCCCCCCCCATTCCCCTAAAAACCTGTTGACTGTCCCCTGTATTCTGTTGACTGCAATGATCAAATTAGCACTATAATCATTCTAGTTAAAATTTGATTTTTTTTTAGAAACACCAGGATAATCGAATCCCCGGATAATCGACTCCGACCCATACTTAAAACTGTTGGCACTCGAATGAAAAGTAATAGACCCACTTACCACCCTTTTATTTTTTTGTGGGCAAATCTTGCCCAAAACAAAAGTTTTAGCTATTTCTAAACGTTGTTTATAAACAACATGGGCATGAAAGAGTTAGGATTGACGTTTTTGACAAAGTAAGTTATTTTTATTATTCAAATATGTTTGAAAATATACTATACAAATCTCACGAAGCAAACTAAAGTGTTCTTCCACTTCGAAGATAAAAAAACTGCAGAAGATCTCCTAAAATTATAAAGTTAGCGGATTTTTTTCTCGAAACATGCAGAAAAGTTTTTCGAACTTGATTATTTAGAATTTCAATTAAATTCTAATGAAATCAGACACCTACAGTAAAGATCCCATTAAACTACTGCCATCTGCCAGTCGGTAGCAGAAATGTATCATAATCCAATTAGAACATTCTAATCACATGACCAAGAAAAGCTCATTTCCCATCTCGAAAACCATGTGTATGCGAGCATAAATCGATCGGCTTTTCCCTCCCTTCGGAGAGCACATGAGCAAACATTCATCAACGTAAGCGGAATCGTGTGTTCCACATCGTTTAGCCAGCACCGGCATCAAGAAGCACCACACGAGAATGATGTATGCGCTGGACTGCGACCAAGTTTCGCCTCGGCAGCGTCTCTCTACACAACCCACATCCTACCTCCTAGCAGGAGAATCACACGGGAAATGAGCAAGCACACATGCACCTATTTACGGGACGGTACGTGGGAGAAGGGAAGGGAAAATGCGGCATTCAGCGCACGTCCATAAATCCTTCTTCCTCGCGGATAACCTTTCCCGCTCTGGTGCTGGCCTGATTGGATTTCACTTTCTCTTTCCCGGCGGCATCCTTTCCGAGAACAGAAGGGACTTCTTTTCAGAGTGGATGTGAAATCCAGTTTCGGCTCGTTTTTCGATAGCTCAGCCAGGTCCACCAGCGAGGTTGGTACGTACATGTACATATAAGCGAGGGTGGCGGAAAATGTTTGTTTTTCCATCTTTTTCCCCCTGCCCCGCACACTGTCCCTTTTGTGCTGGCCGGAGGAAAACTCGCTCGAACCCGTCCATACGTTGTTGTGTGTTGGGTTTTGGGGGAGTCAAGCTTCCATTTTGCTGTGGCGTTTGAACGCACGGAATGGGTTTTTCGTCTACGCATGACAATGACTCGTGTGGTGGCTCCGGCTGGTCAGTGTAGGATGATGATGGCTGCTGCTGCTGCTGCTACTGCTGATGGTGCTGGTGGATGTGTGTTCATATGTGTGGATCGATAGGGGTCGAGAGTATGTGGACATGCGCCCAACTAGACACTGGAGAGCGGCGAGTATGATGTATGGTAGCAAATTAAAATGGCTTCTAAAGAAAGGAGTATAGTGGTAAAATTTTGGATTATTCCATTGCAGGAGATTTGAGAATTATTACTCAAAATGTTCTGATATTCCTTTAACCGTATTCTATGTATATTTCGACAGTCAAAGCATTTTCAACCATTGATATTAAACTTCAATCTATAATTTTATTTATACAAATTTCTTCCCACGTTGCTACAGTGATATTGGTCCAGTTTATTTTCTTGAAAATTGGGAAGATTTTATATTCTACAGTTCATTTATAATTATAAACTAGTAGTCTTAAAATTTTGTCAGAGTTGATAGGATTTCTCGAATAAGAAGTAATTTAAAAAAATCAATACAAAACGTTTCGTTTACTACTCTTAAATCGATATCGATAATACTAATCTGTGACAAAGAAGCATGCGATATTGGTATGCGTTCCTTTAAATGTTGGCTCTTAGTACTGCACCAATATTGAACAATAAATTAAAGTACTTTGTTCTACTTCAATTAATGTATCGTTACAAACGAACCGAACATCTTACCAATTATATCGAGGAATAATTCTGATACATCCAACTTTGCATGTAGTATCAATTCAATAGAAAAAAAACTGGCTAGAAATGTTTCCTCAAAATATTTTCTAAACAATTGGGTTATTAAACTTTTGTTCGTGATTTCTACACTGGTTTAGACCGCATATAATTTCTCAGAAAGTAGAAGTAAAAGGAATAAATGACTAGTTAATTACTAGTACGTCAGGATCGGTTTTATGAGCATTTGAAGATTTTTATATTATCATTGTATTGTATTGTATTATACTGTATTCGAAAAATAGCCAAAAAGTGGGACTGGAAATTAGGAAAAATAATAAAAGTCAAATAAGGTGGCTACTTGTGGTGCTATATTGTACGTCGTAATTAGATTTGGTATGCAAGGTATCGTTCTGACGTAATATGGTTGGCAAACCTGTATTATTGTGCAACATGAGCCACACTATGTCGCCATTCACCTCTGATACAAAGCTTCTATCCCTTACCTCCCCTTCGGTGTCAACGGGGGGACAAGCCGTCTAATGCCGTTTTTGTTTGAACCCGGGGCTGGGTCGGGTTCTGATCCAAACCGCTGTCATTTCGGAAATTTTGACAGCGGTTGGCGTTGGAGCTTGGCTCAGTTCCGCTTTGGGCGGAAGCGACATTAGTGAAAATCTGTGGGTCGTATGCTGACAGGGAAGGGAAATAGACGACGCGGGCATGAAATTGTTAGTGTATCCGTCATACAAATTAAAACTTTCGGTACAGTTAATGCCTATTTTAGGTCGCTCAAAACTATTTCATATTCTTTTCACAAATAAAACCGAGTTTTCTGTCGCAGCTTTGGTTTGTTTGCTATGTTTGACTATTTTTTTCGACGCTATTTTGTTTTTTTTTCTTTCGCTAGTTTTCATTCTGTCAAAAATATGTGAAAAAAATATGTTTTAAGACAGCTTCTAGTTATTTTACGTGAAGTTCAAGTATAGTATAAATAAGAAGCAATACAGTCACAGCTGAGTCTTCTTTTTACATCTGCCGCAGTCAGACCTACAATCGAGCCAAGCGAACAACAGGCCTATCGATCTATTGTGCATTGTCTCGAGAACAAAGGAAAAAATCAGATTATTCGTGTCATCATGATTAAGGTTGACGAAAAAGCTCTACTCCGAACCAACGCCGCGGTTGTTGATCTTGAATTTTGTTCAATACGACTGAATTTTTGTAAAGTGAAATACCTTCTGAAGGTAATAATGCAACATAAACTTCCGGAAGTCTAATATCTACAGTATCATCATCTTCGCAACGCAGTGTTAATATCATTCAACACATTAGCGCAAGCCGAGCGTTTCGTTTCGCAGAACAACTTAAAACACGTGGTTGAAAGTGACAACGTTGGAATTAAGATTCTCGTTTACATTGAAAATGATTTTATAGATGTATGGCTATATGACCTATCACCTCGTACCCCTCATGCGCCAATTGTAAAATGCATGTCGCAATAGGGAGAAGTAGAATCCATTATACCTGAATCAGGTAACCTGATACTTGGAAAAACTTCTTCCCGGGTAGTCCTACCGACGTTTTCATAGTGAGGTTGCCGATTAAAAGGCCTGTACCCTCCTACTTGACAATAAAACTCAAAACTCACGAAACTACACATCATGGACAACCTTGCGCGGAAGATGCGAAAGAAAATGCATCACAACCGATTGCCAATTCATCTACGGTAAACCAACCCAAAACAGAGTTAACAATACCAAAGCCTGATCCACGAACGGTGGCCAAAATTGTAACAGCTTTTCAGACCATAATGACAAACCGCAAAAGAAGCAACCAGCACCCCAAAACCAACTGCTTACATCGGGCAATATAGTAACGTTGACGACGGGTTTACGCTGGTCAACAATAAGTGGCAGAAGCAGGGAAGAACATTTGATCGCGGACACCAGCCCAGCTTCGACCTGGACGTGAAAAACAAAAGAGAATTAAGTGACCCCCCTGACGCAGTATACCAACATACAAATTTTTCACCCCCGCGAAAAAAGGTTTCCGCTTGCAATAATATTTGATCGTACTTTCATTTTTACATATTGTAATTATATAAAAGATCCACGGCTCCGTTGAGCTACCGCTATGAGCCGCGTCAAATAAACGAATTAAAAAAACACTTTAGTGCATACAGATCATATTATCTACCAAGTCTACATACTCCTGACCTTTTCCTTTTCCCGTGATGCTCGTGGAGATGCAAAGGCATTCTCGGTCTCATCAACAGCGAGTGTCGAACTAACATTCATTCCCTTCCTCGGTTTTACAGCATCGGTCGTGGACGGCGTAGTTATTGACCATTTTTATAAGTTTTCAGATAGTGAAACAAGCACAGCGTGAATGATTTGCTCCTCCCAAGTATCAGTTTTATGGTTCATTGTGTATTTCCATTTATTCGGTCAATCACGAAGTGCAGCTACGGGTAGTCTACCTAAGCTAAGCTGTGCTAAGGTGTCGTTCTCAAGTAATGCACTTTTAAAGTCAACAATTTTAAAATCTTCTATTTTATTTTAAGTCACTATTTAATCAGTATTTTACGTTCAAAATAAAATAATTTCGAAACCGTCAACTTTGAAGGTTTGGTATATTTCACAAAAATTTCAACGCATCTTTTGAAATCATAATTTTAGTAATTAGTCCCGCTAGAAGTAGTTATAGAAAATCAACTCGCCAAAAACATTATTTAAATACTTGGTGTCTTCAGTACAGGTTTTTTTGGCAGGAAGATTATTGGAGCAATTAATTATAAACTAAGGGGAACAATTTTGCTACCATTATAAAACTAAGAATAACTATAGGGAGTGCTCGAATTTTATTAAGAATAGGGGAGATTAATTAGAGCTCTCTTAATGAGTAGTAGTACAGTTTGGCATTTCTTAACGAAATTCTGTAATTTACCAATTGAAACGAGAAAAGACTGGGAGGTTAAATATGTTTCGGGAACATATTCAGGGGGAGGGGTTTGTGGTGAATTCCTAAATCTGGATATCAGAGACAAAGGAGAGGGTAAACAAAGCTTACGGGGGGGAAAATATTAACTTTCAGTTTCCGGCATCAGGAAATCAACGGTAAGGATTGCCGACTTGGACGTCTTCATCAGGAAGCATCATGTATTGGGACGCCGAGCGGTTTTTCCCAGAAGATTTCCTAGTATGGCTCAGATGCAAATCGGCAACACACCTCGTTGCGCGTGTGGTGTTTGTGCTGTAGGTCCCGTGTTTGATGGCTCAGTCGACAGAGATGTTTCGTGTCAGCTTGAAATCGCATCAAACCATCGTTGGTGTACGGTACAGGCGGAAGATGGCACTTCTGAGAATTATAAGAAAAAGGGGCAGTTAAATCAGTTAAATGGTTTTTGGGAAGCTGTATATGAGGGACACATAGAGGAGATCACGGCTTGTCAGTACATCTCGAACCGGGACATTGGGTGATCTTTCTCGGGCCCGAAGGGAATCCAATAGTTGAGATCTGGCAGAACAGTACTCGGCACATACTGAGACAATATGTTCGATATAGTGATAACAGTTGCCACAGGTGCAGATACCCCTATTTGCGAGCCCAATACGTCGGAGATGAGTCGCTAACGTGTGATGATTTGACATGAGCAAAGACATCAAACGAATGAAGTTGCTTTCATTGATACCTTTGGGTAGATAGGATGTAGCCACCGTCCTAACTCTCCATTGCTTCACGATGTCTTCCAGCTTCCTCTGACGACGGATAATGAAAAATTCTTTATTGAAGAGTGGTCTTTCAAAGATTTCACCTTCAAAAGTGCCCGTCTCGGTTTCATTACCTACCTCTTCATTAACTCGGATGGATGCGAGGGGACCCAAACTAAGGTAATCGTATATGATCCTACAAACAAAGACCATAGGAGCTCCCATTTTTTTTTTGGCCAGGAAATACGGAACGTGTTTTCTTGGTTTCACCGAACGGAAAGCCTCTATTGAGCTGAGGTTGTCTGACACAATAAAGTAATGATCGGTGGGCAAAGTATCAATAATCCCAACAGTACACTGAATGGCTACAAGTTCTGCGACGTAAACTGAAACAGGATCATTGAGTTTGAATGAGGCGGTGAGGTTTTGATTGAATATCCAGTGAGCCGCCAAGGTTTGACCCGTCCGTGTAAAACACCTAGTTGCAGTCCACTTCTCAAAATTTACTATGAAAAATGTTTGGAATCACTTGAATTGAAGAATTGAATCGGGTTTTAGAATTGAGCTCGACAAGCCTCTCGAAATTGGCAAATACTAATAGGTTCAAGATATCCCATCGGATGAGCAATCGATATGGGAGTTCCCAGCGGAGGGACACCTACCAGCACTGGGTGACTCATCGTATGAGTCGAAAGCATGCATTTAGTCTGAGCTTGAATCGCGGTATCGAAAAGCAAGCCAGCCATGTACCCGTACTCTCCCTCTGGAGGATATCGTGGACGCGTAGCTTATCCAATCAATATTTCGTGTGAGGTCATACGAAACATTAATTGTATTTGGTGGTCCTGAACCGTTAGCCATATTAATTACGATTGGCAGATGGTTGCTGCCGTGGGGATCAGAGACCACCTTCCACATGCAATTTAACCGTAGTGATGTCGAGCAGAGGGACAGGTCTAAGGCGCTCGGACGCGCTGGAGGGACAAGAATCCGTGCATTTCACCAGTGTTCAAAATGGTCATATTGAAGTTGTCACAAAGCTCATGGAGTGAGCTAGATCGATTATCGTCATGAAGGCAACCCCATGCCGTGCCGTGGGAGTTGAAGTCACCTGAAACTAGCATCGGTGCGGGGATGAGTTCCGCAATATCGCAAAGCCGTCGGTTGCTAACTGAGGCTCTAGGGAGGCTGCAGGTGGAAGCAATGCAAAGGTCTTTGCCTTTAATTCTGGTTTGGCAAACGACAACTTCAATGCCTGGTGTCGAGGGGAGGTCGATTCGATTGAAATAATAGCACTTTTTGATTCCCAAAAGTACTCCTCCCTAAGAGTCTTCTCGATCCAAGCGAATAATAACAAAATCGTGGAAGTGTAGGTCTATTTCTGAAGTATGCCATGTCTCGAATAGTGCAAATGCATCGCCTTTCAAGTTATTTAGTAAGAGTTTTAAGGAATCGATTTTCGGGATAAGGCTTTTGCAATTCTACTGTAGAACAGTGATTAAATCCGTGAGCTCCTTCGATGAATTAGCCATCGAAGGACACAATCGATGAAAGGAGGGGCCATTTCGCAGTGAACTGCATCAAGAAGGTTTTTACTGCGGGGAGAAAGCTTATCAAGATGCTTTTAAGAGGGTCAGAAATATTTAATGCTTGGGAGAGGAAATGTTTCGCTTTTTCTATTGCTTCTAGGCACAGCAGAAGATGATCCCTCTTGGGCTTCATCACAGTCGCCTTCGTCAGTAGACAAGTTGGTATAGACGTTCGTAGAGGCCGGTGGCGTAGCTATCTTAAGCATTTCTGCAAAAGATCGCTTTGAGCGTCCCTGAAGGATTTCTCCCACAGTAGAGACACTTTTCGACATTCCTTCTACAGGAATCATCCACATTTCCCACAAAGGGGCCTATTGCTATAACGGGAGGCTGTATGTCCCAATTGTTTGCAATTAGTACAGTTCATGACCCGCGGCACAAAGAGGCGAACAGGTAGATGAACCTTGTCAAAGAGGAGGTATTTGGTTAGACCAGAACCGGCGAAGGTAACCCGATAAGAGTATGAGTTGACGTATATTTTCTTCCCATCAGCTGCGAATGATGCTGAATGTAAACGTTTGCACTCCAGTATCTTCACTGGCTTAAGCATGGGGTCTTTGAAACAGCCAGTCTCATGTTTCAGCAGGTCCTCGCGACTCAGACTCATTCCTCTAAACTACCCCGCAGACTTCAACCCTGTTAGCTGGAATATACACCCCGTACTCCTTTGTAAAGGGCCTGTAGCCAGCAATGTTATTTGCCTGATTTAAACTGTTTTCAACCACCCGAAGCTTATCAGGGTAAATTTTCGATATTTTTGTCACGGCTGAATACCGATCCGTTAGAACTCGAGAAATCTGCAACAGATTAAAACCACTTTTTGTCTTTGGTTCGTAAGAAGATCACGAAGGACCCGGTGGCCGAGCTTGGGTATACTTAGAGCCGGGGAGCCGATTTTGTTTCGACGTCCACCTCGGCTTGAGATGAACCGCCGTCAGGGGAAGACATTTTTGAACGGGCTTTTTGCCCAGTGCACATTAGTAAGAGAACATAAAAGGGGAAACGTAAACCAATAGGGTGGATGTACCAATAGTCGCATACTTAAGAAAAACATTTGATAAAAAAAATCGATGAATAGACCTATGGGCAATGTTAATGCATTAAACGAAAGCTTTCAGTCCCTACTTCATAGGAAAAATATAAAGATGGTTTAATAACCAATTTATGTATTCAAAACCGCTTGTACCACTATAGGAACACATGTACGAATAGTGGTGCAATCGCTAATTTCGGTTCCTATTGTTGCAAATCCCATTGCTTTCTTATGGGACTTGCAACTATAGGTACACTATATCAACTTTAGGTGCTGGGGAGCTCAAAATTCTAAGAAAATAATTTTTTTCAATAGTTATTTGAGCAAATTTCAAGGACAACAGTTTTATTGTCGCATAATTTTAGTGCGATGAATCGATAAAAAAATATTTGTTGATGGTTGGTACCCCTTGTTACGCGTATAACCCACTACTACAACTATTGGTACACCTCAACTATAGGAGCACCCACCCTACTTAACTTGTGTATGTAACGGTATCCAGACGGCTTACTAGAAGAACACTGCTTCACTGGTCACTGATCGGCTAACGGTACTCAGAAACAGAAGCACAACAGAAGGGAAACAATACTGAAACCTCTACGAGGTCGAGAGTGCGCAAGATCAGGGATGCCAACGATACCGATAAACTACACTTTTTTCGATATATTTACATTTGCACAAGCCGTACAGCCCGCTACAGCGACGCATCACTACAGCTCTTGCCAGAACAGTAGCCAAAGCGAGTACATTTTCTCGTACAGCAGTAGAATACATTTTTGTTTTGCTGCTGTACTCCGACTGCTCGGTGAGAGTGTGGCGTAGTAAAGTTTGTTCTCTCGCTTTGTACATTTTTCTCTGCATAGTCAAAGGGAGAGGCCCGCACACGAAAGCGTTGATGCCGGCCATGGCATAAATGAGCCGCATTCATTGTAGTCATTTTTGAATAAAAATATTAAAAAGAATGAAAATATTAAAAAATGTAAAATAAGGAAAGAGAAGCTGTACCGCTCGCGTCTGGTGGCTGTACTGGGGACAGTAGTTTTTTGTCATGTTACTGCTTTGCACACAGGCAGCCGTACAGCGCTGGGCGTCCTGCACTAGCGAATGACAGCAGCATCGAGAGAGAAATGAGAATGTAGGCAGAAAAATTACAGCCGTGGAAAAGGTAGGCATTTTGCATCCTTGCGCAAGATAACCTTGAACACGGATTAGCATTATTCTTTGTCGCTATAGACTGCACGGACTGGCAATAAAACACTTCTATCTCGACTGAGCGCTCGAAAACGAATGGCTGAATGTGGATATTGATCGTTCTTGAAAAAGATAGAATAGGGACATATAGAGGAGAACGCTGCTTAACATTATTACATCGAACCGGATCGTGCGGTGATCTTTATCGGACCCGAAAGAATCCAGTAACTGAGATCTGGGTCACAAATTCGGTCAACGTCCAGACAACATGCTCCATGCCGTGAAAACCATCACCACAAGCGCTGGGACCGCTCTGTGCAAACCTTTGTGGATTAAGGAAGATGCACATTCATAGCGATGAAAGCTGCCAGAGAGTAGAATGTAGTCGGCGACCATGCTCCCAGCTACTTCAATGATGGATGGATGGATGAATGATTGGTTTGTTGATGGTATGACACAAGGTGCTTAGTTTTATTGTGATTTAGCGAAATCGCACTGGTTATGGCGTTTTTAGTGCTCGATTATGTCAACATCGATGTATTGGATGTGTCTGCTTCAATCATGCTTTTTGCTTGATGATATTGGTTCCAAGTCGGCAGAGTAAACATTAAACATTGAAGTGGTAATCAGGTAATTATTTCGAGAATTGTTCTTTGAACAACGAAAGCCTGGTGTAACAAAAGCTCAACGAGGAAGGTTAGTGTTAGAATAGGATCCGTTGTAATGACAACTACCCTGTACGCTGCGATTCGGCTACCAAGAATATCGAAACCGCAGGTCAAGTTAAATACCATATTGTGGTAAGAGAATTTTGTTTCTTCTTTGCCATTACATCCTTTTGAATTTATTTTTATATTAAATTATAAGAAAAGCAAAGAACAGAATAACATACCATCCACAACCATGAATTGAGTAGGCAATACTCCCAAGGCCGGCTGGGAATTCAAATTGCCTTTGTTTAGAAAACATAGTTTACTCTCGGTCAGGGCCGTCGAGAGCCGCGTCGGGCCCCAAGGCTTGTATTACTGCCGGGCCCTTTTAAACCTAAGCCCTCTAGTTCAGTATGTGAGTCCGTGGTTTCTATTAGTCTTCGGTTGACTCATACTGCCACGTCCACAGATAGTGTGCCAGACATGTCAATTTCGATAGCTTCTTATTCCGTGGTATCCAAATCGGGTAAAATTGCCATAGCTACGAGTTTTTCAACTTGTAGGTACTCAGGAATCAGTAGCATCTAGCTCAAATGGCACGTTGCCCATGTTGATCGGAGATTTGTGCCTTGCCATGAATCTTCTTTTCATGAATTTCCCTGATGGGAAGGATTGGGTAAGTGGTAAGGTTAGGGGTACCCAAGTAACAATTGAAGTTTTATAGCATGCTACAAGTGCAATCTAAGTTTTTTCATTGGCTATAAAACTATCATAAAACCACGATTGTTACTAGGGTAAGGAATATACCCAAGATACCACGAAGCATTATTTAATGACTTTAGACATGTTTTATATTCGCATACTACACATATTCTTTACAGCTTCGTAGTTCTATAGTGATCAGTAAAGCAATGGCGAATGTGATGACGCCGGGGGTTGAGTGGTGTGACCGCCACTCATTCTAGTTGGCCTGGATTCAATTTCAGCCGAGATCGTTGAGACTTTTCTGAGGTGAAAAAATCTGTGGTCACGTCTTCCTTCAGAAGGGAAGTAAAACCGCTCGTCTCCGGTCCATTAGTAAGTTGATCGATATCTAGTCCAGACTGTGGAGTCACCTCTCTGGTGTCGATGACGAAGAAGTAGAATACAACTTCTATACTTACTAACAAATATCCTCCTCCCGTGATACTTGCAGAGTGCGCAGTACGGCCTCTTGAAAAAGCAGGTTTCGGACTAATATCGCTTCCCTTTGAGTAAAGCCATGTCAAGTGATCCTCGAATTTTTCGCAAAATCACCGATTTTCATGAGGTATAATTTATTGTATAGGGATTATGGTGATTAGCTTTTGGTATAAATATTTCGTTACAATTCCTTTTTTTCTTTAAGATATTAACCCTTAAACTTTATTGCATGATAAAATTGAAAATTTTGTATCTCAAAAACTACTGAAGATAATTCAATGAATTTTTGCACACTTATGGAATGATATTTGCACTATCTTATAAAAATGTTTTTGGTTTATAATTGTGTAAATAACGGTACTTTGCATCTATTTAAAGTTTTCAGTTGTATTTCTTCTTGTGTTCTTCACGCTAAAAATTTTCAAAACTTATGTCAAATTATGCAAAAATCTTTTACCTTCAATAATCTGTATTTATAATTTTTCATTTTTGTTCCTATCGAGAGTTATAGAGGATTTTGTAACTGTGCGCTGTTTCAACGCATGGCCCATTTTGATGCAACCCGCGAGAACGTACATATTGGCAATGCCGCACGTCGCAACGTCCTAATGCGCATCGCTTTGAAGGAGCGTATCTCATGTTCAAAATTGGCATCTCTGAGATTAAAGCAAAAAGACAAGCTTTTCTTTATGGATAATTGAAAGTGAATGTTTTCTGAGTAATTTGCATGCTCTTTAGCGTTATTATATTGTTCAAGAGTTATTTAATTTTCTGTCACTCAATACCTCGGACAAGTGCGCTCGGTTATTGCCAGCCGATGAGCAAAGTTGAGCAGTGGGCATGTTTTAATCTGCGTTAGCATATTTTTCACAAATTGACATACTTCACCACGTTTTATTTTCACTTGGTTCTGTCTAAGAGGTAGATTGTGAATCTTTTCTTAAATCCACATAGCGCCTTTTCAGCCATGCGTCATCGGGTCGTGCGTTAAATTACGCGCTCATTTAATTTGCATCAGTGCGAGTGAGAAAACGTTTTGACGTTTGTTTTTGTTTCGATCGCACTTGGGTGTTTCCCATATAGAGAGAACTGGACGAAATGCTATATTATCTCAAGATATACAATATTTGCTCAAAAAAACATTCGATTGATTTATGTTATAAATATGGGTCGATCACACGAATGATGTATTCCGTTAAAAAAAAATCATAAATATGTTCGTCGTATCTTGTTTTTATGGCATCCATGTGGAGTGATAAATTTAAAAATTATATTGGTCAACACATGTGTAGCATATGTCGTAATGGGCGCAAAAAATACAACGAAAATAAATATGGACATGAGCAAAACACAATTTTCCTTAAATTTTCGATTTTACATCCAATGTTTATAGTAATGGGTTCCACTATGACGCGTTTAAAATATAGGAAAATTTACGCGTTTAATTTTTCTTCTTATAGTGTTTGCCAAAGTAATGGAACTGGAATATTCGATGACTCAACAGGTACATGCGGAAAACTGTAACGAGGATTTTGAAATAAAGATCGTTGATGAATAATTGAAATTCGACAAAAATAAATAATATCGTACCAGAACTTGGAGAACCACCAATCAACAGAATTAACAGAAGCAATAGTGATAAAAAACCCCAACATCGATGCGATTGAACAACAGATTTTATGTAAACTTTTTTCAAAAGACACATCGTTGTTCACTCGGTGAAAATAAAAACGTGAAATAAAATGCTGTTGGCACAAGATTTTCCACTTTCATATAGTAATGTTGTAGACTAAAAAAGAATTTGGATATAACGTAGATGTATTTTGACTAACAAAAGTGTTTTTAAAGATGTTAATCGTTAGTAGCATTAAATTATAATAATAAAAAATATATTTAACAACGATAATTTTCGTTGTGCACTTCAGTCAAAAAAATTTAACGCATCTCAAAATATCCGGAAAAAAATTACCTTCGATAATTCGTATTGAAAAGTTTGCCCTTTTGCGCCAATCGAGAGATATGGTTTCTTTTAGTCATGCGATGCGCACTTCCTACACGATGCGCTTTCTGACGTAGTGACGTGCGACGTTGCCAATATGAACGTTCTCGCGAGCTGCATCAAAGTGGGCCGTGCGTTGAAACAGCGCACTGTTACAAAATCCTCCATAACTCTCGATAGGAACAAAAATGAAAAATTATAAATACAGATTATTGAAGGTGAAAGATTGCCGCATAACTTAACATACGTTTTGAAATTTTTTAGCGTGAAGAACACAAGAAAAAATACAATTGAAAATTTTAAATAGATGCAAAGTACCGTTATTCACGCAATTATAAAGTAAAAATATTTTTATAAGATAGTGCAAATATCATGCCATAAGTGTGCAAAAATTCATTGAATTATCTTCAGTAGTTTTTGAGATATAAAATTTTCAATTTTATCATGCAATAAAGTTTAAGGGTTAATATCTTAAAGAAAAAAAGGAATTGTAACGAAATATTTATACCAAAAGCTATTCACCATAATCCCTATACAATAAAATATACCTCATGAAGATCGGTGATTTTGCGAAAAATTCGAGGATCACTTGACATGGCTTTACTCCTTTCCTTTCGCGATCTACGTTCGGGCCTAGCCGGCGCCGGTATTGATCAAAAAACACTTTAGAATTTCCATGAGTTGCACATTGAAAGATGCTTCGCTACTCCCAGGCATTAAATATCTACTGATTCCCTGTGCAATTTCAGCTAGTCCAGATCGATAACGGAGTAGCAGCTAGGGGTGGTCGCACAAGCTAAATCTCAAGCTATTGGAACGCATACAGATGTGCTTACACGAATTATCTCCACACGCCCCTGACATCGTGATTAACAACTTTATGTCAAGATACGGAGAAGTGGCTTCCATAAGAGCTGCAACTTCTCATTTTTCCAGGTGCCCCCAACGTTGTTATTGTGGTGAGAATACTTCCGTAAAAACAAACTTTTTCATACGCAACCATTTTATGCGGATCAACCGAAAATGCACGTTTCATCAGACAATACTGGTTAAGCAACCATGGTAGATTCCTATGCGCGAATTCTACAAAAAGACACTGCACAGCGGAAAACTTTGTGCAAAAGTAGCTTAAAAAAGCCCACCTACTATAACCGTAAACAGCACACCGTTATCTTATGCCAAACCAGAAACGGCTACAAAATCAATATCTACGGATCTGACAGGAACAAATATTCACTCATGAACAATCACGCCCAATGTCTCCAAGCCAACAACCGGCACCATCAGCAAAAAAGCGAACGTAGAAGAGGACGGATGCGTTTGTCCGTGCCCTCGCATTTCTGTTTGACGCTTTCTTCGAAAATACTTTGAATTGGCTTCTCAATATTTTGTAGTGTATTCCGTCGATTCAAGCAATAAAACTCGTTTTATAAACTTGTACACAAAGTAGACAACTCCCTTGAGAACGTTTGTTTTTACAAATGTCAACTATCAAATAAAGTTTTCATTTGTTTACGCTTTCATCATATAACAATTTGATAAGGCGAATGATTACAAAGAAATTACTATTACTACACACAAAAAAAAAACTGAATTTTATCGTTGACGTAATTCCAAACTTGCCACAATCTAGCAAACCGTAATTGACAAAATAACGAAATATAACCGTGTCCTGTTTAATTTTACATGAAAGATGTACTTTCCATGCGCAGTGCCATAAAATTACACCCTTCAACATTTTAAACAAACGCCATATGTGGAGTAAAATTACGTAACTCGTAAAATTCAACGACATGTAAAACTAAAATCAAACGTCGTTTTTGATGCTCGTATATGTCATGGTCAGGAGACGTAATTTTACACGATTTTTTCTAGGTGTGTAATTTTATTGCTCTTCTATGTATACCGGACGTGTTCGCCTATCTTCCGGGTAAAAACGCGGGCCCCCAAATATGACCCGGGCCTCAGGGCAATTGCCCTGGCTGCCTCCCCCTCTCATCGGGCCTGCTCTCGGTAGTCGGCTACTCAGAATTTAAAAAAATCAAAAACTAACCGATTTGTTTTCCAGTGACCGTGTACTCGAAGACTAACTAAACTTGATAACGAACTACACACCAAAAAATAATGAAATTTAAACGACATGTAAATCAATACGAATGTAAACATACAACGATTGAATCAAAAATTTTATTGAAAATTACGTTAAAATCAATTGGAGCATCAAACAGCATACAATTTTACGGTTTCATTCGTGCAATATTCATGTCATTCATTTTACAGTAGTATTCGAGTAAAAATACATTGAAGTGCATTGGTTTTCCGTTTAAAGAAACTGTAATTTTCAATCCACGTGTGAAACTATAATAAAATTCGTTGAAGAAAGCACGACAAGTCGTGTGTATTTGTGGTGGAACTAAATTTTACATTTCTATTCATGCTCCAAATATGTGCATGAAAATAAGCTTAAAATTACAAAATATTTTTTTCTGTGTATGTTTTACAGGTCGCATCGCTTGATTGTAACGAATCCTATACCTCATTCCGTTCCAAGCCTCCAACTCCGCAATATTCAAAGAAAATCTGATGAGTCGTCTTACTTCCGTTAAGTAGATGAAACATCAACACTTCCCGTCCTTTATCCTTCCCAGGAGACGATGGAAACCGGGGCGGCCGCCATGCTGTTGCAATTTTAAATATATTTTGGATCGGTACTTACCATTTCTTACGCAACTCTTTATTAAATAACTAGCATAGAAACATGATGAAGTCAGTGTGAAATCCACCAAAATCATTGCTACAACGCAACGCCTCCACAACCATAAATTGAATGCTCTAAGAATTATATTGACAGCGAGAAAACTTGATCCTTCATTAAGCCGTTTAAATTGTCCTCATTTAGATCTGCTCATACGACGTTTGCCAGAGAATACTAATGTACCTAATTTAATTTCTTTTTTCAAAGTAATCCAGTTGCAGTACAAATAGTTTTTATTTTTCTTTAAGGCAACATATAAATTGACCTTATCGAAGCGTATCCCATGAAACGCCACCTCACCGCAACTTAATCCGTTCGAAATGAAGGTAGCACATCTCAATTTCAACTCTCCAAAAAAAAAAGCCGGAAGTCCATCCAACAGGTGCGGATCGTAAAAAAAAAAAACAAAGAAAAAAGTGACAAATGCTTCCCACCCGGCACTTCGTCATCATTTGCCGGGGGAAAATGCTGAAGAAAAATAAAACGATTAAGTGCTATAGCTAGTCTCGGAAACCGCCAACCAGTGTGTAAGGCCAGCAAAAAAAACAACTCATTGATCCCAAGAGAAAGAAGGTGGGGGCGGTTGTAATTTTTTTTTTGTTTCGAATCTCTACTTGAGAACGGCACCGCGCGTACAAGCGAGTGAACAAGGAAAAAAAATCTAATTAAAAGAAGATGAGGAAACCGTAGGTGGGATGGGATGGGCTCGCCAGCAGCCGGCAGGAAAACTCTCGCGATTTATGCCTCAACGAGGATGCGGGCCGACTGGCGCGGTGGTAACGAGAAAACAGCAGTTTTTAGCATCGGAAGAAGAAAAAAAGTCGAGACTTGGCGTAGGTTATGGTTTTTATTAACTCAAGTCCCGCGTGTTCATTGTCGTTGAACTTGCGAAGGGGCCGGGGCATGGCAGCCTGGCTGGTCGCCGTCTGAGCTGATTTTTTTCTTTTAATGAGTTTTTTTTCAGCGAACTTGTCTGATCAGGAGGCACCACCCTCCCTACGGTACGGACGCAAGTCACTCGCTATTATGTCGTTTTGAGGATTTTTTCGCCAGCTTCGCGGGTTTCATTCACAACTTTTCTCGTCGCGAGCAGGGGGATATCCTTACGCCGGGGAACACCCGTTAAGGAGTGTTTTTTTCTGATGCTTTCATTATCTTTCTTTTTATTGGCTTCTCCTATTAGGCGTAGATTAAGTGGTAAATGAGGGATGAAGCTGGATTATTTAATTACCGGCTAATCTAGGGAAATTGAGGGGGGTTAAAAGGAGTGAGTTTATTTTCTTTTATCGCGGCTCTTACAACGCAGAAAGGCAGTGCGTGCAAATATATTTAGGTTACTGGTTTCGCTTTATCAAGTTGATAAGTTACTTGAGAAATTTGTCCGGCCCTAATGCCCAGTATGAAAGTATCGCGATAAATCTTAAACGAAAATTGTTCTGTTTAAAAGTGATAGAAATGGAAATAACCCCACATCGCTTATGTTACCTAAAAAATCATAAACTTCAGTATAAAATCACCCCTAATTTTATACTACATTGCTTACACGCACGCATGGCTCTTCGCCCTGGCCTGCACAAATCACCAGAAAGCCTAAGCGAACCGGGCGAAAGCTTTACGAACAACGACCAGCAGCATTAAAAACACTCTGCGCCCCTCGAGAGGCTGAAGAAACACAGCATAAAAGTACTGTGCGCACTCGTAAAAGCATAACATAAACATAACAATATTATATTCGCCCGGTTGTTATGCAATTGGCGCTACATCAGGTGTCTAAATTGGCTAAATTAGATTTATTTCAGACCAAACGAGCCTTTATTCGAGAGGGTTCAGGTAGGAAGAATCATAACGGTGGCATCTTCCACCAAGACGGGAGCCTGTTGTTATTAGGAAATATTTAACTCGTCGGGAAAATCGTAGATATAACTGCCTTTCCGAAAAAAGGCAACCCTCTTCGTTTTGCAACGAAAATTGATGAATTTTACGACCCATCTTTAAGCAACTGACGGGCGAACAATTTTGCCACTTGAAAAGCGCGCACATTTTGCTTTCTTTTTTTTTTGCTTCTTGAAGTTCATTCGCAAACAAACACACACTCCAGCCGAATCCGGCCCGACAGGTTCGAGAGTCGTGTGTGACATAATAGAATAATTTATTTAACGAATATGAAAAGATGGGACCGAAAACTCATATGAGATTAAAACTTTTTCCATTTCGCCTGTAACATCAGCCAACCAACCAGCCAACCAACTCAAACCGAGCCACAGCATCCGTGCCGGATCCCTCCCTCGCTCGTACTGTCGGTCCTCTCGAAAATCTCAACAAGCGTCCTCTGGTCCTGACGATAGGCGACCTACCATTGGCCGTGATGGTGGTTTTGATGATGGCAGAAGCGACGGAGGTACTTATCTGAGCCACGAGTACGTCCTGCTTCCACTAGAGGAGAAATGAAAGGCTAATATGTGCGAACCAGACCCGCCAACCCACACCCTGCATTTTCACACAAGAACAGCAAGAAGTAGAATAGGCGCTTTTGCGTGCTAGTGGGTTGAGTTGGGGTGTGAAGAAAATAATGCCAACATATATTGCCTGATGGGTGCTGAGGGAAGCTGACTGAGAGATGAGGAAACTGAGGATTTTTGAGATATTATTTCATCATAGTATGCAAATTTTGTGGATATGACCGAGGCCAAGCACTTCGGGGATTTCGAACTGAAACGCGTATTCTTCATCATAGAATTATGACGAAGCAATGGTAATCACTGAAGCCCGCTTAACCAAGGGATTTAAATTATTCAATATCAATATGTCCCACTGGAATCGAAATCATTCAACATTATATTTTACGCTTTAAAAATTGAGGAATTGGAAGTTGGACAACTACCCATCAGGAGATAAATCCGTTTCGATCACGTTAACCACCATCGCATGTCATTTTGACTCGAGAAGAGTATGTTAATATCAACATTAGCAAACAACGTTAACACTGCATGCACCAAGCATCAAAATTAATCATAACGATAATTTGACTTGTTTTTTATCTCCACTCTTTTCGAACAGTTCCCAAAACATATAACACCCACGGATATACCCAAGTCTGTAGATATGTTAAGATACAACAAGTTTGAGAATCGGTTATTATTACAACATGAAAATTCTAATTTTCCGGGACAAGTACTTAGGTTACATCCGACTATCACTGCCAAACAGTTCAACCTGCCTGGTGTTAGATGTTCGTATGTCTAACGCCACCCGTTTCGGACTATCGACTGGATGAACTTGTCTACCGGACCCATGTTTGCGATTTGCACGATGTCACGATTTTAAAAAATATTGTTTTTATCCAACAATCGGTTAAGTTTGTTAAATGGGCGTCAGGACCGTAGAGAGAAAATATGGGTCCAGGAGGATCCAACGTACGGGCCCCACCACTGTATATGGCCCGAGTACCAAAAAGTTAAAGGTTGATATCCATTGGAATTCACTGATTATGTATATTATACATTACACTGAAATTTTATAGTTATGTACCAGTTGTTTGTAGCGCCAATGACGGAAAAAACGGCTGTTAATACTTTCGAGTATTTTAAATATCTCTTCGAAAGTTTTGTCGGCTTTGAAAAGAACTATTTTTGTCAATAGTATTAATAAAAGTAAAGAAATGGAAAGATTAAAAATGTAGTAATTAGAAGAAAAAAAATATTGTCTAAGCGAAGATCAATGGAAAAATAAAAAAACGATGGGAAAACTGAATATTGATGTGCAAAAAAAAATAAATAACAAAATCAAACAAATAACCAAATTAAAGTCAACTGTCAAAAAGTATAATCGAGAAGAATCAAAACAACACCCCTATAAAAATTGATAAAAGAAAACTGGAAACTATACAAACAAATTGCAAAGATTAAAGAAGTCGAACATAATTCGTTCGTAATTGTTCAATGGTGAAAATAATAAAAAATATGTAAAGATGGGAAGATTTCGATAATGAATGGAAAATAAAAAAAAACTACCAAAATGAATACAAACATTAATATTAAAAATGCATAAAACTGAAAACCCGATAAACCTAAAATAATGTAATATAAATATTATAGCATAAAGAACAAGATATATTTGATGTAATGAAAAAGTTATTCACTTTAAACGTTAAAAATGCATAAAATTACAGGAATGGATATAAAAGACAAAAAATAAAGATAGAGAAATAAAAAACTGAACGGATCGGAAAATTTTGCAAAATTGGAAAAAATTAACGATGAAAAGACGAACAAAATAAAGAAAATTGGAAGGTATTGGTTAAACAAAAACGGAGCAAACGGACAAAATGGAGAACAAAAAATAGTAGAAACCAAAATGGTATACCATAGAAACACACAAACTGGAGAAAATAACAAGAAGAAATTGAAAAAAAAGTGTTTTAATCCACCTAATGGTTCAATTGTTCCTTTCCCATTCTTCCAAAATACGATTCCATGGCTGGTTATGTTCTATAGAATGGTGAAAATGTATATTACGTATTTAGTACGATTTTCACATACATACAATGGATTGACAGCCACGAACTTGAGATGGTATTTGTTGACGCTGAAACACTTGAAACCAGTGGCGGATCCAAGAGGAGGATCCGGAACTCGTCGAAAATTTTCAACTTGTTAAGAAATTTTAAACTAGTTTCAATATTAAAGTAGTTTCAAACTCCAAAAACCAATTTAATCTACCTAGCAGTAAGATGAGACATTTCATACACATATCACTGTTGGATAATTCATTAGTTTGCAGAACTCATGCAAAATAGGCAACCCAACTAGAGGTAGGATACATAAAACACCATTAGATTAGCTCATTAAATGAAAAATTAGACAATATTTAAAAACAGTTTATTATTTATTAACAGTTAACTTAATAAAATAAATTAAATTGACTCAAACTAACAAATTGAATGAAATAAATCCAAATGAATCAAATGAATCAAATGAATCAAATGAATCAAATGAATCAAATGAATCAAATGAATCAAATGAATCAAATGAATCAAATGAATCAAATGAATCAAATGAATCAAATGAATCAAATGAATCAAATGAATCAAATGAATCAAATCAATCAAACAAATCAAATGAATTTAATGATTACAGTAAATACAATAAATCAAATGAATGAAATGGATCAAATGAATAAAATGTCTGAAATGAACGAATTGAATAAAATAAAAAATAAATGAATTGAATAAATAACACAAACGAATCAAATAAACAAAATGAGCAGAAAAATAAAATGAATAAAAAATGAGCTGAATAAAATGAAAAATTAAGCGACGCTCAAATGTTACAAATAAATAGAAAAAAATGTGCCAAATAAATAATTTGTATTTGATTATCAAAAATGAAAAAAACTGAATAGAATATATGAACGAAAAAAATAAATAGAATGAAAACAGTGAATAAAATAAGGTAAATGAATGATATGAGTAAAATGCCAGAAAAAAATAAACTGATCAGAGTGAATCCACAGAATGAGGCGAATAAAATAGATAAAATGAACCCAAATGAACAAAATGAATAAAAAAATGCTGAAAGATATAAATAATTAAAATGCAATGATCATATATTTAAAATTAATCAAATATTCAAAACAAATAATATAAAAAGGTCGGATAAAATTTATTACGCTAAGAGACAGAAACATATGAGTACTTAGAATGAAATTAAAAACCATTTTTGAATTAAGTAATTGAATAAACCGGATTGTACTAATTTGAGAACCATTACATCAGAAAGTAATGCATTGTTTCATCATCTGAAAAATGACAAATAAACGTACAATAAAATCCAGGGCTTCCATTCGTTTTTGTTTTCACTTTTCGTTTTCGTTCTTGTTTACTTGACGGCGTCGTTCAATCTTATGTTTCTACTTTATTGATGGACCTTAATTAGTTATCTGGAACATATAATGTTTAATTTGATTTGGAATTCGAAGTTTTTTTTTGGTCACATATTTCCACAATCACAATCAGGATCGATGCCAGTAACACAGGCCCGTGCGCAGAAAATTCTCAAGGGGGGGGGGGTGATCTTTTAACGTTTATTTTAAAAGAAACGTACAGAAACCCTCAAACTTTAAAGATTTTTTCAGAGGCCTGGACCTAGTCTTGTGAACCAGACAACTCTGCTCAACAAATTGGGTAAATGTTTGTTATCGAGAAGGAGTCATCAAAAGACACCGCTGCATAGTGGTCGGGAACCCCAAAAAAGTGAACTTAATTCACTAGAGGCCAAACCATCGAATATATTCACAAGGTATCTTTGGACGAATTGGTCGTAAGAATATTCCCCACAACCTGATAAAAATTAAAATTTAAGCCATGCCTAATGCGATCAAATTAAAAAAATTAACTTTTTATGCTGACGAGGTAGAAAGTTGGTGTCTTCGACAAAGTTTTAGAAATGCTCGTAATAAAGAATTTTGTTGAACTACTTGTAGGATTTAATGTTATCGATTTGGAGAGCGTTTTCAATGGCAACACCCTCAAATTTAGTTTTTTTTAACATAACTTTTTCCACTGTGACTTTTCGTGCAAACCGTGCTCCAGATAAATGTGGAGGCATTAAACCACATAATATTGTTGAAGACTGTAAGTAAAAATACCCAAGTAAAAAAACATTAGAAAATGAGCTTAAAACCTTCTTACCTTTTTTATGCGTAGTCCGGACATTGAAAATAGTGTCTGCTCGTCCATCTTGGTTTGCATCTTTCTCTCTTATACGCAGTTGAACTTGGTGTAAAAAAATTAAAATTCTTAAATAACTCTAAAACGAATGAGTATTTTTACAAGAGGTGTGCGCCGCGCCGCCTATTTCAGATGAAATTTTTATATGCAGTGTTCAACAATATTTTACATGCAGTCTTCAACAATATTATGTGGTTTTAATACCTCAACATTTGTCTGGAACATCGTTTGCACGAAAAATCACTGCGAAAAAAGCTATATTAAAAAGCTAAATTTAAGGGGTTTGCCTTAAAAAACGCTTTATAAATCGATAACATTAAGTCCTACAAGCTCAAGTTGTTCAACAAATTTCTTCATTATGAGCATTTCTAAAACTTTGTCGAAGACACCAACCGGTCGCCGGTTGTCACGGTAAAGATAGATACGTCTACCTTTATCAGGACACAGTGAACTCGGGTGATTCGTAGTTATTCTGCCTAAGCGCGACCCTCATTAACAGAAGGCAAAGATTAGGCCCGTACGATATTAAGCCTGTTCTAATGACCCTGCCACTTCTAGTTTTCCGATCTGTTTACTTCACATCCTTGCTCTCACTTGAGTACTATGGCTCTAAGTTTCATAACTTTCCCTACCCAGTAATCTCTAGCTAATTGAATGTCGTTAAAACGTAAAGAAGACACCAACTTTCCACCTCGTCAGTATAAAAAGTTAATTTTTCTAGGTCAACCACAGTAAGCCATGCCTCAATTTAATTTTTATCAGATTGTGGGGAATATTCATACGAACAATTCCTCCAAAGATACCCTATGAATATATTCAATGGTTGGGCCTCCTGTAAAGTTTTTGGCATTTCCGACCACTGTGCGTTGCCTGCTGGCTCGTGGTGGATTCGGATTGGTTTGTAGTGGTTGTTAAGCCATCCGACTAAACTTAAACCTCTTGTATCTCGTAATCCTCATCCATCCGGGGCAACCGTTAAGTAGGGTGATGAGCCCATTATCGCTATGTTTCTATTATCACGCTACCCATTTGAAGCCGTTGGTTAGAGCAGTGTCTGCCATCTTTGTCTAACGCATTGAGTCAAATGGTAGCGCAACAATAGGGGCACTCGATTCGTGTTTTCGTTGCGCTCAAACACGAGAATTTCACTGTTTTCAGCGCATGTATGTTATTATCTTGGTACTTAACAGCGAAGCAAATCTGTTGATGCCAATTTGTACGTATTCCATTGTTTGTAGGCCGAGTAATTAATGATTCAGTGAGGCGCCCTCCTTAGTATGGTGAAAATAGGCACTTCACCCTACTGCTTTAGTGAGGATTGTGCTCTTGCTTATTTTGTTTTGTGTTAATCGTCATGTTTTTATCCATAGCTACTTTTCCTTACTTGCTGTCAAACCTTCGCGATATATCTCACCTGCTCAGGTCTGCTGCAAATATCGTACCCTGTTGAGACATGAACCGAGCCGGGGGTGTCGACAATAAGAATTTACATCTGTTTACAACCACCTTTGCCGGGTTTCTTATCCTTCTTGGTGCTAGTCGTTCTTATTTATCTGCTAGCTGGTGCTGAGAACTTCCTGGCGGCAGTATTTCACCCTATACCGATGCCCATTTTCGCGATCCATTTCGCTGTCACTCTAACGGAATAATCATCGGCGGTAAAATTTCTCTAGACAACGTTATCCCGATTTTCTCCAACTTCGTGTTTTTCCTCCATAACTGCCGTTGCTAGCCCGCTGACCGACATCTGCTGTCTACTCACTACTTTTGCCAATATCGAAGCTTGTCGAAACGTGAATCAATCCTTCAGAGAAGCCGTCCAACTTGACATACATCCTTTTCCAGCCACCCTCGCAATGTTTCGTCCTTGGTTTCTTCATTGACTTGTTTCTAGAGTGACCGAACTCAAATGACATTTTATGTGTCCAAAAGGTTTGCAATGTATTTTTTCCTGGATAGGAAAATAATAAATTTTTAAAAGTAATTCAAAACGCCCAGGGGGTTGAACCCCAACCCCCCCCCCCCCCCCCCCTCGTGCGCACGTCCTGCTGTAACATCCTGATTATGACATACTAGTCATGGCGAACGTCAACGAATAGGACATGGATCACGAATTGGACGGTGACTTTGGGATGGCAGGCATGCGGTTCTACTCCCTGAGTAAGGAAGGATGACACCGACTTAAAATGGCGAGTGGATTAATTGCACACACCTAGAAAAAATCCTGTAAATTTACGTCTCCTGACCCTGACATATACGAGCATCAAAAATGACTTAGTTTTACGTTTGATTTTAATTTTACATGACGTTGAATGTCGTAAATCACGTAATTTTACTCCACATATGGCGTTTATTCTGAATGCTAGTACGTGTAATTTTATGTCATTGCGCATGTAAAGTATATGTTTCATGTAAAATTAAACGAAACACGGTGATGTTTCGTCATTTCGTGAATTACAGTTTGTTAAATTGTGTCATGTTTGCAATTACGTCAACGATTAAATTCAGATTTTTTGGTGTGAACGACTGCCTCCGTCCCGACCAAACCATAGCAGGTCTCCGGGCACATTCAAAACTCGTCATCATTTAGTTGGTCGTATCATGTTCGGATGAATCATTCCCGATTTTACACCGATCCGGCTCTGAACACTTCTCCCCATGAAGGATAGTGTCAACCCTAGCATGACCTCCCTGCTTCATAGATAATCGTGGGATCACAAGAGGCGACTACGTACAAGGAGTGGAGATAGCGGTCCGGAGTTGGGATCCAATAAAATGGAGAAAAACTAAAAAAAACCCAATAAAATCGAGAAAAAAACAATAAAATGGAAAATAATAAAGATACATATACGGAGCAAGCGCGGCGAATCCGTTCGCCAAAGGTGGTTTGATGAGGACCACCAGCAGTAGCTGAAGTGATTCAGCAAGCGCAAGAGGAGAGGATGCAGCAGCAATAGCAACAGCAACAACAGTCAGTGCAGAGCGGGATGAGTTATACCCCGAGCAACATCGGTTACTGACTTGCAGTTTTTCAGCAACATAATTCGTTACATAAAGGTATATGGTAACGATTATTGGGCTGGTTTAGCAACCAAAACAGCGATAATGCAACTAATCGCAGTCGTTGCTTGTTACAAATGCTGGTTGGGACCCCTCAGAAGCCAAAAGTAGTGGCAGCGAAATACTTTGTGGAAGACCTCCACAAGTTTGTGGACTCGAGAAACAATGTCCATAAGGACAATAAATCGATGGTTCTTAGAATCCGAAAGGCGTTAATGTCCGCCGTGAAGGAGTATGACACAGCAACGCGGAGAGCTGATGTAGCTGAGCGAGCATTGGCGTCGGCTAAGGCTACTACCTTTCTAGCCCCTCCGAAGCAGGGGTAGGAGAAGCAGATGGGAGTGGAGAACACGTCAGTTTCCATGACTCCAAAGAGGACAAGAACCTCGTCAGGAGACGGATGGCCAGGCGGGCCCAAGGGGACGCTCAAGGGAGGCTTTTGTTGCCGAATGAAAGGACGTGACCCAACGGGGAAAAAGCTAGAGTTCCGTTGTAAGTCAAAAGGAGAAACACGAGAAACAGCAAACGTAGAAGGAAGAGCGAAAAGAGGAGCAGAAGCGGAAAGAAAAACCTTAGGATCGTCAGAAGGCACCAAAGGGAGAAACCGTGCTCGTCAAAGCACGTGACGCGACGACTTAGTGCTGCTCAATAATGTCAGAAAGGACCCGGAGCTGAGGGATTTGGGTGAATACGTGGTAAGAATCAGGCGTACCCAAAAAGGCGAGATGCTCTTCGAGTTGAAGAAGGATCCCACGACCAGCAGCTCGACCTGGCAGGAGACTATTACCAAATCAATAGGTGAAAACGCAAAAGTTAAGGCATTGAGCCCGGAGATGGTGATTGTGTACAGGGACCTTATTGAAATCTCGATGGAAGACGAGGTGAGAGGTGCACTGAACCAGCAGTGTAACCTGGAGGAGGTGTACATGACGACCAGGTTAAAGAAAAGATACTCAGACAGCGATGATTTGTTTACCGGTTACCGCTGCCGACAGGGCGCTGGAGGCAGGCAAAATTACGGTTGGATGAGATACTCATTGAGAGCCGCCCCACGAGCATATAAACGAGCGGAAAAATGCTTCGAGTGTTTGGGCTTTGGACATTTGGCAAGGGCTTTGCAAAGGATGGATACGGGATGTACTGGAAATGCGGAAAGACGGGCCTTCTTTGGACTCCAGCGGACGGAAACGACCATCAGACGGATGGCTTTAAATGCCCTGCCTACAAGAGCGCGACTGCAGACCAACGGTATTGAAGATAACCCAGATAAATCTGTATCACTGTGACACCGCACAAGAACTTTTGTGGCAGTCTATGCCAGAAACTATTTGTGATGTTGCTTTGATTGCAGAGCCGTGTCAAGTCCCCCTGGGTGGCGGATAGATCAAGAACGTTTCTCATACAAGATTTGGGCAGATTCCCCATTCAAGAAGTAGTAGAACGGATCGGATTGCCAAAATCAAAGGCGTCTTCGTGTGCAGCTGTTACACTCTTCCACAGTAGACAGTGAAAGCGGTGGTGACTTCAACGCCTGGACTGTGGAGTGGAATTAGAGGGTGTATCCTGCAGGAAACTCTTGCGAAGTTAGACATACGATTGTACAATGAAGGTTCTGTTAGCACATTTCAGAGGGACGGGAGGGAGTCTATCATCAACGTCACATTCTGTAGTCCTTCATTGACGGCAAACATGGATTGGAGAGTATGCGAAACGTATACGCATAGCGACCATCATGGTATCAATACTGCGTTGTGGTCACGATAGATCTGAGGAATGTATTTAACAGCGCCAGCTGGGAAGCCATCGCTGCACAGAATGAGGGTTCCCGATTATCTATGTCAGATCTTGAAGAGCTACTTCCAGAGCAGAGTGCTGCTGTACGAGACAAACGGAGGGCAGAAGTCAATGTGAGTGACAGCGGGTGTTTCTCAGGGCTCCATTTTCAGCCCAACTCACTAACGGTGATGGGTGATACACTTAAAGAAGTGGAGAAGACGATGACGAAGGCAATTGACGCGATCGAGAACTAGATGAACGGGTAAAGCTGCAAACAGCTCACCACAAGACGGAAGTGTTGATGGTCAGCAACTGAAAATCGGCTAACCTGATGCAGATCGACGTCGGAGGGCACATGGTTGCATCGAAGCGTGCACTGATTCAATTGGGAGTGATGATCGACGACCGGTTGAGCTTCAACAACCACGTTGACTACGCCTGCGAAAAGTCGGCGAAGACAACGAACGCAATAGCCAGAATCATGCCAAACGTTGGTGGTCCGAGAAGCAGCACGAGAGGTCTGCTATCTACTGTTTTGTCATCGATACTCCGATATGGGGTCTCTGCCTGGGGTACCGCGCTGAAAACCAAGCGGAACCACGAAAAGTTGAAGAGGACATTCCGGCTGATGGCCATACGAGTCGCGAGTGCGTATAGAGCAACATCGTCGAAGGCAGTATGCGTTATCGTCGGGATGGTTCCCATTTGCATCACTCTGGCTGACAGCGTGGCATGCTACCACCGAAGAAATGTACGTAATGCAAATAGACTGGTCCGAGCGGACTCGTTGGCTAAGTGGCAGCAGGAGTGGGACAACGCGGTGAAAGGAAGGTGGACCCACCGACTCATCTCAAACGTGTAGGAGAGGTGAACTTCCATTTGACGCAGTTTTTTGTCCGGGCACCGATGCTCTCGGAAGTACTTGCATTGGTTTAGACAAGCTTCGTCATCCCATTGCCAGGAGTATGTGAACGTGCAAGAGACACCAAAGCACGTGGTCTTTGAATGCCCTAGGTTCGAAAAAATTCGTAGCGTGCCTGGTGTGACAGCTGACAATATTGTCAAAGACATGTGTCACGACGAGCATACGCTGTCAACAGAGTGGTTACGAGTATACTCTCCGATCTGCCGAGAAAGTGGCGACCAACAAAGTAGCGCCGTTGGCTAGAAAGTCGCCGTGAAACCACAAATCAGAAATTCCGCCGCCGGAGATCTTTGCATCGGTGTAGACTAGGTCCGCAACCGAAAAACTCTCCGTCGGTATAGACTAGGTCCACCGCCGGGGACCACTTGAATAGTACACGACGTAGCACCGGTTTCGGATCTTCGGGGCACCAGCAAACCGGATGTCAGGATTCCCGGAATCGCCGGACCGACCTCAAAACTGTACCGGGTAGGTCGTGAGTAAGGTAGATCCACTGCCGGGGTTTTGACCGAGTAGACCGCGTCGTAGCGTAGCGTAGCGGGTCGTTGGGGCGCCAGTGAACTGGAAGCTACGCTCCGCCCGGAATCGCTGGATGGACCTCAGCACCTATTGGCTGGCCCGTTGAGTAGGCTAGATTCACCGCCGGGGACTAGATCGAGAAGATCGGAATGAAGCGGGGAGCTAAATGGCTTAAGAAAACGAAAATCGGTATCACGAGAAATCTACCGCTCGGTTTCTGGAGAACCTCCCTCGCCGGGGAATTATCCGTCGGAGTTTTAGTAAATTCGGGGGCTGAATGGCTCTTTGGCGGAGTGAGGCGAACTGGAACAAGAGGGGAACAAAAGGGCTTAAATGAGTTGCGGTGCTTAATGGCACCGGTAAGGGAGTCAAAGGGCTCAAGAAGTTGGGGTGCTAAAACCAAAGAAGAATCGGTATCGAGAGAACTTCCTTCGCCAGAAAACTCCGTCGGCGTTAGCTAGATTCACCGCCGGGGACTAGACTGAGTAGACCGAGACGATACACCACCAGTCGCGGGTCGTCGGAGCACCAGCGAGCTGAGTCGTGGTGCTGAATGACACAAGGCAGCCGAAGGGCTCGGTATATTAGACAATCTGAAGTTTTCCGCCCAGATTGTCTTCGTAGGGGAAGAGCACTAAGTCTCGACCAACTCATAGCTTTTAGACTGCCATTCATAAACTACCAACCAGTGTGGATGGTCGAGACCTAGTGGTGTGTCGAGGAACGGTGCTGTAACCCTACTGAAGGAACTAACTACTTAGTAGTTGTATTAGAGTGGATGCTATGCACATAAAAAATCCCTCTTCGAGGTAATGCCGTAAAGGTAGTGCCGGGGAGGAATCAGGTTCTGGGCAAGAACAGTGTTTTAAGCGGGTCGGGTGGCATCCCAAACCCGTTCCCTGAGACGTTGGGTTTCGCACACAGGGCTTTTTTGAAAGTTTTTTTTCTGCTCTCTAAAACACACACACACACACAAACAGACATTGTCCCAATTTGTCGAGCTGGGTCAATTGGTATATGAAACCTGGTCCTCCGGGCCTTGGAAAAAGTTTTCAAAGTTTGAGCGAATCCTGTACATTTCTTTTGTAACAAATGTAAAAAACGTAGACCAAAGAGTCAATGTTCGAGACTAGCCAAATCAATAGAAATGCTGCATACAAGCAATTCAGGGAAAACACTTGATTACAAAATTGAATCGTTAGGTTTTTATTTTATTTTCTTTATATTATTGATTTAAATGGACAGTGGTAGATCATACAATATGTCAGGTTTTGCCGTATCTAAGTTCAAGAAAATTGACTTTTGGCTAGCTTTGATAGTTGTAAGTAAGACGAGCAGATTCAGATTACGATACATTGTAGATTGTTAGAATATTTTACCTCAATATGTGTATATGTCCGTACGTTTGTATTGAATATTTTAGTGCGAGAATAGGGTATATAAATTGTAAAAAATAATCTGGGCAGGTGGTATAAAAGTAATTAATACCTGTTCTTCTTAGAGTGTACCCAAGCCAACACTATATACCTTTTTTTTAATTTTAAAAAGTGCAACAAAGAAAGCACACCTAAAGTTATTATGAACTTTAATTGATTTCATTCTAAGCGAATATTTTCCGGAAGAAATTCGAGTCCTTCTTCAGTAACGCACGCAATGTATTCTATGCGAAGGCTTTTACACTTATCCCCTTGATCTCGTATGTAAAGCACCAAAGCCCTTTATGTTTATCCCTCATCTCGAAGCATTACCATATATTACGATATTGAAATAGGGAAAAACTCGTCCACCGCACGATTCAAGACACTCACTTACCCTCGCCATTTAAAAAAAGAAACCTTTCCCGAAATTCGCGAAATTCTCCCTCGGTGTCTAAAGTTTTTGCAAAAACTCGCTCATCTCATCAAAATTCACTCACCTCCACCGTCTTTGTCGTGGACTCTTGCAAGAAGAAAAAAACGCCAACCAGTTCAAACACCAAATGTCTCTGCGATAACCAAAAAATGCTCTCCAACAAACACACAAACAAACACATACACACATACCAAATATGCGTCAGATACACCCTTGCGATGGTCTACCACCCTTCGAATCACCCACCACCACCCCGCCAACAATTCCAGGAATCTCACAAAAGCCTTGGGCTATCTTTCCGTTTACCAGGAGTAACCTATATGGAAAAGTGGAAAAACAAAACAAAAAAATGTGTGTACCACGGAAGGCCGGATGAAAAGCAGGAAAATGTATAAAAAAATGCTTCTTCTCTTGGGCTGGCGGCAGCATCCGAGCTTGGTTGTCCAACCATGCAAACGGTAGGTAGGTACAGTAACGAGCACTGCGGGAAAAGCGGTAGGTAGCCCAACGAAGGATGCTGCCATGCAAACAAACAAAAAAATAGAAACGAAGGGACCGTGACCGTTTGTCACGACCGTTCGATACAATGCGGCGGCGGTCGTCGGCGTGTAGTTTTTCACCTATCCATGTGCTCACATACACGCAAACCGCACACATACGTACGTATTTTATGTATAGTGGGTGTGATGCACCCCACACGGTAGCTGTTACCTCGCAACCAATGCTGTGAGATGTGCTGTGGAAAATGTCATAATGGTGGACAATGATGGCGAATTTTGAATGGTGGTACAGATTTCGCCGAGTGAGATAACGGTAGTTGGTATGTATAATGATTTAGTAGGAACATCAAGCCTTCCGACAATGGCGAATGGCGCATTGGACATGTGGGGAAAAGATTGAACGGGTGTAAGTATGGTACAAGAAGAATGATTTGATATCTACCTACTCGTGAATAGGTACGAACTCCAATTGTTGTTTTGAATCACCGAATATACAATTGATATATTTTTAATGAGGTCGACGAAACGTCTTTCAAAGATGTTCTGCAAGCTTAAGAATTCCATTGTAATAGACGAAATCGTATATTCAACTTCTTCGTTTTGTGATATGTGGACTCAATTGTTATGAATTGATTCGTGATTTTTAACCGATTATACTAATTAGAATTTAAGCTATCGGCAATATCATCAGTAAGCGAGAATTTATTCATCAGTGACTTGTTAAAAGGTCAAAAATGATTGAATGGTACTTTAAATTATTGTTGTATTTTATAAAGGGGGTAAATGTAAGTCATAAAAAAATTATTGACTCAGCAATTTTTAGACTCAAACTTTGAATTTTAAGCGAATGACCCATGAGGTTAAAGCCTTCAATTAAATAAACAAACAAACTTTGAATTTCTATGTTAAAGATTATTTTGTTCCGCATCGGCTATTTTCTGAAAATACCTTCGCAGATTTTCCCTACATTTTCCAAAAAAAATTGGACACTTTCCTCTATGTTTATTGATTGAGTTACAACTGGTACTGCATCGTTTTTATTTGTGAAATTCGTTTTTTTGTGTTCTTATTTTATATTGAATTCAAAAAAGTGTGCAAAGTAGCCCGCAGCAAGTCCATATATAATATTTTAAAACGCTATATGAACAACTTTTTTATTTGTGAACCAATTCTGCTCATATTTGGCATAAGTAATACATGGCGATAAATCTGAGCTGATATGATACAAATCCATCGATTATTAAAGGAGTTATAATTCGTCAAAATATAATTAATCAATTTTAATTACTTTTATTGAAATATCATTAATTCATACTGATATCAGAGTGTTTTCAACAATAAAACATCACCCATTTATCGCATTTTCTAAAATGAGAGATTCATTTTAATTTAATTTAACATTAATAACGATGGGATTGCAAATTTCGCAAAATAAAAAAAAAAGAAGTAAGGGGCTATTTATGACGTACATTTGAGTGCTAAATTGATGGCGTAATTAGTACACAAGGTCACGTTCTCAAGTTATGCACTTTTTAAGTCAATAATTCAGGAATAAAAGTTCGAAACCAGTTTTATCACAGCCAAATCACATCATTTCGCAACCACCAACTTTGGAGCTTCAATGTCTTTAAGGAAATTATGCAATATAAGAACATCTCTTGAAAAAAAGAATTTAATCCTCCTGGAAATAATTATGGAGAATAAACTCAAAACATTATTTGGAGGCTTGGTATCTTCAGTAAAGTTGTTGATAACTATATTAAAAACCTATTTTAATCCACCTAGCGGTGCAATTGTGCCTTTCTCAATCATGAATCACGAGAATGTGTGCGTTGTTTATATTCATTAAAAACTTTTAAATGCATATATTACATTTTATTATTATACCTCACATGACAACTATATACAGGAAAATAAATCATTATTCGAGTTCTAAAATTTTGAAAAAGAAAAAACAGCCACGGTAATATTGAACTGAAAGAAGGTGCGAAATCGGCAAAGTCCCAAAAAGTCGATTTTTATAAAAAAAATGTTTTTCGAGATAACATAAAATCTCGACGTTTCATGCATTTTAAAGATGTTTGGCATCAAAAATACGAATTCGATTTCTGAAATTTCATGGGGTCCCCCCTTTGAAAAAAAATATGAGTTCAGGCTTATATGGGAATTTCATGTGTGACCGGACCGTTCAGTCTATATTTCCGGAACCATACAAGCGATCCGTGCGAATTTTATAGACATCTGTGGGGATAATATAGCTATCATTTGGGACTAAGTTTGTGAAAATCGACCCAACCATTTCCGAGAAACTGATATGAGTTTGCTAGTTATGAAAGATGGCCGCTTTTCCCGGACACTTCCGGAACCGTCTATGGTGGTTAATGTAGTCAACGAAAGTTTGGTTGGCCGTCGGTGACCTAGAACAGCAAATTTAAGTTGTTTGAGAGACATTTTAGCGAAATTTTTACCTTTTTTGCTTTCATCGGAGTATCGGTTTGAATCACAATTTGCTATGTGATCGCACGCCACAACCTGCAACTCCGGAACCGGAAGTCGGATCGGGATGAAATTAAATAGCCATTTACGGGGACGCAATACCTTTCATTTGAGGCCAAGTTTAGTCGAATCGGTCTAGCCATCTCCGAGAAACCGATGTGACTGTTATTCTGAATTTAGATACTTCCGCCGGGGCTTCCGGAACCGAGGATGGTGGCCAATGTGGCCAAATAGACTTTGAATGGATGTTAGTGACCTAATACTACAAATCGAAGCAGTTGTGGTCATATTTTGGAAAATTTTTCACCTTTATACATTCATTGCAGAATTTATTAAAATCGATATTTTCTGCGTGTTCGTACTTATCACCCTGTAATTCCGGAACCGGAAGTCGGATCCATTAGAAATTCAATAGCAGCCTATGGGAACGTTGCACCTTTCATTTGGGACTAAGTTTGTAAAAATCGGTTCATCCATCTCTGAGAAAAGTGAGTGAGATTGTGTTCGCGTACACACACACAGACGCACATACACACACACATACATACACACACACATACATACACACACACAGACATTTGCCGAACTCGACGAACTGAATCGAATGGTATATGTCACTCGGCCCTCCGGGCCTCCGTTAAAAAGTCGGTTTTCAGAGCAATTGCAATACCTTTCTATTGAGAAAGGCAAAACAACTTTTTTGTTTCGATTATAGAGGTTTTAACCTTAAGGTCATTCGCCTCTTCGGGTTAGAAAAATCTCTTATGAAAAATTTCTAACCCTATGGGCGGGGTCGGGACTCGAACTGTGTAGGTGTGCTGCGTACAAGGCAATCGATTTACCAACTACGCTACGCCCACCCCTAAAAACTTTTTGAAGACACAAGAATCTTCAAATGCTCATAAAAACCGATCCTGCCGTACTAGAAACAAACAGAAAACGCCATTTTCCATAATTTTTCTTCTTCTTTCCGAAAAACAGTATGTTGTCTCAGTATACTCAAGATTTCCTGCTTTGTCGAGCAGTCCCATTTTACGAGCCTCCAATCACTTTTATCGGCCCTTGAAGTATTTTGTTGGTTTTGGTAAACAGTGTTAAGCAAAATGACAAACGACATATGCAACATGGATAAAATACATGGCTTTACAAATGTCAAAAGTATAATAAAACTAATAAAAGTGCGTCTGCTACAAAATATTGAAAAAATGAAGTGTGCAAAGTCGCCCCACATAGGGTAAGGTGAAGCAAATCCGACCTAGTAAACGGTTTTGGCTGTAAAATGCTCATTTTACATCGAATCAAGATTGTTTTATATACCAAATTAAAGGTTAGACTCCTGGGCAACTTTCTGTATATAGCATTTTATTTGGATCTTCTGAATATCTGAATATACAAGTTTTTTACAATAATATATCTGAATATACAAGTTTTTTACAAAAATGTTCATTTTTGCTGTTTTCAAAAATGGTGGGGTAAACCCGACCCCCTATGTTTTTGGTTGATTTAGAGCAGATAAAACTCAAATTTTATGGTTTTTCAATGATAAATCAATGAATGTTGCATTATTGAATTGTAACATGAAGAAAATGGACCTCAATATCAATCTTGGACTGCTAAAATCACAAGCAGTAGCACGTAATGATATTCCCATTTGCATCGGAGCAACTGCTCGACGAATACTATAATCATCACGTTTTTGTATCTTCCGTTTGTAATTATGAACCATTTTGCATAAAAATAATAAATAATAACAATAAAAATATATTTCAATTTGATAAATAAAAATATTCTTAGCAAAAAAGCGGTCGGATTTGCCCCACCGCGTCATTTTTCATTACGATGCAATTTAAAAATATATGAAAAAGGTTGAACTAAATTCATCTATGCACTTTGTAGGACTTAAATCAAAGAATTTAAATTTATTTACATTCATTATGCAATCACTTTAACAATCAGAAATATCCTGTCGTCAATGATGCACAAAAGTCAAATCAAAAGTTGTAAAAACACACATTTTGTCGTATGAGCATCTCAATGTAGACTAATAAAATGCTGTCATACCACCATTATGATTATTTTCGATGCTCTACACGACAACATTGATATTAGTTCGCGTAGTGCTTCTGATTTTTGGTAACAGAGGGGGGTCGGGTTTACCCAACGGTCGAATTTGCCCCACCTTACCCTATCCAAAGTAGCCCCGCACAACGGTACATCAATATCAAATAAAATAACTGCCTGAATTATTATGAGCTCTTTCTTTGGAGAGATATTCCAAAAACATAGATAAGGGACAATTTTTCGAATGGGAAGCTTAATTTGAATAGATTGATTGTCTATAGAACATAAACTTGCTCTACGAAAACTTGCATACATTTCAAAATTTACTCACGGAGAACCAAAATTCAGCTCAGATGCGAAAACTTTAGTTGATTTTCTGAATTTAATTAGTTATTATTTAGGACAACTAAGAAAATTCTCAATTTGCTAATTTTGATTAGTTGTTCTCCATCCTCCTGAATAGAGCTAAAATGCTAGTTGGAATTTCTGTTTTCTCTCTTGATTTGGCGAGAAAATGATGCTGTCAATTTTAGCGGAGACACATTCTTCATCTTCTCAACTATAATTTCTGTTGAATTTAGTACTATTTTCTGTTGGTTTCAACCAATACATTTTCTAAATTCAAAACTTTTTTGCTTTAAAATCAACTATTTTTTCAGTTGAATTTCAAATGCAAATATGCTAATGTTAGGGCGTTATTTTGTTCAATCTAGCTTTTTCTTCAGTTAATTTCAACAAATGTCAGTTTTGAATTTAAGCAATTCTGTTTTCAAATTTAAAATCTTTTGGAGTTAAATTTAGAATGTCAATATTTTAAATTTAAGACAGCTTTTGCTAAATGTAACATTTTTTCTAGTGATTTAAAAAATATTATTCTTGCCTTTTAGACTTAGACTTCCGCATTGATTGTAAAACCAGGAGTAATCAATAGAAAAAAAACATTCGACTAAAACAAAGCTGTTTATACCTATATATGAATATCTTTACTTGGTTTTAAAGAAATATCTAAATAAAAATGTAAAACAATAAAATAGTAAGATTAGAGTCAGCAGTAGCAAATTTTCTTATCGAGACACTATTTTGTCCTTTGTCATTAACTTGATATATTCCAACTCGATTATTTGAATTTAAACTGCTCGACAAACATATGATTACGGCTTAAAAGCCAACTGTCAACATTCTCTTTGAATGGAAATTCCGGACAAATCGTTACTTACCAATCACAGATGTTGGTAGCAAACTCTTTTATTACCTGCTGTGAACTGTATTTGTCCGGAATTTCCTTTCAAAGAGAATTTTGATAGTTGGCTTTTAAGCCGTAATCATATGTTTGTCGAGACTTTATGCAAATTTTTCGCCCAAAGAAACTAGTTCCTACACAATTTAATTTCCCAATTATGCAATTGGGATGTCACAAAATAAATTAGATGATACTCATATAAGACAAATTTCAGCGTTGCTAGGCTTAGCCTAAATTATAATCAATGCCCACATTAGAAGTCAATAATTTAGTTTTTTTGCATTAATGATCGATTTTGCCTAATCATACGCACGTACAGACTCGTCATATGGATAACCTCAACTTAACTCGTTATTGTAGATGTGTCAATCCATTTTCAAAATATCGCGTTAGGTAGTATCGTAGTTTTGAAAATATCAAAACAAGAAAAGCAATCTGTGGGGTGGTATTATCGTTTGCTGTTTGCCTTTGTATGCGTGGCTCATAACCTTACACATTCATTTGTCACACAGTAACATGTTTGCTAAGCTATACATCGGATCAAGAAATTTTTCTAATGCCGTTTTCGATGGCAGTGAACCGGTGTAGTGGAGTACACTTTCGACCAGAAGTGTCAATGGGACGTATCCAGTTTTCTGCACTTCTGCTCGAAAGTCCAAAAATAGTACAAAACCAGTGCACTCTAGTGCACCGGTGCACATCAATCGAAAAGCTCATAAGTGAGCAGGCATTTTGCTTGTATCATTTTTTACATTCTTTAGGGCGTTATATTAACGAAATCCATACCTTCTTTAAAGCAAATATTCTCTGGCCATGTGTGGGATATTTTCTAGAAATCTAATTTAACATAGTTATGCTTACAATTTAAAATGCTTGAGTTGTAGATTGTACCTATATTCATCAAGTTGGTTTGTAATGCATAATATCGTACTGCATGAATCATGTGTCCTTATCGAAAATTGCTGCTGGAAAACACAAAGCATCAGTTCTTTATTTTAATAAATGTTGAATTTATATATTAAATACTTATCTGATGAAAAATTTCCTTGGCCTGATATGAAGCAAATACGCTAACAGGCTATCGCAAAAATTTGCGTTGCATGATTTCTTGCGAAAAATTTTCCTGTAACAAGAATATGTTAGGCGGAACATAACAAGCATTAGAAAACCAAATTAAAAACTTACCTATTTAATAATCTTATTAACTCGGCACTAACTTTAACTGACCTTAGCTATACGAAAGAAAACAGAATAAAAAAATAAACAAAACAGCATAAAATGTTGCAGTTTTATGCTGCACAAGATATCTATACTACTATAATTAGGATGGGAAAGAAAGCTGAGCTCACAATATGCAATCATGCCCACACAATCTTTTCAATAAACGGCAAGTTACGGCGGGTAGCCTAGAACAAAGTTTCAAATTCCTACCGCTCGTCGGCAAATATTTAAACTCGTCTAGTAGCCGTTTCGTATACCGGGTTTAAACGAGTTTCCTTCCAAGTTTGCATACAACGAATGCGATTGTATACAATCATCTTTTAGAAGTTCATGGACTTATCCAGCTGCGTTGGTATTGTGCCGTTTTGACGTTTAAATCGGGAGGAAAACAAACCATTTGCACTGCGAATTGGGAGGAAAACAAACTGCTTGTTGGCCTAAGGGGAGGGCGGTAGTATAAAAATGCGAGATCTCAGTGTGCGTATTTTAAACGTCAGATATCTCAATAACGTCACCCCTCCCAGTAAACGAAAAGATGACTAGGTGGTTTTGAACAAAGACTATGTTTTAAATATAAAGACGCGCGGAGAGAAAAACAGTGAATTTGGCTGCACCAAGTTGTTTTGTCTGCTAGTTTTGGCAACCAGGAGTTTTGTGTAAGCAGCGATCGACGTGTTGTTTTAACGAATGCTTATTCTATGAAATATTTCGCAAAATACTCAATCATGCAATTCGAAAACGCATTGATTGACGTAACTGACCCTGTGTAAATGTGTTTCGTTGCACTAGAAAGGATATAACGAAAAAACAGTTCTCGACAAACATATGATTAGGGCCTAAAAGCCAACTGTCAAAATCCACTTTGAATGGAAATTCCGGACAAACCGTTCCACGCCAATCACAGATGTTGGTAGTAAACGAAAGAGAAAAGTTTTCTCTTTCATAAACTGTTGTGAACTGTGTTCGACTAGTAACGGTTTGTCTGGAATTTCCATTCAAAGTGGATTTTGACAGTTGGCTTTTAGGCTGTAATCATATGTTTGTCGAGAGTTGATGAGTAATAGCAATATTGTCACACAATTGGCACAATTGCTACTGCCTTTCCAAAATTTATGGCGAATATCACGATAATAGGAGAAAACTAGTCGATAAGCTTATAATGTTCAGACTTTGCATCTACCAGTTATATAAAATGAGGGACTAGACGATCAATCAATGCATGGCTTTGTAATGTTTAACATGTGTTTAAATTTACTCGCACTTTATTTGTATCATAAAAGTTATTTAGTATGTATGTATAAAAAGTTTAGTAAACATAATTACATGCATTTCTTTTTATTTAAATCTCAATACTCTCCACGAGTTACTTCCTAAATCCGCCATATTTGTTTACATTGATCCAAAGAGAATAGGGAAAGACAAATAGTGTGAAGCCAAAAATACCATTCGTGCAAAGTAAATAAACATTACTCCTGTACACCATACCGCATCGAAGCGAAATTGTTTACCACGCTCAGGCAAACAGTCCGCACAGTGTACGGATTTTTTCGTCAGAGTTAGTAAGCTTACTCATGCCTGAATTGGAGGAGATAAATATTGTACATCCATTAAAAAGAAACTTAAATTTTCGTCAGAATTTAATCAAATCAAATGGACATAATTTGCAAAACAAATTCAACGATCACCATACGGATTATTTTAAAATATAATAGAAGTCATTTAAAGTGCTGCCTGCGGAAGCTATTGCCAAAATGCTAGTGTTTAAATCATCATAAATAGAGTGTTGCCGCTTTGACCGATTTTCACTATTCGTCTCTCTCTCCCTATTCTCTCTGATTAGCCTGTGCACGCAGAAATGATGTTACAAATTTTATTGTTAGAAATAATGTTTTCAGTTTCGGTGATGCTTCTCCTATTTCTCTTTAAGCTTAGCACGCTACATTAAAAATATCTTCACTTGTGAGCTCACGTTAAAATGTAAAATTTACAGACACTTTAATCACAGCCTAGCGAAGTGTCAAAAATTGCAGCCAAACGGACTGTCAAAAAGTGCAACCAAACGAGCATGATGATTTTGAGAGGAGAAGTATAAGGGGAAGCCCATGCAAAGCTTATGGGATCTTCCGTGATGTCAGTTTACATTCGTTTCTAGTTTTACTGTTTTTGTCTCCGCAAGTCTGTGTATAAAGTGTCTGTTGTAAAGGTTTGCAATACACTCAGGTTAGCCCCCAGCAAATGCTTAGCTGAATTCTACTCCCAGAAACGTTAATTGTAATGTTCTGTAATTTTTGTTAATTCTCAATATTTTGTATGAATATTCGACAGTTACATTGGTCGGCTTAATGTATATATTATATTTTCAAAAGTCATTAAAGCAAGAATATAATTATTCTTCATTGTACTACACATCGATGAAGTGCAACTTTATGAATGTAAAATATCTGATTTATTTGTATTGGTTTTTTACGTAAATGTGAACAGGTCCTTGCTTGAATTTTTTAAAGCATGGGAGTATTAGCACTTCTGCTAGAAAGTGCAAAAACGGTGCAGTTTCAGTGCACTCCCCTACACCGGTGTCAATCAATCGAAAACCCCAACAGTAAACGGCCAGTTACGGCGGGTATAGGGATCTTTAGGGGTGTGCGGGTTAAGGCATATTCTGATTTTCTTAGTTTGTTTCCTTTTAGGACAATAACACATCCAAACCCATGAGACATGCACGACTCTATAGGTTGCCTTATCAGATCTACCATAGTTTGCAGATTAAACTTGGGATGGCAGGCTGCTAGCGGATTGACAAAGTACCAGATCATGCTGTGTGGGGTGCTGTCCCGGTTAACAATGAGGCGAACGAGATATTAGCAGATACGTCATTTAGTAGGACAACTGTCAGTTTGCTGGTTGAATTTAATTTGGTTTTTTTAAATTTAAAAATCATAAAAGAATAATTAAGGCTTAAGAATGATATCAGTGTACTCGTAAGGACACCCGCTACCAATACATATGAAAAACTGGCACAATTTTCCCAAATTAAAGATCCCTATTCTAGAACATAGTTTCAACAGCCTACCGCTCGTCAGCATGTATTTCAACCCGCCCAGTCGCCTTTTTGTTCACTGGGTACAGTAGAGGTTTTCCTACCCACTTATCCTAATTATAGCAGTAAATAAATCTTGTGCAGCATAAAACTACAATAATTTATGCTGCTTTGTTTAATTTCCCTTTTCCTTTTTTCTGGATTTATAAGTATGTTTGAAGTGAGTTTTCAAGTGAAATAGTGTATTTAAAGAACAAAGCAGCAGTTTTTTTTTCTTAAAAAGAACTTCGCTTGCAAAGGTAATTGAGTTTTTACACCTAATGTAGGGTTGCCAAATAGGCTGAGAGCGAAATAAGGACATTTTGCATCTAGAAGATGAACAAATTTTACTCATCTTGAAGTAAACTGAGGTTGGTTGAGTAATTTTTATAAATAATTCGCAATACTTTTTTTCAAGCCAACGCTTTTGGTTCGATTGGTTATAGCGTGACATCCTGCATTACATTTGAAATTTATCTGGATATTCGTAAGACTAAAGTACGATTTACACGATACATCAGGCTTCCGTCACTGGTAGAGAACGTCAAGATTAGTTACATGCAGATAAATGGAAGCTTTCACAATCTGATTGATTTCAAATATAGAATGGATTGAAACCAATACTAAGGACATTTGATGTAGAATTAAGGACGCTTTCCAAAATCATCGAAATTAAGGACATATTATTTAAAATAAGGATGGTTGGTAACCCTACCTAATATAGCTGCAAATTAAGGATTTAGGCGCCATTCATACGACACGGCCGCATACGAGATGGCGCACAGTTCGTCAGTTCAAGGGAATGTTCTCAGACCTTGTTCTTGACATTTTTTCATGAAAAATCATTAACCTTTTGGAGATCAGGTGCGTGGGTATCTCACCTAGTGCTTTTAAAAATCAACACCAAATAACTGCCTTTTTCTAAATTTCTTGATAGAGTTTAACTAAAATGTAAGCGATCAATGTTTTTTTTGTTTTTCATGTTCATATTCCATGTAAAAAATCGAAGACGAAAATTTTGGTGGAAATTTCGAAATATTCTCAAGCTATTACAGCTGTTAACAGTTGCTAATATCAAACACTAGTTTTTATTAGCCACTAAAATATATATTTTTTCATAAAAAAGGCAACAAATGAACAACAAAAGGACAATTCTATGATGTCAATGAATACTATTGTTAGTTTGTACAGGGAAGAGAAAATTTCATAATTGCGAATGCCACTGTTCGATGCTTTTAGTTATTTATGTAGTATAATTCAAGGGAAATGTACATCGAAAATAACCAGGCGATTTGATGTGAATGTATACTTGTGTGATTGTGTAATGATGTGTAAGATGTACAATGAACTCGTATGCAGACCAAGGTTCGATGTTCGACACTCACTTAATATGTATGCAACTCTAATCAAATTCATTAGCATTTTTTCTTTTAGAACAGTAGAAATATACTAAAATAATGCAAACATTACAATTATCTTACTGTCACCACCTCCTTTTTGCTTTAAGCATCTGTTCCGCATTCCGATTTATTTGTATTCCAGATTAGGACATAGAGTGCATGTACAATGTATACTATATCCCACCATCAAGTAATCAAATCTTACCATTATTTCCATTAATTCGAGCACACCATATGGAATCGACAGATCAGTAGCGGGACTACTATCCGGCTAGATGGAGGAAGCAGCGGAATTACTTCCAGATTGCTTCGGCTCTTTGGAGCAGACTAAACAAAATGACGGCACGCACTCAATTTTTCCCTTCTACTTCTGCACTTTCATTTTTCATCAATACGATCAGTTATCTTAAACAATTTTATTGCCCAGGAACTATCAAAGAACTACACTATTTATATTCTGTAAACACTTCGTGGATAAATCTTCCAGAATACAACCAACAAGTTATTTTATGCGTTCAACCTTATTTGACATATGTGAAAATTTTGCTGCCTATTTTAACAAATTTCCCAGTTATTAAATCTACGAAAGGTTCTTGTTCTTCATCGTGCTGAATTCTTACAGCAGATTGTACAGCTCAGAAATAACAGAATAACTTTTTGCGTCAATTCTTTTGAAAATACTGTTTTAATTTTTGAATTCAACCGTAAATATAGTTGAAACTGCAAATTTTATTGTTATTTTTTGTTTTGCTGGATTGTGTCTAGGATTTCATTCAACTAAAACTTTTTCTTAAAAACAAGAAACATTTTCAGAAAAATATGAGTTGTATTTTAACTAAGCAGTTAGCTGATTTTTTGCTTTTCTTCTTAAATTCAACTAATTCGAAAACAGAAATCGGATTTAGCACTAGAGCTGATTTTTGGTTTTCCGTGCTGAAAATGCATTTTTTTGGGATTGGGTAGAGTTGAGCCAAAAACTCAATATGATTAATAGCAAGAGTAACATTTCGAAAAGACGATGGAATATGGTGAAAAATGACGTTTACAGTTTGTCTCTAGCACGTCAGGATCGGTTTTTATAGGCTTTAAATTTTTGTTGGTTTATCATTTATATGAATATAAATATTAAAATGTTAAATTGAATAGCGTAATAAAATATCGTGTACTAAGTACTAGCAGAGCTGTAGCGTGACTTTGTGGCGCCCTTGGCGAAGTTTCAGTTTTGCGCCCTTTTGGTGTTAACTTTGTCATTCTTTTTAGTTCGACTTTCGAGCAATGAAAAAACACTTCATGAAAAAGTTTAAAGAATTTCACATAGACATGTGAATTCAACATGCATTGCATAACACTCCATTGTCACAAACTCGAGCAGCAGGTGTTTCACTTTGATAACACTAAGTTCTTTCGTTAATTTGGAGGGTCAAAGTAATGTTTCAATGCAGTCGGATGTTTTCTCATTTATAGGTAATCACATAAAAAGTTTTGCCCTCTTGACAAAACAGTTTTGGTTAAAAACAGATGGGAATGTCATACCTTGCGGACCCCCAGACTTACCACATGTTTGCATTACTCTCCTATGACTTGTTTTTCAATTTATTATATATCCCGCAATTTCGGTCCCTGCCTTTTTTAAGTTTTCACTTTGCGCCGAGCTTTGGGCCCGAGCATAAATAAACTCTCCTGAAAAGATCGGATTTCCCATTCAAAACATTGTTTGAACTCGGTTGAACCATATTCTAGCTTCTTTCGGACCAAAAATAATCCACTAAGTATTATAAAGATTTTGAAAGATTTATTACTAACGCAGACATATTCAATAGCGGCAGATATCCCGAAAGGTTGTCCAGATAAGTTCATAATTGTGATATTCTGTCTAAAGTAAGTAAATGACGTTGGTGGTGACAAGGCTTGTATGAAGGACTACCGCGACTGAATGTCCGCTAACAAAGTTGAGATCGACGGTGCGGTCACCGATTCAAAATTGTGCGTGGATCTACTGCAGCACGGAGTTGGCTGTTTCAAAGTCTCTTTGCTTCATTGAGCGACGGTTTTCGAATGGAAATCGCACAGGATGGGATAAAATTGTGTGTTCCTTCAAACTCGTATCGGGTGAACTTTGGTGTTTAATTACGTATTTTTCGACAAGAATCGTCTGCCTGTTCGGCTCTTGCACAGATAATCGTGAGGATGACTCTTGCATTGAGAATGCTGAAAAATAGGAATGACCCGTAGGTTAAAACTTCTAATCAAAATAAAAAAGATATGCCTGAGAGTCCATATGATCTAGGGATCTAGGAATCGGAGCAGTGGACGCAAAGTTATAGCGTTTTTCATCTTGCTCCCTTATGGAGGTGTTGCTTATACTTGAACCTTTAAATGCGATTATCTCGAAATCATGTTTCCCAAAAGCGTCTTTGCGGTGACTACGATTGCTGAAAAGTTTTCAACCGATCTCAAATTTTTTTACTGATTCGTAATTTAACTGCCGTGTCCTTGAACGATTTCATTTTTTCGTCAAAATTTTCATATTATTGTTATGAATTTTTTAAAAATAATTTTCAGGTGAAAATAGTGATTTTTTTTGGAAAAATCGTCCCCGTTTCCAAAAAGAAGAAATTGTTTTAAATCGTTCGTTCGCCACAGGTACATATACTAATGAATTTTTTTAGTTTGATGGTTTTTGTTGATCTGTTGGACTGGAATCTTAGTCACGTCAAACCTCATTGAAAAAAACGCGTTTTGCGGAAATTGCTACAGCTTCGACAATTATTAATATTTTTTTTTATTTTCACAAGTGGATTTTACAAATTGGCATTGTACTATGCTAAACGATTAACAAGTATTTCATAAAAATATGCCTACATATCTTTATAAAAATTTAAACTTTTCCCTTTTTTCCCGCATCTCAACATATATAACCCCTTAAAGACGAACTAAGCACTCTTGCTGAAAAATTAAAAAGAGCTACTCTACTCACCACGATAAACAGTTATGCTCCTTTCGAAGAGTATCACTCTGATGGTCCCCAAGTGGGGATCAGTCAGTTGAAACAGCAGTTGGAGTTATAACCTGAGTCAGTTTCTCTGAGGGGCAAAAATTGAATTAGTTTTGCAACCCCGTGGTGTTTACATTCTCTTCTTTTTCAGTGTTCAGTTCACTAGGAAATGGCACATTATCTTGGCTTATTTCATGATGCCTCCTCACAAAAATTAAAATGCCGGTCGTGATTTCAGCGCCCCTCTGAGCCTGATGCCCTTAGCGGGGGCCAACTTGGTCGACCGCACGCTACGGCTCTGTACTAGGACCTGTTGCCAAGTTGTGAGCTTCAATAGTGAAGAAAAGTGAAATAAATGCTCGATAACTTTATTCAGTCATGATCACATTCATACGCAACTGTCAAATTTCGATGTTAAATATCATTGAATAATTTGACAGCACCTCTTTTGATAAAATAATTTTAACAGTTGAACCTCCTAGAAGTATTTATAGAGAATTTAGTTTTCGAAAAAGCTATTCCAAACAACTTTGTTGAAGACATGAATACTCCATATATTCAGAGTATAGAAATATAGTTAACTATATGTAAAAATAAACCTTTAAAACAAGTTATTCCGATATTACTGTATTTGATAAGTCTCTTCTGCGGTTTATAAACAATAAACTTCACTTTTCTTTCAAGGTGTGAGTCTTCTGAAGCTTACAAAAAAACTATAATGAAGAAAGCTGCCTTAAAAAAACTTTTTATATTGTTTTATATCTCGATATGCTGCACTCATTTTGCCTTCATATTTTCAACAAAATTGTCTAAAATGACATTCACAACAACTTTGCTGAAGGCACCAAGTCTCTTACTATTTTAGAAAAATTTATTCTCCATAATTTCTTCTAGGAGAATTATTCACTAAAATTTTTATATCTGAAGATACGCTATTTTATGTTGGAAAACCTCTTCGAAGTCGTTAAACCTTCAAAGTTTGTTGAAAAAGTTATTCAAACATTTATCCCTCCTTAAAAGTTTACGTTCTTTGACTTCATAAACATATTATACAAGAAAATAATTTATAGAAATTTGAAAGCTGTTCCACACTGATTCTCCTTGTTTGTAGACTGGAATGGCATCTGTAAGACTACTTATGTTTCCGACTTTTCTATAATTTATCAAACTATTAAATTTTAGCATTTCAAAAATCGACGGTTTCCAGGGTCCCCAAACCAAATTTCAGCTACGCCACTATCCCTATTACTCCATAAACTCAGCCAATTGCCAAACGTCCTCTGACGGACCTCGTTAAGACAAGTAGAGACAAGGAAACTGATTGTCTGTGAATGTCCTCAAGGTGGTGTGCTGTCACCACTTCTATGGAACCTTGTCGCCGATGGCTCGTTGAGGAAACTTAATGAGTTTGGGTTTCCGACATACGGTTTCCACGATGATTGTCATAAATTGATCACCGGTATTTGCATTAAAACACCTTTAGATCTGATGCAGCAAGCTTTATGTGATGTTGAGCAATGGTGTCTTCGTGTTGGACTATCAGTTAATTTAAATAAAACATCAATGGCGCTTTTCACGCAACGAAGCATCACAACCAGAGCTCGTCCATTGCAGCTCTTTAACTCTGAAATTATCGTTACAGAACAATTACGTTGGGGTAATTCTTGACTCAAAAACTAATTGGACAGTTCACATCGATTTCAGGATCAAGAAAGTTTGTATGGCCTTCGGCCAAATGAAGACTGGCTTTCGGAAAATTTTGGAGACTCAAACCCAAGTACATTCAGTGGATCCACACAACAATTGTTAGACCAATACTGGCTTACGGGTACCTGGTTTGGTGGCAGAAGGGAGAGGTTATGACAATCCAATCAAAGTTAAATCATCTTCAGAGGATGGTCTTGATCAGAGTTAAAAATGAAAATGAATGAAAATTGATCATATTCAGCCGCATTCATTTTCAATATTCAGTGACGCAGTTGAAAATGTCAAACGAACAATCCGCCTATTCATCCATGCAGATTTTCATTCGGTTCCGATTATTACACGTAGCGACCGTGCAGCAAGGAATCAAACGCATCAAAGTAGGCCCTAGCACAATGTAAGCGATGATGATTGTTGTTTCATATGCTTTATCGACATTTGAAAACATTTTCCTAGATAATTAGTGTAATGAATATATTGTACGATATTCAACTGAATGAATAAGATGGACAGTTGAATGAATATTTTTTCTATTCACCGCGAATCGCAACAGGTTCATTTTCAGCCGTCAACAAAGAGCTTCGATTATTTTTAACTCTGGTCTTGATTTCGATAACTGGTGCGTTTTCTACTACACCTACTGTTGCTCAAGAGGCACTCTTGAACATTAAACCACTATATGTGTTTCTGAAAGAAGAATCACTTTCCTGTGCATACCGTCTTAAGGTCACTGGGCTCTGGAACAGTAACTCAATTGATCGTGCAACCAACCACACAAATGGTTACTTGGAATGAGTATACACTTGCTCCCAGTGACCTTAAACTCACATGTAGTTTTCCTTTTTAGAACTTTCGAAGTGAGAATCCCTCTACGCGAGAAATGGCTGTCTGGCAGGTTGGAGCGACAACTTGGAGAATACGTAGATTGTTTACTGATGGGTTTTTGTTGGAGAGCCGAGCCTTTGCTGGTGTCTATTGTGGCGAAATGAGATTAAACCAATCTCACTCGCTTGGTAGATACTGCACCGTATTTCAAGCAAAAATCTTTGCAGTTCTGTGTGGCGTACAATGGGCACTTCAACAGGGAATTCACGGTAAAAGAATCTATTTTTAGAATTCGATGCATTGTTCCAAGCACAACTGCAGTATTCTAGGCAGGACTGGACATTGCAAAATCAATTATCACATGGCTACTATTCAGCGCGCTGAGTATTATTCATGTGATCTTTGTGAATCCGATTACGGAACATCATATCATTTGATATGCGACTGTCCTGCAGTCATGCAATTGTGTATCCGGATTTTTTGTTCTCCATGCATAGATGAACCTATGTACAAAAATATAGAACTCAAGGATATGCTATTGATTCTAACCCAGTGTGGTAAAGAACTATAATTTAAGCCGTACTTGAATGAAAATATCTCTTCGGGGGTGTTGTCGCTCTGTTATCTCAATATCCCCACGGAGGTATTGATTTATCCGCTCGCTATTTAAATAAATATTCTGAATCCATTCGGGGCTTGAAATTTTTATTCCAGCTATTGTAGCACCTGCAGATCGTTCAGCCTTCTTCCGGGGGTGCAGAATGCTCTGTTTTAATTGTTCTGTGTCGTAATTTTCCTTATGACTTTCCCAATCATTCCTATCAGGGAAATGATGAAAAGACGATTCATGGCAAGGCACAAATCTCAGATCAACATGAGGAACGTGCTATTTGAGCCAGGCGCTATTGATTTCTGAAGTGCCAATACCTTGTGTAAGACCTTATTCCAACGGGGAAAACTGACCGAAACGGTGAGCCGAGCGAAAGCAATTATGTGAAAAAATTCCCCCACAACTCTGCAGATGCGAGATTCGAACCCGCAACCTTCGAGACTCTGGCCCGGTGCACTAACCCTTATGCTATCCCTGGGATATGATGATGTCCTAGAAAGAACGAGATCACACTCAATCACACTCAACTTCAATTTCCCCGCTAGATGCCAAGGCCTGGATTTTTATTATCCACTGGTGTCTAATTTTTACTTCACTACTTCGGTGGGTGACACAGCTAAAGAATACTCTCGATTTTTGGTCCCTTGACCAGTTAACAGAGGTATCACAAGAACGAACCCGCCGTTCGAATTAAACTAATAATTCATCTATTTGGGTTTTGACGTAAGTGCCAATACCTTATTTAACCCGCCGGCAGTCGCGCTAGTGGAATGAGTGCACGCTGCTCTGAAAATCTAACAAATTCGTTTTAGGGCATCAGCGGCTGCTCGTTCAGCGGGCCATAAGCGCGACCTCCGGAGGGTTAAGACTTTTTTATGGCATCCAATGAGGAAAACTGATCGAAATGGTGAGTGAAGTGAAAGCAATTATGTAAAAAAAAATCCCCAGAGACGAGACCCATCATATGTTCTTTCTGGGACGTCATCATATCCCAGGGATAGCATAAGGGTTAGTGCATCGGGCCGAAAGCTCGAAGGTTGCGGGCTCGAATCTCGCCTCTGGGGGGATTTCTTCGCATAATTGCTTTCGCTTCACTCACCATTTCGATCAATTTTCCCCGTTGGATACTACCAAAAAAGTCTTAAATTGTATAGCAGGCCAATTGGCAAATATGAATACTTTTGGCTCGATCAAATTAAGTTCCTCCAAAGCACGTTTGTAACCACTGTGCTACGCGGTCAATGAGACTTTGATTAGTCCTTAGTAATCTAGACTGCAGAAAATCCACAAATATTTGTCTGGCTGTTGCGAGTCAACAAGAAATAACTCAGTTTAAAAATATTCTGTGTACTTGCATAACTACAACACCTCTAATCAATTAGAATCAATTTTGAATTATGGGTTTGTGATTAAGTATCCTTGAGTATCCAATGTGATTATAGTGAGAATGTTATCCTTTGAAAACATCCCATTAGGTAACAACTGAAAGAAATAAAAAAAATTACGTTTTCTCTGCTTGATGATAACGTCGAAGAAAACAAACCGCCACCGCTATTTGTTAAAAATATTTTTAATATCCTGCTCCATAAATTTCCATACCCTGTACATACGTGCACTGGAATTAAATCCAAATGGAAAGCTTTACACTGTACACCTGAACGCACACTACAAATACAATTTCTTGAAAATAATGAACCCATAAATTGTAAACATAAACAATCGACTTCGTTCGCCTCAAATTAGCCACTCTCAGCAGGTAGCTAATCCTGTTTTCCCAACAAAAGCACCAACCAAAACGTACTTCAGCCAACACATCCTACCTAAAGCCAACACCTAAATAAATTCATTAAATCCCTCCGATCTGCACAGCAATGCATGTCACACATTTCAGAATAAATCTTTTCACCTCAAAATTAAGCATGCAGCATCCTCCAGTTCCCTTTTCCTCACCGCCGTTGCACATCCAGGTAGGTCACACAGCAAACTCACTACGTGAAGGGTATCATGTTCTGTTTGCATTGCCAAACTGCACAGGACGACCTTCTCACCTTTTTTCGATGCATTCAGGGACCTGATTAATATCAGTATAACACAGCAGGAAGCCTGCCGTTCGTTGAACTTTTGGGATCCTTTTCCCATATGGATATTTTGTTCTTTATGTTCATATTCAACCTAACTTTTCAAACAGGACATGTGATTGAATATAGATTGAAGATGAACTATTGTTGCTATTTTTATGCATCCCTTTTGACTGCTTGTTACCGAATAAAAAGAGAGAGAGAACTGGATGGCGAACCTAATCTGGGCCCGGCTTCCGAATCTTTTACTGACAATTTTATTATTTATGACAGTGGGAACCAATCGATTTCCGTTGCCGTCACAACTCTTTCGCAAAGGAAACCGGTAATTTGGTCCTTCCTTTGGTGCATTAGGTATTTGTTTGATGAGAATGGAATGAAATTTTAGAATTGGATGTGATTAGCTTGCATGGGATATGTGTTATTCAGAATACTCCGTTTTGTTAAAGAGTTTCCAATAGACGTTTTAACCTTTTCATTTTGATATATTAATATATTAATTATTAATTATTAATTATTAATTATTAATTATTAATTATTAATTATTAATTATTAATTATTAATTATTAATTATTAATTATTAATTATTAATTATTAATTATTAATTATTAATTATTAATTATTAATTATTAATTATTAATTATTAATTATTAATTATTAATTATTAATTATTAATTATTAATTATTAATTATTAATTATTAATTATTAATTATTAATTATTAATTATTAATTATTAATTATTAATTATTAATTATTAATTATTAATTATTAATTATTAATTATTAATTATTAATTATTAATTATTAATTATTAATTATTAATTATTAATTATTAATTATTAATTATTAATTATTAATTATTAATTATTAATTATTAATTATTAATTATTAATTATTAATTATTAATTATTAATTATTAATTATTAATTATTAATTATTAATTATTAATTATTAATTATTAATTATTAATTATTAATTATTAATTATTAATTATTAATTATTAATTATTAATTATTAATTATTAATTATTAATTATTAAATCAAATTTGAGTCATTTGGTGTAACAGCCCGATCAGAAACACATAACAAAAATATTTCAAGACTATATCTCGAGCTGTTACTTGTTACAATTTTAACTACTAACGAGACCAGATTTATAACACAGCTTATTACGAAAATTGCATTCTGTTATAATCTTGTTATTGCATTCTGATCGGGAATGCAAGCCTGAGCTATATTTCAACTACTGGAATAAAAAATATACAGATACTATTCACAATCTTACACATTTAAGAGCTTCAAATTTGAAACACAATAACGGAATTTGGTTGTCTGTTGAACGGACGGTAATTCTATTTCAAATGCGCGCTGAACTATAGATAAAATGTAATCTTTTTATACAACATTTCTTATTTTCCTTCCAGCGTCTTATCAGCCACGCCGTCATCAACCCTCCGGGTAGCGAGGTAGCCTATAGACTGTCCCACGGAAAACCTAATCTATCGGCACCCCAATTGCTCTCGCCAATACAACGCACCAACCAATGTTGCAACGTTGTTTTACCCCTGATCGACACAGCAGCCAGCCGCCGGATCAAGATGAAAGGACCATCGAACGGGCCGAGGACGAAATGAAAAACTTTAGGTAAATTTGCATAAACACAATGGTCGAATCTAGCCCCAGTATTAAAAGCGTTGTTTGAGATGAACGGAAGCAACTTTCCCCCTGAGGGTGAAGCAGCAAGGGGAAAGTACGCTGAACCTAGATTGCACGTGGAAATGGACCGGCATACTGTTTGATCACCATTAGCATCGCCTTCGTTCGTCCATTCGCTGGAAAATGGAATGAAAACAGACCGCCTCGGTACTGGCCAGGGTAAGCACGCAGTCCGCCAACACAGGCGGTAAGCGCAAAGGATGCCTTTTTCTTCTCTCGAACCCATCCATGTGCGGCTCGATTCTCTTGTAGGTTGTAATTCAATCTTCGGTGGCTAGCTAAATGAGATTGCTCGACGTCATCAATTTTTCCCGGTTCGACCCCTCTCAATTTGCTTGACGTTGTTTCCGTAATTTCTTGAAGATTTGTGAACCAAACTCCGTACGTATTTCATAAAGATTGGGAAGTTTTCATTAAAAAAAAATGGATGATATTCAATCGGTGAAATTTAAAATGGGAACTAAGTCTACAAGAATATAGAAAAAATATATTAGAATTAAAAAAATAGATTTTTAATTAGTTGCCTAAAATGTGCTTTAGGATGTTAAAATTGATATCCTCAAAACATGGAATACGAAAACAATACATAAATGATCAAATTTTCAATTCAATTCAAATGGCAACAAATCTATTTTGCTCGAATTCCATGATTTGTTCCTGGAGTTATGCCGCTGGTAATGTTTTGCTTGGATTTTATGGAGCACCGAAACGTGAATTTCGAGCGATTATTTTTTTTTCATGACACATTTCAAACCATCTTCGGCCATTCCAGCTTGATCTTGTGCGACCACCCCTGGCTGCTACTCCGTTATCGATCTGGACTAGCTGAAGCTGCACAGGGAATGAGTAGATAATTATGCTTTGGAGTAGCGAAACACCTTTCAATGTGCAACTCCTGGTAATCTTAAAATGTTTATTGATCAATATCGGCGCCGGCCAGGCCCGAATGTAGATCGCGGAAGGAAAGGGAAGGAATGTTAGTCTGATACTTGCTTTTGCTAGAGGCCGTCGATACTATTGCGCACTCCACAAGTATCACGGGAGGAGGATATTTGTAACTAAGTATTGAAGTTGGATTCTACTTCTTCATGACCGACGCCATAGAGGTGAGACTCCACTATCTAGAGTAGATATCGATCCATCAACTCATGGACCGGGGACCAACGGCTTTACTTCCCTTCCGAAGGAAGACGTGACCACAGTATTTTTCACCTCAGAAAATTCTCAACGACCTCGGCTGGGATTGAACCCAAACCAACTGGAATGAACTGAGTGGCGATCACGCTTACCACTCAACCACCGACGCCGTCACAAACCACCTTCGGCCATTCAAAACCATTATCAAGTAATGCTGGAAATTCGATTCCATTCCAAAGCAGACAATGCCAATCTTTATCAATTCAATCAGACTTTTAAATTATAAGTTAATTTCATCAACAAATCATGGAGTGTCGTTCTCCTCGATTTATACAATGCAGAAGAGATTTATCAATTATATTAATACCAGAATAACTTGTTTTCTTTTACCTATAGTCTATTATATTTCTAAATTCTGAATACACGAAGCATTCATGTCTACAACAAAATTAATTATAGAATGTCTTCAACAAAGTTTTTTTTTTCATTTTGGTTATAGATGACAATAAGCCCTTTTGGCTCTTTTTTAAGGTTATATAAATTTCTAACCTAATGTGCGGAGATTGGGAATTGAACTCAGGTGAGCTGTGTACAAGGCAACCGTCCTACCAACTACAGTTTGCCCGCCTTGTTCAAAGAAATTGTTTAAAATAGCATTTTCAAAAACTTTACTGAACACATTAAGTCTCGAACTAATTTTTTTGTAGAATAATTACTTCTAATAATGATGATTAATTAACTAATAAATTATTAACTAATAAATTAACTACTGATTACTTCTAGGAAGATTAACCGCCAAAATTATTTTATTAGAAGAGGTGCTTTCTTCGATTCTTCAAAAATACAAAAATCCAAAGTTGACTGTTTCGAATTATTGTGATCGTGTCCGTAAAAAAATGTTTTCGGGCATTAATTTTACTTTACTTTACTATGGACCTCGGCTAAGAGATCAGTTACAAGATCGAATTCCCACAATTTTTCAAGTGTCCTTATGATTCTCAAAACAATAGGTTCTCAATGCAGTGATCAGACAATATATAAATCCAAAATTATTATTGTGCAATATTTTATTAAATTTGTCAGTAAGCTATTTTTTTCAATCCACCCCCCTGGCTACGCCACTGTTTCTGGAAAGATATGTATCTTGATAAGACGAACTTTGATATTTAAGAAGTTATGTTGAATAAAAGCATTTAACCCTCAAAAAGGCAACCGGGTCTAAGAGGCCCGGCACATAACAATTTTTTAGTTACAAAAAAATGTGTATGCAGTATAAGCTTGGGCATGGAAATTTTGATAAGTAGCTTTGAAATCTATAACAAAAATAAAGAATTGTGAAATTTTCATCTATGGAGTGATGCGCAGCTATGTTTGAATTTTTTACATGCACAAAAAGGCAAGCCGGGTCTGGCAGGCCCGGTGTGCATGCAATACTAGGCTACTACTACTACTAGGAATACCACGGGTTTTATACATTAATATTTATCTGAAAAAAACATTTGGATGAGTTCATCGTCATATTAGCAGGAATTTTTTCATGTTTTGATTGATTTTATCTTTTTACCTTTTCTTTTAAGAAAAAAATCTTGAAAGTTTGAGCGAATTCTATACATTTCTTTTATAAGAAATGTAGAAATAGCATACGATAATGACGTGTGTCATATTTTTTTGGGTAAATACTTTTATTTCACTCACTGTGGTCTACTTGACAATTATTTGGATACAACATAACCTAACTCTGTCGTTATTGTCTATTTGTTGTCTATTCTTTCTGTTATAGTTTTCGTAATAATTCAAATTGTAGGATCTAAAAACAACAAAAAATTGAAATGGCTATAAGACGATATGCCCATGTTTTCAATCGTCTCAAAGAATCTGAAGTAATGGAAGAAATTCGAGCAAATTCAACAGCAGACGATTCCGAAACTGATTTGCAAAGCGAGGAAGAAGATGTGAATGATATTGCTTCCGATGATGAATCTGATGTAGAAAAATATGAATATGTACTCCGGTTATGCATCAGAAGAAATTGATAGCAACCCAGAAACATTTATTGGTCGTGTTCAAACGAAATGGAGCTTAGAACCAATCGACAGTCGACGTGATCTTCCGAGTACTACCCTTTTGGAAAAAAAATTGAGCTTTTTACATTCATCGCCTTATACGCTGAAATCGGGATTTACTGCGTGTTCGTACTCATCATCCTGTAATTCCGGAACCGGAAGTCGGATCAATTAGAAATTCAACAGCAGCCAATGGGAATGCTGTACCTTTCATTTGAAACCAAGTTTGTAAAAATCGGAAAAGAATTCGCTGAGAGATAGGTATGACTTTATCTTAGGAACTTGGTAAGTTCCCCCGGGGCATCAAAAACCGCCATAGCTGGCCAATGTGGTCGAAGTACCCTCGGTGGGTCATTAATGATCTAGACATGCAAAGCCAAGTAATGTTGCACATATTTTAATATATATTGCATCATTTGGACATCATGGTGGTATCAGTTTCTATGGAAATTTGCTGTGTGATTGTACTCTTCAACACCTAACTCCAGAACCAAAAGTCGGATCAATAAAAAAAAATCAATAGCGACCGATGGGAAGGCTGCACCTTTCATTTGAGACTAAATTTGTACAAATCGGTCCAGCTACCTTAGAGAAAAATCGGTGAGATTGTTTGCCACATACATACATCCATACATACATACATACATACACACACATACAGACATTTTACGATCTCGATGAACTGAGTCGAATGGTATAAGAGATTTGGCCCTGCGGGTCTCGGTTAAAAAGTCGAAATTTCGACCGATTGCATAACCTTTCTATATGAGAACGGCAAAAAAGGAGCTTGAATTTAGACGGGCCTGAGAGGCCCGGCTTGCCCTTTAATGTTAGGATTTTAGCTTGCCTTCACAAGGGTTAAGGGGTCGTTCACAAACAACGGTCAATAACTTTGAGTGTACTATAAATAGAAATTTTTGGCCTTCAGTAAAACTGTTCGCAAAAACAAGTTCTTTGACACTTCTAAATACTTGTTTTTCATACTTTGAGAAAATTGTAGTATCGCACTTCAAGGGGGATTAATTACTATGACTATATCGTCAAAATAAAGGTCTTTGATCATCTTAAAACATCCCAGAAGACATCATTGCTGTACGCTTTACCGTTTTCGCGTGAATAATTTTTCGCACGCTTTTGGCGAAAAAAAAATACTTTTTTGACCTGGCCTTAACAATTTTGTGTCCATTTTTATGCCATTTCCGGCGTTTTGTCACTCAAAAGTGCGCTATTTCGCTGAAAATAATATTATCGAAAAAATCATACGTAGGTCGCTTTTTGTGAAAAATAGTACTTTCGCCATTTTATGAGTAAAAAAAACCCTTGATTGAAAAACTACCTCGAAAACTCGACGTAGGGGTTAGGTATTTTATACATAGAATGTGTGTGCAATGTTTGAAATAAATCGGTTAAATGGTTTTTGAGTAGCAGTTAACACCGCAAATTGTGTTTTTCCTGAGACGTTCTACAAAAATCTGCGTCACAGAGTCGCTTGTCGATATTTTTGCATAGAAAAATTACAGAATGTTTATTGAAATGATACATTATAATATACTAAAGTTTTGATCAATTTAATTTTTTTCGCCCTTCTTCCCCGTGGAACTACATCAAACTATTACTTCTGCATTCGTCGCACTTCTTTCTTCTGTTCTATCTCGGAGCGTCACTTGGTCCATGAAATGATTCGACCTTTGAGCTTTGATGTAACTCTCGACTCTTCTATTGCTTCTTGTCTCCATCTATAACGTCGCCATTTAGCTCTCATCCCCGTGAACCGTTTAGGTGCTGATTCCTTGAACCATTTAGCTCATGTTTCAGTGAGTCACTCAGCTTCCGGCATTATCACGATCTACTCGGATAGTCCCCGGCGGTGATTTCACTCTACTCCGACTGAGAGTTCCTCGGAGAAAGAATTTCTCCCAACACCTATTCCCACTTCATTAAACCATTTAGCTCCCATCTTTATCGAGATCTACCCGGATACTATCCGGCGGTGAACTACCCTACTCCGACTAAGAATTCCATGGCAGCGGAATTTCTCTCGGCAGCGATGTGTGTTTCGTCAGCCAATTTGCTTCCATGTCCGGAAACGCCAGGATCGGAAGATTTTTTCAATTTCAGCCCTTTTGTGTAAAGAGCTTGTCGTTGGGGACTCGATTTTCACCAGCATTTCCATCGTCAGTATCAATATACGGTATAATTTTCAGTTTGTCAGCGCACATTTCAGTTGGCGTAGTTGGACCCTTGATCTTGGCCTTCTATTTTCCTGCACAGCTCCTTGTAGTAGCTAAGCACTATCTCGCGTTTAAAAATGGCCTTAGTCTCCCGGAATGTCATCCTACACTCTTTTCTGACTGCCTCATATCTTGTTCTTTGAATGCGTCTTCCGGCTTTTATTCAGGCAGCACAGAGGATGCTGAGCCTTTTGTTCCGTGAATACGCCGGCAGTTCCTCGGCTTCATTTTTTTGGGCATTGTTATGTCACATTCCCTCGCTACTGTTCCCGACAGCTCATCGACATTCGAAATTGGAGCGAGGCTGTCAACACGTAGTGCCTGTACAAAAACGTCCTAGTCGAAGTCCGTTATTTTCTACTTCCACGCGCCAGTCCTCACTCTCCGCGTTACGGTGCAATTCCGCCGTTCAATGGTGGTCTCTATGTGTGTACTACTCACTAACTTGTCAATTCATGTTAAACATCACGCACAACAGAATGTTACGTCGATGATGGATTCCAGACCGTTTTTACAGAATGTGCTAACGGAATCTTCTCTGCACAACGTTACATCGCGCTTGGCCAGGGCTTCCAACAAGCTGAAACCTCTTGTGTTGGTCGTTACTCCACGCCCCAAGCGTTAAAATCTCCTCCTATAATAACCGGCGTTCATGCGGCTAACGGGTTGGTTAGTGCGTCCAGCATCCGATTGTACTGCTCTGATGTCCACCGTGGACCTCATCCAAGAAGCACTGTTGCTTCAGTGCACCTCTCAGCTTCCGTTGTGATCTCATCCAGGTCCTTGCACATAATAACCGGGGTTTCCTCCTCTTCACGCCTGGTTCTTACCACGTTTTCCTCCAAATCCCTTAGCTCTGGATCCTCTTTGACATTCTTGAGGAGCACTGCATACGTCGTCGCGTCATTGGCTTTGACGGGCACGGCTTCTCCCTTTGGCGTCTTTTGACGAGCCGGAGGTTTTCCTTTCTTCTTCTGTCCCGCTTTTCTCTCTTCCTTCCGCTTTGATTGTTTCCCGTATTTCTCCTTCGGCCTACAACGTTACTTTAGCTTTCTTCCTGTTGTGTGGCGTCCTTCCCTTCGACAGTGAGAGCATACTCGCGCCTTTGTCTCTTGGGCCCGCCAGGGTCTACTCCTTCACGCAGACAGTAGCGCCTTTCTGATTCTTAGAACAATCTCTTTAGTGTCCTTATGGACTTTGTTTCTCTCGTCCACAAACTTGTGAAGCTATCACTATTTTCGGCTTTTGTGGGGTATGCTCTGCTCTGACTGCTGCTGCTGCTGCTTCTCTTCTTCCTGTTTTTCCGAATAACTTCAGCTGAATCTGGTGGTGGTGACCTCGCCAAACCACCTCCGGCGAACGGATACGCTGCGCCTACTCCGTATGTGCGAGTTTCATGTTCCACCTCCGGGTCGCTATCTCCACTCGTTGAACCTAGTCGTCTCTTGTAATCCCATATTTAAGTAAGTAGGGAGACCATGCTAGGGTTGACACTATCCTTCATGGGGAATGATGTTCAGAGCCGAATCGGCATAAAATCGACAATAGTCCATCCGATCGTAGTGACGAGTTATAAACATATCCGGAGACTTGCCAAGGTTTTAACGGAACAGAAGCAATCGTTTTGTTAGCCCACTCGCCATTTCAAGTCCTTACTTACTTAGGAAGTAGAACAGTATGCCTGTTAGCCCAAGGTCGCTGTCCAATTCGTGATCCTTATCATGTTCGTTGATGTTGCCTGAGGTAGGTTTTCTGGATTTTTACAGCAGCGCTGTTGAGATGTGCGGTGAGGAGTTCACGCATAGCTCACTCTTTCACTCCCCCTCCTTTCAAATCCCCCTCAGATCACCCCAATCACAATCCCTTCAGACCCACACCTCTCTCGTTCCCGTCATCTTCATATCACCACAATTCCACCAGGCCTTCCAAATTAAGCAGAAGCATGGTTTGGTTGTGGGTAATTCATGCCCCTCACACATGTCAAAATAAATGAGACATTGAATTAATGCTGACTAAGCTAATTAAACATTATATTTTGTTGTTTCAAGTGTTTTACCGTCAACACGTAGTTCATCAAGTTAGAGACTGGCGAGCCATTTTCCAGAAACAATTCAAATCTTATGAAATTAAATTGTTGCTTGGGATTGCATATAGGTGCAAAGTGTACTAAGAATATATTAGACATTTCCACCATTCTATTGAACATAACCAGCCAAGGACTCATAGTATGGAGGAATGGGAAAAGCACAATTTCACTACTAGGTGGATTAAAATATGGTTTTTCGATAATTGGTTGTGAGATAACCTGAAATACCTGGGTATGGCGTGAAAAAAGTTGAATTTAAATGTTTCATGTTCCATTCGTCAGTAACTGACACCAACTTACTGCCAGTTAGACGATGTATCCAAACTAATAACAAATTAGACAGTTAGACACTAAATTTAGTTAGACACTAAATCTTAACAGTTTACATAGCATGTGTGAACACCTAAAGCAATTGGTTGGTACCGAGTGATGTCTCGATTAGCTAAGCAGTATAAGGAAACGAATTGTTTTTGGGCATGAGAACCTACGAGTTTGCAACTTTTGTTTCCGAAAGGAACAAATTGGATAAATCAATTTGCGCATGAAAGTTGAATTTAAATGTTTCGTATTCCAATTACCAATTTTTTTCTGTTGCATACAGGTGATTGGCTCTCATACCAAAGGACAGTTCGTTTCCAGCTTTAGGCGTTCAAACATGTTGTGCGAACTGTTTGGGTTTAGTGCCTAATTGGCGGCAGTTTGGATATGTCATCAAACTGGCAGCAAGTTGGTGTCAGTTACTGACGAGTCGTACGCGAAACATTTAAATCCAACGCACAAATTGGTTTATTGAATTGTTTACCCTAGGAAAAAAATGTTGCATGGCCTGAGAGGTTCTATTGGTATTACGCTCGACGACGCCTCATACAAAATAATAAAAAGAATTGTTATCGGGACTGCTAGGGACAAAGTTTCATTCTCCTAAACCTACGAAACATTTTCAGCAAGCCTTTGCTTCATCCTATTGAAAGATGAAATGTTAATATACTGCGAGATCTTCAAGTGTACATTGGCTGTTACCTATACTACCCACTAGAGCAGAAGAGTCTCATGTAGATTTTTTGTCAAAAATGGGCTACACTGTGAAGCAAAATAAAAAAAATTGGGAGCGAAACGAAAAAAAGACGAAAGTTTGGGGTCCCAGGAAATTCCTGGTGAAGAAATTTTTGAAAAAAATTGGAACGGAGATTGCCAGTTTAAAACCAAAGTTTGTGTTCAAGAGGTGAAAATGGTCATCTTAAATTTTCGCATAAAGTCTAACATAAAATGCATATCAAATCGATTTTTTTTAGCTCAATCGGACATTCTTAAGAGGTTGCGGCATTTGAATATTGATTTTATAATATTTGAAAAAATCCAAAGGAAGTACATGAAATGTTGAAAATCGATTTTTTTGGCTAAAATATGTTTAAAAAATAGCAGAAAATATCAGCATCTAGTGTCAAAAAAACCAAAACCGCTAAAACAAATTTTATTTTATTTTTAGTTTCAAGGACTTCCAAGGAAATTAAAAAAATCGTTTTTCAAAAATTGTATTGAAATGCCGTCTGATTTCATAAAAAAAACTCGCCAAGCTGGACTTGGGAGCAGAACAAATAAAAAGATGAAATTTAAAAAAATAGCATCTTTTAGTTGAAAATGGGCATTTTTGATCAAATTTTCCAAACTAACTGGGCCTGGGAGCAGAACAAATAAAAAGATGGCAGAGGTTTAGGGTTCCAACTAAATCATTGTCAAGAAATTTGATTTAGTTAGATCCCTAAATCCGTGCCATCTTTTTAATTTGTTCTGCTCCCAAGCCCAGTTCGTTGCGAAAATTCGATTAAAAATGCCCATTTTCTCCTAAAAAATGCCATTTTTTTTTTAAATTTTACAGAACTTGGGTTTTAAACTTTGAAGTCCCGTTTCAATTTTGTTCAAAAATTTTTTCACAATGATTTAGTTGGAACCCTAAATCCCTACCATCTTTTTATTTATTATGCTCCCAAGTCTAGTTCGTTGGGAAGCCCTTGGAACCAACAAAAAAATTTAATTTGATTTTAGCGGCTTTCGTTTTTTTTGACAATATTCAAACGCCGCACTCCCTTAATGATGTTCGATTGAGCTACAAAATTGTAAATTTTTCGATTAATAAGCATTTTATTTAAAACTTTATGCGAAAATTTAAGATGACCATTTTCATTGATATCTTCCCTCTTGAACACCCCTAGTTCTCCATACAAACTGTGCAGCCCCGTTCCAATTTTTTTTTTCAAAAATTTTTTCACCAGCGGCTTTCTGGAACCCTAAACTTTTGCCATTTTTGTTCTGCTTTCCGATCGTGTGTTGAACATTGTTATCTGTTGGATTATATTCTGTATCACCACTGAATCACAATGCACAAATAAGATTACAAGGTTTCTTTAGAAAATATCAAAAAAAACCCAAACATGGTTGTCTCATCCATATAAGGCTCAATGAAAATATGAATCTTGAACAGCGTTTGTCTCGACTTGCTGTTTCTCAATATAAGACTCTTATTCTTTAATGGGCAGTGTAGTCCTTGATCAAAAAAAATGCTAGGTACTGAAGACTACGCCTAGAAACCTCACATGAGTCGAACAGTTGGTTGACATGACGATAGGAACCTGACTACGGTGTGGTGCAAGACGGCTGATCGATTACCCTCTTGATTCTACATCTCTACGTTTACTCAATACAGTTTGTATATATTTATTATCTGACAAAAGAAGCTATCTAGTGCTGCGGAATATATCTAAATCATATTCCGCAAGCATGAAAAATTGCTTCTTGGACTTACTGCTAAAATTCTTCACACTCCTTGTATTGTTTCTACTGATAAAAAGCCCTATAGTTAAAATATTTTTTTCATTTAGATGATCCTTTTAACCATTTTGTTGTTTGAAATTTTACTTAAGAATGACTAGTTAAATTAGAATGCAGAAATGTATCAAACGAAATTGAAATTTGGAGAGCATTTATGAGTTAGGAATACTAACACATAAAAACTTCCGGACGACTAATAAAACAAATTCGAATCACATTATTTTAGGAAAAAATGTAAATTTATCCAAAATGACTGTTTAAGGAAAGTAATGAAAATGTGTTCAAATGTATCCTCTACATTTTCTAGTAACAACATATTATTGTACTGAATAGTGAAACCCTATTTAAATAATGGAAGGATTAGTGATAGCGCAGAAATTCTACTCCCGAACACCCAACGTAAGCGACCCTCCTCGGCTAACAGAACTAATCTAAATTTATACATCTCAATCGAACAAAAACACAATTTCCTTTATTCTGCCCCATCAGAATCCATCAGCCATTTCCGATAGTGTTCACCTCCGCAGCATTTTCACTCGAAACACTTTCCAATTCAATTTATTTCCTTGCGGCGGCAACCCACCATCATCCGCCTTCGTCTCAGCTCCATCTCGTCGATTTCCCCCTTTTCCTGGGATTTCCTTCACGTCTAAACCTGCCGTCCGTTTAGTTTGTCGAACCATAGCCGCCACATCAGCGCGTATCTTCCCTCGTTCTAAGAGTACAAAGTAGTGGGCTGCTATGGCTGTCGGTGTCCATTCTATCCCTCTATCACAAATACATAAAGAATCCACCCTACACCGCTTCGACTGCCGTCTCCTCTGCTCGCCCACCCCTTGCACCATACACTCGAATAAATGTCCAACGACTACTCCGGTGGTGGTGTAGTTGGATATCCATTGTGACCATCAGCCAACCGAGAAAAGCGATCGATTTTCCTCCATATCCAACTGCCCGGTTTTCGGCTGCCTGTTGTAGATGGACGCTCTCCTTGTTTAACTGTACGTGTATTTGTACGAGAACATGTATATTGGCGAGGGTTTTTCGACCCTGCTCTGGACCGAGAAACCAACATAGCAGCATTAAGTCCTTGGCAGCAGTCCTCCTCCTCCTCATCCTCTGAATCCTCGCAAAAGGAAGGCATATTAGTGTAAGGCAGCGAGTCGTTTCTCGGACGATAGTCGATGGTTTTATAAATTGTATTATACGTCCCCTTCCCAAAGTTAGCCATCAAGGATCCGAAAAGTGGGTGGTGGTTTTTCGATTCAATGCTAACCTCGAGTAGGGCGAACCGACCAAGTGGAAATATATGTAAAATGGGTGATATTCTTGGAAATCGACGATGGTTTACGGTGAACAACGGCGGTCGCCACCACCACGAACATCGACCGGCGCAAACCAAAGGGGGAAGAGAAACTTGGACGCGGGCTGAATAAACACGGTTTTATACAATTTCATCTCCTGCTTCGAGGGCGCCCAACTACCAACCTCCACCGTAAATCGCACTGAAAACCATCGTTGGCTAAGGGCGAGCTGGTGGTCATGTTACAATGAAAACGTTCGGTTGGTTGCGCTACTATCGAGCAGTTCGTTGGTGCGGGAATCGTAAGGTGGAAGCCGTGGTGGTTGTATGTTCACCGAACGAACAGCGAGTTCCGAACGATGGCTGATTTTAATGGAGTGTCAAGAAATGTTGAAAAGAGAAGGGAGGGGGCGTACGGTCAACGCTAATCGGAGAATATTGATTTTCCATTTTCTGAGCAGTTCGGTTTGGACACAGGTTCCTTTGTTCCTGTTTGAATGTCTACTCGAGTTTTACTTTTGGAAATAAACACTTTTGAAACATATTATTTTTAAAAGTGTCAAATAATTAGAAAAAAAAATCAGAATCAACTCAACATATACTTCTCGAAATGATTATAAATCGCTCGAGGTTGGTTCTACTAAGTTCGCTTAGGGGGCCGTCCTTAAACAAAATTGACTTCGTAAGCTTGAAAGTTCTTATATGTATATAGCTCTTACACAATCCGACAATACTGTTGCAAAATTCTTTCAAATGATTTTAAAAGTTCAGTGAGGAATTCAAATTCAAATATAAATCAATAGAAAATAAAATAAGGAAAGATAAAGTATTATCAAAACTTATTTTTATTATTTCCTGCTCTAGGGTGGACCCACAAATCAAAATCTTTTCTTTTCGCACCAATGAGTGTTTTTCTAGCGAAATTAACTCCGAGAAACGTTACAATCCAATGGAAGCTTTTGATGGACTTGACGACGCGGATCGCTAATCTTATTTAATTAATCGGTTTCACTGATGATTCCATCCGTGAATGCTTAATGACATATTATCTAGGGTGACCAGTCAACCTGGTTTCTTAGGACAAATCGACTTGTTTGGGTCAGATGGCATAATTACGACCTGGAGGAAGCCAGGAGAGCGCACGAACGCAAAGTGCTTGCGGCCTACCGTGAAGCACGGAGGAGGTATACTTTTTACCTTAAGGTTTCTAGAAGGAGTAGATCTTAATTTAAGTGTTTCTCTTGGACGAATAATGGTATAGGGTTCAATATCTTGAAACGACTGTGGAACGTTGGAATTCATCGAAAAAAGGATGACCGAAGAGGTTTACTTGAATATTCTGAAGAGAAATCTCCACGCCAGTTCCCGAAAGGAGAATTTTTTCTTTCGCCGAGACGGAGACCCCAAGCATGCAGCGAAAGTAGTGTTACAATAGCTCAAAAGCAAGAAAGTTAAGGTCTAGGATTGGGTTGCTCAATCTCCGGATCTTAATCCCATCGAGCATATGTGGGCCATTCTTAAGAATAAACTACGAGAACAAAACCCAACAAACTTGAGGGAGTTAAAACGGGTCATCTTGGATGAATAGGAAAAAATCGAACAAACTGTCTTCCAAAAACTTGTAGAATCCATGCCGGATTGATGCCAAGCCATGATCCTGGCGAAAGGAGGCCACACGAAGTATTGAACATGAGAATAGTGCTTAATTTGAAAAAAAACATGTTATTAACTCACGAACATTTTATTAATTACGTATTATGTGCATCCAGTTGCATCACGGAGTGCCAAAAAATTTTCAGCACCATTGTTCGATTTTTTTCTTGGTAACTCATGTATCGGTAGAACCTTTTAGAAGGCATTCGAATCATGAGCACGGTCATCCCTAATTTCAGAGGAAAATGTGGCCGTGCGGAATCTCTCCCCTATAATTGGGAGGGATGATGCATCAAAATTGCGGGTGAGATAATTATGCCATATCTATGCCATAGAATATATGCCACACTCCATGGCGAAGGATACGTAGCTAAATTGTGTTTTTTCATCTCGGAATGTCATTAAATGATCATTTTTGCCAGGTAAAGGTTCTTAATAAGGTATAGCATAGCATAGCATATGCGATTGCACAAATCGTGGGTGGCTGTACAATGATCAGCTAATATTTAGCAAGATATCCACCATACCGTGTGTTTCTGGAATAGGAGTTTGTGTTCGTAGGGCAGGATAGTTATGAGGAGCTCCTTCAACAAAATTTCGTAGGGAGTACAGTGCAAAATGAATGTAGCTTACCTAGTGTATTGATATATACGTTAGAACATACTCATAGAGAACTTACCAATTTTTCTGTTTTCTCTTTTCTTATCTCTTACTTACGGTAGGGATTCAGTAAATTCGCCTAACCATTTTTCATATTTAGTGAAAAGAAGTAGAGGAAAAAGAAAAAAGAAAGCAACCGCGGCATCCTAATCGCCGTCGTTCCTCCGAGGCATTATCCGGTAGTGGCTCTCGAAGTAAAATTTCTTGACATCATCCACTGCTTCAATTGAGGCTAGCAAGCATTCGGTGAAGTCATCGAAGGAGCCTTAATACATTTACACGTATACCATACTATGAAGTCGACACCGACATCAACTTACGTTAAGTTAAACCACTTTACGTATCACAAAATGCACATAAAAGAAGCGTCGTGATTCACATCAATTTTGTTAAAAAAACGAAACAATACGAGGTGATGTTTGTTTAGTCAAGTTATGACTCATTTTTACTGCAAGTGCAGAGCTTTCATCCCGCCTTGATAGAATGCGGGAAACAATTTCTGCTACTCGCCTGCAGATGGTGAAGTAAGCACGATGTATATGATATTTTAATGGCGAATTTCGCATAAGTCGAAAATTATAAACCAACTTTTCACGAGACACATTTTTTTCGAGTTTTGTCACCGCATAACCGAAAATCATCAAGGCATGGTTTAGTTAAGATTCATGATTATCACACAGTCTGAGGGACAAGCAATATTCTGTCCATAACACCGAATTTGTGTTGAATATCAATTCAAAACTAAGAGACCAAAAACAACCTAAATCACAACAGTGTTGTCACTTCTTCCACCAGGTAAAGGTTCTTAATATGATATATCCACAAATTAACCCATTCATGCCCATGTTGTTTGTGGACAACAGCGTTTTTTAACACCTATAACTTTTGATTGAGGCAATATTTGCTCACAAAAAAACAAATAAGTGTAATAACTGTAACTATTGTCTATCATTTGAGTATTAACAGTTACAAGGATCAGCTTTAGAACTGAAGTTATTGCAATTAGTCTGATTTGATTCCAAAAGAAGCGGTGCTGCCAGGGACAGTTTACGTTAACGACTGAGAATTAATTTTTCATATATCTTCGTTATGTTGTCATATTATTGAAAACTGATAAAACTAATCAATTTAGACTGTCTTTGGCTACATTTTCTACGCAATTGAACTATTGCAAATATTCTAGGGGAATTGTATTGAGCATAGGAAGGTAAAAAATGAGCAGCTTCTAGCACTGCGCTTATGAAAAAAGTCTTTTCGTGTTTCTCGACTCCACCGTTTTCAAGGAAAAATAGTTTTGGAACCCTACATGCACGAGAAAAAAGTTGGGCATGAAAAAGTTGACGGACCTAACACTGTGACATATAGGATTGTGAGTCTATTTATCTATATATTTAAAAGAGCAACATGTATCTAAGTATTAGTTACTTTACAGTTTCAGGCACTAATTTTCGTGAACGCATTGATTTGTAGTGATGTCAATATTGCGATAATAACGAGCATTTCAACGAATTGATGCTTTTTCAAAATTAACTTTTCAAGAACAAATCTAAGTTATATAAAATCATTGTTGGGAGAAACAGTCAAAAACTACTTTTAAAGAACCCCTACCAACACATAGATATATATTACTAGTAGAAACATATAAATGAATAGTACTCTTAATTAAGTTACTCCGCCTTAATTGTTACACAAGGTTGCAAAAGAAAAATATTTTTTTTAATGTTGAATAAAAAAAATTCTACAAATGGTAGTACCCCCTTGAGAAAAGTGAAGGTGCTAGCCGAGTTATAGGGGTAATAAAACTTCATGAAACTCAGCTGAAGACACCGAATCACAAAAACATCAACGAGAGCTAAAAAATATTTTTGTTTACCATTTTTCATTTTGTGACCACGGTGCGGCATCTCTCCCGCAATGACCTTTTTTTTAATGTTCGTTGATGAATTTGATAGAAGCTTGTCGCAATTGATAAAAATGATTTCATGAAATATAGAAAGGTTTACTTTGATGCAGAATCGATTTTTAGAAATGTGCGGCATCTCTCTCCAAATTTTCCTACATGGGGCCCAACAGCACAGGGCGGTCAATCAGTAGTCGATTCCCACAAATAAAACTTTTTTAACGAAATTAGGGTTTAGCTGAATAATATGTTTGAAAGAATTCTGGTATACACAGAAAAAATATTTTGTAATTTTAAGTTTATTTTCATGCACATATTTGGAGCATGAATATAAATGTAAAATGAAGTTCCACCACAAATACACACGACTTGTCGTGCTTTCTTCAACGAATTTTATTATAATTTTACACGTGGATTGAAAATTACAGTCTCTTTAAACGGAAAACCAATGCACTTCAATGTATTTTTACTCGAATACTGCTGTAAAATGAATGACATGTAATATTACACGAATGAGAGTGTAAAATATTATGCTGTTTGATGCTCCAATTGTTTTCAACGTAATTTTCAATCAAATTTTTGATTCAATCGTTGTATGTTTACGTTCGTATTGATTTACATGTCATTTAAATTTCATTATTTTTTGTGTGTATGATATATCTTTTAACTAGAAAATTTTAGGTTTACATTTCACTACATAGAGGGCGAGGGTGTAAATTAACGAAAAACTCCATACGAACTTCAAACACATTAATTTTTTCTGCTGAATCTCAACATTTTTCACAACTTTTGCAGAGATTTGAACAGCCGATCACTCGGTAATTTCATTTTTCACTGAGAGCAAAAGCTCCGTATGTTTGCTATGACTTGGGAACTAGATGGCTGAAAATCAGTAAACAAATTACACTTTTCCGAGATATCAGTATAAACATTTACTGATTACTCGGCTGTGCGGGAAATTGCCGAGCTCAATTAAGGTTCAACTGAGAAAGCTTGGAAAAGCGCCCATCTTGGAAAACGAAGAAAGCAGTTTTGTCTAACTCCGTTCCAAAAATATTCATTAAAGTCAAATAGTAATACTGTACCAATGTCCCGAATACACTGATTGATTTTCAAGAAGATTTTTCCAACGGTTTGAGAAAAACTGCTTTTTTCGGTAAAGCAATTATGGGGAAAAATTTCCCCAGTGGCAGGATTCGAACCTACAACCTATGCAACCTATGCACAAACCCTTATGCTCTCCCTGAAATATGATGACGTCCCAGAAAGAACATATGATTATCGCATTGGCGACAACGATCGTGCGCTTCCTCCAAAGCGATGTCACATACAACCGCAGCTGCCACCTTCTACCTCTGGGGGAACTTTTTCACATAATTACTTTCGCTTCACTCACCATTTCTATCTGTTTTCAGTGGCGTAGTAGCGGGGGGGGGTTTTGGGGACGAAACCCCCCCCGAAATATTTTGGAGAGATTTGAAAAAATTGAATATGTTAAGCAAAAATATGCCTAATATTTTAAATGAAATTCTCAAAGTTTCATTTGCAAAAGTTGTCTTGTAAAAAAATTCCCTTGTAGTGAAAATTAGCTGCAGACTCGACACCTACCTGTCGGCACGTTGTGGAGGCTAGCTCAACCGCCGAGGACTATAACGAGTATATTGCGGCGAAGCGAGGAGCTAGGAGCTTAATGGTTCACGAAACGGATATCGGTACCGAAAGAAATTTCGCCACATTCTGTAGTCCTTGACTGACGGCGAACATTGACTGGCGAGTGTGAGAGAAGTATCCCCATAGAAGCCACCAGGCGATTCGCTACCGCATCGGCCAATGGAACCCTGCTGCAGCACGAAGAAGGACGGGCGGCAAGCTAAAGTGGAAGACGAAAGCCTTTAACGAAAACCTCTTTGTTGAGTTACTTCGGCGAACAACGGAATCAAGTACATTGATACGGCTGACGGCTTACAAGAAGGATTGTGACGGCTTGTGACGTTACAATGTCACGAAAACTAGGGCCATGTAGTAGACGGCGTGCAGCTTACTGGTTAAATGAGTAACTCAGTATGCTATACGCTGCTTGTCTTAAATCCAGAAGGCGGGCTCAGAGCGCAAGATCGGAGAGTGAGAGAGGAGCGCAAGCGACGTATCTAGAAGGTAGGGACTCTTTAAAACAGGAGATCAAGCTTAGCAAGCCAATTGCCATAAGTAGCTGTGCTGAGAAATAAACGCCAGTCCCTGGGGGACGCGTACTGAGTCGTCATGACGAAGACGAGGGTCCGTCGACACCAGCTGAAATATGCCCGGGTAAGCTAAAGATAATCGTTGAGGGTCTCTTCCCGAATCACGATTCAACTACCTGGTCACTGACACCGTACGGCGAAGAAGAAGGAGGTAACACAGTCGAGTGGCAAGTGACCAACGACGAGCTCAAAGACGCGTCGATGTGACTAAAATCAAAGAAAACCCCCGGTCCGGATGGAATACCAACAGCGGCGCTAAAAGCTGCGATCCTGGCATATCCGGACATGTTCAGGATGCTACTGCTGAAGTCTTTAGACGATAGTAATCCCCGAAATGAGGAAGGTGCAGAAACTGATGTTGGCCATCCAGCCTCGAATAGACCAATGCCGCAGCGTGGCATAAAAGAATGAGCCAGATCCTGAAGAGCTACTTCCAGAGTAGAGCACTGCTGTACCAGACGAACAAAAGGGCAGAAGGCAATGCGAGTCGCAGCGGGCGTTACTCAGAGCTCCATTCTCTGTCAAACACTTTGGAATGGGATGTAAGATGCACTGATAACATAAATTCGTGAATATAATAAATCATGCAATGCACGAATTCATTTGTCGTTTTCTGCAACTAAGTATTTTCGTGCATTGTAAATAGTAAGTTTCGTTCATTTCATGAACAAGAATGGCCGTATGGTGAACGAAAGCTTTCGTAAATTTTACACATTTAATGTACACTTCACGAATGATATCGTTGATAACGACATTATTTTTCGTGAATGAAATGAAATGTTTTGTTTATTTTAATAAACGTTTGTGTATATTTCGAACGACTTCGTTGGTCGCACGAAATCTTTTCGTTTATCTTAGAAAATTTTTCGTATTTATTGGCCTCTTATTGTTTTCAGTCGATCTTTTAAGATCGATGTTTTTTTTTTAATTTAAAAAAATCGATCTGGCCAAATCGATTTTATTGTGATTCGAAGAAATGGCCGCTTGATGAACGAAAGTTTCGTTTATTTTGATAAACGTTTATGTATATTACAAACGAATTCGTTGGTCGCATTCGATCTTTTAGGATCGATGTTTGACAACACCGATATCGCTCAGGCAGAGAAAAACTCAAAATTATTCATACAAAATCAACGAGCAGTTCGCGACGGCTCAACTGATTCTGTACTGCTCCAGATTCTGAATCAACTGGAAGCGAAAGAGGTCCAGGAAATCTTTCTGCAACCGGCGGACACGGATACGACTACTAAATAGTCAGACAACAACAATTATCTGACGAATAGCAATAATTGCTCCATATTGCTCCTTTGACGTGGACGGTTTGACGAATGGTGCTCGTAAATATTATAAAGATATTCGTATATAACAGCGAACGACTCGTTTGCTGAATGAAGCTGTTTCGTAATAAGCTAGCGAAAGTCATTTCGTGGTTTTCACGAAAAACTCGTAATAATAAACAAAAGTGTTTCGATAGAACTACGAACGATTCATCATATGTACGAAAAATTCGTATATTTTATGAAAGTTGTTTGTACGAAATTAATTCCTAGAGATTTACGGATATATTCTATCAGTGTGGGGTCTTAACACTGCGGCTGCCCAGGAAAGTGAAAATCGTTGGTTTCGTGGACGATGTGTCAATAACGGTGAGACACTTGAAGAAATGGAGGTGTCGGTGACGGAGACAATAGATGCGATCGAGAGCTGGATGAACGGGTCAAGCTGCAAATAGCTCACCACAAGACGTTGCTGTTGGACAGCAACTGCAAAGGGGTTCAGCGGATACAGATCACCATCGAAGGGCATGTGATTGCATCGAAGCGTGCACTGAAGCAATTGGGAGTGATAATCGACGACTGATTGAGCTTAAACAACCACGTTGATTAAGCATTGTTCTATCCCGGGCAATGAAAAGGCCGACTCATTAGCAAAGGTGGGCGCATTAAATAGTGACATATACGAAAGACCAATCTGCTTCAACGAATTTTTTAGTATTTGTCGTCAGAGGACACTCAACAGTTGGCAAACCTCGTGGAGCAATGGTGAACTTGGACGATGGCTACATTCGATTTTCCCAAAGGTATCAACGAAGCCTTGGTTCAGGGGGATGGATGTGGGTCGGGATTTTATTCGTGTAATGTCCCGACTTATGTCCAACCACTACACCTTAGATGCACATTTGCGGCGTATTGGGCTTGCGGAGAGTAGTCTGTGCGCTTGTGACGAGGGCTATCACGACATCGAGCACGTTGTCTGGGTATTCGCCGGGTATTTGGACGCCAGGTCTCAGTTAAAGGATTCTCTTCGGGCCCGAGGTAGACCACCCAATGTCCCAGTCCGAGATATGCTGGCAAATCGTGATTTCCCCTATATGTCCTTTATTTATACTTTCATAAAACTCTCTTTTTATTTCTCGTTTTTAGAAGTTTCCTCTTGCCGTGTGGAACCGATAAGCTCCAGACTGCCACTATGTAACCGCCGTCGCCCTTATCACTACGGAATCTGAAGCGAGAGCGACTCGAGGTCCGAAGGATTCCCTTTGAAGGATTCCCCGCGGGTCCGAAGAATACCATCCGCCAATCCGACCTACTAGACTGAGGCGCAAATTTGTTTCGCTGATCTCCCGTTTGCCCGAAAGTTGCAAGTTTTGCTCTTCTCTACCGGTCACCATCTACGCCTTCTCTCCCCTGTCCCTGATACAACTACTTCTACACCGATTTTGGAAATGACCAAGCATAAGTATCCGATAAAAAATCAAATTTGTATTCCGTATTCCTAGTTTTAAGATAGTCGTAATTTCTACTCTTTGTTAAAACTATTGTCCCCCATCTTGTAAATAGAATTGTATCCCTAGTTTTAAAACATCTGTGAAATTTTTCATTAATATTTGTTCCCCCTTTTGTGTACCAAACTATATTGTTAGTTTTAAGATAACTGTAAATATTTCCTAAAAAACTATTACTATTGAATTCCTTGTTTTACAATTTTTCATAAAAAAAATCTTTTGCCCTCTCTCTTATATATAGATTTTTTTTCTAGTCTTAAGATAGCTGTAAATTTTTTCTTTTTTATAAAAAAATATTTCAACATTGTAACCTCCTAGTTTTAAGATATTCAAAATGTAAAAGCAAAAGAATTCGGCACCGCCAAGCTAACGCATTTGTGCCTATCAAATAAACGAAATGAATAAAAAAAAACCACGTTGAGTACACATGCGAAATATCGGGTCTTTATCTAGTGTTTAGTCATCGATTACCCTGACGGAGGATATCGAGTGCTACAATCAATGAAATGTTAGAAAGGTGAGGAAGATGATGAGAATCGATTCGATGATGACGTAGCAGCAGGAATGGGATAATACGGAGAAAGGAAAGTGGACCTACTGGCTCATCCAAACCTGTCGACGTGGGTCAATAGAATGCACGGAGAGATGACCTTCAACCTGAAACAGCTTCTACCGAGCCATGGCTGCTTAAGGAGTATCTTCATCGGTGTGGGTACGCAACGTCAACACTGTGCCTGGAGCGTCTTTGAATGTCCGGGGTTTCAATTATTTGAATGTCCGAGGAGAGTCTTTGAATGTCCGAGGTTTGAAGTGACGAGCAGGGAGCTACTTAAAATGGGAGAACCGGACATCAACCCGGATAATGTAGCCCACAGAATGACAAGCGACGTAGAGACGTGGAACGCAGTAAACAGAGATATGATGTAGATCAGTGATTCTCAACCTGGGGTCCGCGGGCCCCAGGGGGCCGCGAAGTCATAGCTGGGAGTCCGCGAAGAAAAATATATTTTCCGAGTGCATATTGAAATTTCAAATCTTGTTTCCTAACAAATTGAAAATAACATATTGATAGCATACAAAATTGATGTTTATCTGTGGGGGTCCGCAGCAACCCAGTGTGATATCTAAGGGGTCCATGGTACGAAAAAGGTTGAGAACCGCTGATGGCATGACCGTCTTACAACGGAATAGACATCGAACAACGATTTCGGGAGAGCAATCACCGCCAGGGAACTCTCCGCAGGTATAAGCTAGATCCACCGCCGAGGACTAGTCGAGTAGACCGCAACAGAGCAGCGAGTATGAGTCGTCGAAACGCCAGCGAACCGGACGTCACGCTCCATGCGAATTCGCCGGACCGACCATGGCTCCCCAGAATCGATATTGGGAAAACTTTTTTCGCCAGGGAACTTTCCGTTAGCGTAAGCTAGATTCACCGCTGGGGACTAGACGGATTAGACATCAATGAGACACCACTAGTCGCGGATCATCGGCGCACCAGTGCACCGGATACCCAGCTTCACCAGAATCGCCGAACTGACCTCGGCACCTAGCTGATTGGCTCGATCTCGGGAGAACTTCTCTCGCCGGGGAATTCTCTGTCGGAGTAGGCCAGGTCCATCGTCGGGGACTAGACCGAGTTGTTCGCGAACAAGTTGAGGACTGAATGGACCATCGAGGAAGTAATGCTAAATGGCCCAAGAAGAGAACTAAATGGCTTAAGGTGAAGATATGTGGAAGTCACGTTGCTAGGCACCGACTCGCTTGTTTACATTAGGAAAAACTGAAATCTGAAGTGAAAATTCAAACGCACAAATGAGAGTTTCCGAACATTTTCCTTTGGTCATCTGCACATTGGCAGAAAATTTGAAGTTTTGTTAGTAAACGATTAAAGTTTCGCGAGTGTTTTTGCAGTGATGTGTGAAAAAAGTGCATTTGAAAAAGTGCAATGAAAACGATAAGAAGAGTGTTTCGAAAAGAAACCCCAAGTGAAGAGGGGTGATTTTTTCGTACAAAATAGGAGCTACAGATGGCATTCCGTCAAAAACTCGGATTGATTGTATAGGAAAATATTCTAGCTTCCTTAAGTAGCAGTTTCGTGGCACACCAGCAAGGTTAGTGTGTTGAAAAACGTATTTTTATATTTGCTCATGTCAGATACATGGTTAGGCAGGGGAGAGGGGTGTGTGTGGCGTAGGAGTTATGTTGTGGCTCGCATGTATAATGTCCTTAAAGGAGTTGCGGTGCTAAATAGCACCGGTTACGGAGCCAAAGGGCTCAAGAAGTTGTAGTATTGAAACCAAATAAGAATCGGTATCGGGAGAACTTCTTTCGTCTGGGACCTCTCCTTTAGCTTACAGTCAGATTCACCGCCGGGAACGAGACCGCGTAGACCGCGACGATACACCACCAGCAAACCGGATGCCCCACTCTACCGGAATCGCCGAACTGACCGTAGCACCTGGCTGGTTGGCTCTAACTTCTCTCGCCGGGGAACTTTTCGTCGGAGTAGGCTAGATCTATCGTCGGGGACTAGACCGAGTAGTTCGCGAACCAGTCGGAAGCTCAACGAGGAAGTGGTACTAAATGGCACAAGGGAACTGAAGGGCTCAGTAAATTAGACAGTCTGAAGTTTGCCGCCCAGATTGTCCTCGTAGGGGAAGAGCATTTATTCTATACCAACAGCTAGCTTTCCTACCTTGACTACCCAAACCTGTTCCCTGAGTTGTTGGTTTTTGAACATTTTTTCCTGCTCAGAATGTTTTTGAACATTTTTTCATATATACACAAAAAAAAATTCATATCCCCCCCCCCCCCGAAAAATTTTCTTACTACGCCACTGTCTGTTTTCCCCGTTAAATACCACCGAAAAGGTCTCAAATAAGGAATTGGCACTTACGTCAAAAACCAAATAAATGAACTAAAGTGAAGAGCCGATTTCATCAGCCCCAGATTTTGTCTACCCCCGATTTTATCAGCTTTTTGATCCGATTTTGTCAGCATCATATGAAAATTGATAATTAGTGTTTGACGGGCTCTAGCAGTCAAACCAAGTTGAATTCGAGTAAATCCTTTCATGAGCTTATTTTTCTTATCTAAGAGATCCGATTTTTTTTTTTGATTTTGCAATGTCAGACCCCCTCAAGGGAAAGTTAAACTAAATAATAAGAAAAGGTTATGAGGCAATATCTAGGGACTATTGTGATTTATAAACACGATTTTGAGTTAATATGTATCAAAATCAAAACATTAAAATGGCGGATTAAAATGTGACTAACAATTTTGACCGAAATTTTTCGTTTTTTACCGTTTTTTGTGGTTGTTTGATAACTCACGATTAGTACGCGATGCGTCTACATATCAAGCCGTGAAATACGTTCTCGAGACCTGAACACATGTACAGTGCAACGCGAAGCATTCTGAAAATGCGCATAATGCCATGAAAAGATTTTTACCTGAGGCGCGCGTCCCATGGCAGCCAGGACGCCGCTTCGAACAATGGCCTGTCGAAACTTTTTCGATACACGGATCGAAAAATTCGTTTACCACAATATAGTATACACTTATACCTTTCAAAAAATGTAAAGAATAGAATCAAATTTAAAAAAAAATGAATGAGAATCCCCCTTAAGAGTTCATGCAGGTTTCTAATTTGGAAAAAAATAATAACTCCATCATTTCTCAACCGATTTTATTGATTGGTTATTAGATACGAGGTCACAAATCTTGGTCTGAAACTCGACCGTAACTTGTCCTGTTCTCAGCAAGTAAACGATATTACGCTGAAAACTTACAACATTTTACGAACGTTTCGACGATTCGCCCCAGTCCTTTCCTTACCGACTCGACGAAAGCTGATGCAAGCAGTAGTAATGCCCATTTTCACGTATGCCGATGTGGTATACTACCCCGGACTTTCTGCAACTCTAAAAAATCAACTGCATCGCTGCTTCAAATCAGCTTACCGCTTTGTCCGCTCCGACGACGAGACACAACCGCAGTCGTCCGGAACTCCACTCTCGGAGTCGATCTACATTCTAACTACTGGTTGAGAATATGCTGCTTCACGAGGCAGGCATACCACGGAGATCTGCCAAACTACATCCAACAGCACTTACAACATGGGCAGCAACTGAGGACACGATCCTTCATCATACCCAGGCACACAAACACCACTGGCAAAAGTGTACTGGTGTACGGAGCAACCTGCTGGAATGACCTACCAATCGACGCCAAGCTGAAATCAACGATAGCTTCTTTCAAGAGCTACACAAGAAGTTTGATCTAAATCAATTACCTTCCATATTTTTGTTAGTATCAGTTTTGTTTGATTTATTTTACATCCTAAATGTATCTCTCTAGAAGTAATATTTCCTTAACCTGATATGAAGCTTACGCTAACAGGTTGTCGTTGCAAATAAACAAACAAACATACAACATACGAAATTAATTACGTTATTAGATACGGAATAAAACATTCTTTCCAAATTTTTCTTAAAATAACAACGCTTCTCTATGAGCATTTTTCACATTTTTATGTAAAAGGTCCGCGGCTCCGTTAAGCTACAGCTATGAGCCGAATAAACGAATTATAAACAAAATCATATTTTTATGGAAAAATCGCACGTAATGGTATCTTAATATTTTTGTCCTAAAATCGCATAGTATTTTCAACAAAAGAACATAACATGCCGGAAAAGTCTATTCTTCTTCCTTCCAGCACAATAAAATGTTGAAAATCGGTTTAAAATAAAAGCTTACATAATTTTGTAGCGCCGAAAGTTGCAAATAGTTGATTTGCTATAACCCATAAGCGATAAGCGAGTTCGAATATTACCCCTCATTAAATTCTTTCAAAATTCTTCCATTTACTTGTTTAACAGAATTCTGACAGAAAATTCCTTATATATTATTAAACAAGCACTAGAAAAATTGGAATCGAGACGGTTCAATAAGTTGACCCAGAGAAATACAAAAATTGGCATTTTACAAAAAATTGAATAACTTTCGCAATTTTCATCGGATTTAAATTACCAGGTGCTTATTTTCATTGGTTATTGGCAGGGTTTAATTTTCCATAAAATATATTTTTTAGGATTGCTTTATGTTGCCGAAAAGATTGATCACACACTCATTTTTCCTTAAAAATGACGAAAAATTTAGAAAAAGTTCAATACAATTGTAAATGACGTCAGAACCAGTAATCACTTAAAAACAAAATGTTCTAACGATCGAAAGTGCATTCAATTTCCTTTAATTCAACATAATAATATTTCATATCGATGTACTACAACCGAAGATATTTGGATTTTACTGAATATACTTTTAGTTTTAAAGGTAAAATTCATTTTTTTCACTGTAACTCGAAAACTGTTCTACTGTAAGTTTTTTGGACCTCATCTTCGGATTCAGCACGCAATTTTATATTAGAAATGGTGTTCGAATATTAAAGTTCAGATTTTTATTTTTATTTTGTAAACTAGTGTTACCTATCTCCGCCTACAATAGAGCCCGAGGAATCTGAAGTGTGTTTCCTTAAAAAAAAAATTAAGCATGATTTTCCGTGTTTCGAATTCATCTCGTCAATAACTAGCACCAACTGGGTGTCTAATTGAACGATGTAAAAAAGGGTGCTACGCCATTTATCACGACCAATCATTATTCTACTGGTTCTGGAAGAGTGCAATTCTGGCGATCCCCAGACTGCACCTATAAACTATAATGGCTTCAATTTCAAGTTAGCGAACCACCATCCCCTAAGATTGGTGCCCTTGGGGGGGGGGGCAACCCGGCCTACCGCACGCTACGGGCCTGAGAAACAGATAAGCAGGAAGCTTCCTTGGATCCCTGTTTTCACTGCCAGTCATTAGTTGGAGGTCCATGAGGAAGTTAGAAAGCAGAAGATGTCTAAGTTTATCAAAAAACATAGGAATTTTTAGGCAAGCTGCTCATATGGAAAAGGGAGCACATGACAACTGGAACGGTCAATAGGCAGGAGTAGTTGAAAGTATACCACCTAAACAAACCTAAATTAACATTCAAATTTATTGTTTGCATTTTTGGACAATACATCGTGATCAAGATGGCTGTCATACGCTAATCAGACGAATTCGAAACGTTAAACCCAATTTATCATCTATGGTCAAATGGTGTACACTCAGGTTTTTACGCGGTTTTTTTGCGCAGTTTTTCACGAGGTTTTTTTACGCGTATTTTCCAATTAACGCGGTTTTTGCAAAAATATTCTAAGTTCTTATCAATGCAAAAGACTTAGACTTTTCTCTGAAAAAAATTTCTAAGTCCTTTTAAATGCAAAGAACTTAGAAGAATTTTGGCAGTTTTTATTTTGCGCGGATCTCGCAACTAACCCATTCATGCCCATGTTGTTTGTGGACAACAACGTTTTTAAACAGCTATATCTTTTGATTGAGGCAAGATTTGCTCACAAAAACAAGTAAGGCAAATAAATTTGACTGTTGCCAGGGAACGTTTACGTTTACGACGGAAAATGAATTTTTCATATAACTTCGTTATGTTGCAAGTAAAAATTGATAAAACTTGTCAATTTAGGCTATTTTTGGCTACCTTTTCCACGCAGTTGGACTATTGTAAATACTCTACGAGAATTGTACGGAGCATTGGAAGGTAAAAATTGAGCAGCTTGTAGCACTGCAAGGAAAGCACTCACCTTTATGAAAAAAAAGGTTTTTCAAGTTTCTTGACCCCACCGTTTTGAAGGAAAACTAGTTTTGAAACCCTACATGTACTAGAAAAAAGTTGGGCATGAAAGGGTTAACACGGTTTTTGCAAAAAATATTCTATGTCCTTTTGAATGCAAAAGATTTTCGGAAAGATGGAAGAGGAGTCTTCCAGACCCGTTCCCAACAATATGGGTATTTTCGGAATGGTCTTGAAGAGTAGGTGCCAGAAATTGGCTAACCCGGAAGTCACCATCTTGGATTTCAAAATGACGTCAAAAATCAATTTCTGGCACCTACTCGTCAAGACCATTCCAAAAATATCCATATTGTTGAGGTGCGAACCATAAGGAGCCTTCCAGACCCGTGTCTTCCATCTTTCCGAAAATCTTTTGCATTCAAAAGGACTTAGAATATTCTGCAAAAACCGCGTTAATTGCGAAATCCGTGCAAAAAAAACTTCCAAAAATATTCTAAGTCTTTTATTGAGGGTTTCTTACGCGGATTTTTGAATAACCGCGGTTTTTACGCGGATTTTCCAATTAACGCGGTTTTTTTGCGTGGATTTTCCAACTAACGCGTTTTTTTACGCGGAATTTCCAATAAACGCGGCTTTCGACTCGGTTCTTTTACGCGGTACGTATTCCCCACGTAAAAAAAAACCTGAGCGTACTTGACTATTATTGCTTGGCAAATGCATTTCCAATTTCAGTTAGTTCAGTCTCAGGCAAAACGCATTATTTTTTATAGATTGGGCTTCTATGAGAAGAGGACAACTCCGAAAGAATAACAAAAAAAATACAATAAAAAAATGAACAAAAATACTTCTTTCTTTATTTTGTCAGCATTGTGAGTATTAGAATGTGTGATGCTTCACTTTCCTTAATCTCCTAAAATATCAAAGTTCGCCCATATACGACGTTTGGCAACTATAGTCTCGATGTTAAAATGTCCAGATTGAACATGTGAAAACCGTACTATTAAAAATACACAAGAAATAGGAAATTTCGCGCTTTGGTTACGAAAGTCACCTAAACTCATCATGGAATAAAAACATATTTTATACTGGTCAAGCCAACGTTCAAACGGTGGACGGTGAACTCGCCATAATTTAGCATGTTGGCTAAAGCACTCTTCATTCTCAAGCAACGTCGTGCAACTATGAAGGTCAGATTACATCCTGTTAATTCTGTCAGGTTTATGCTATACAGGCCAGATTCGATTATCCGTAGGGTGCATAAAAATTTCGCTTCGGATAATCGAATAAAAAAAAATGTTTTTTTCTTCATGAAATATATTTGTAATATGTTGAACAACAGTATCTAAGGTACATGCATCAATGTTTGACTTATGGTACATGCATTAATGTTTGACTTATGACGAATATCGATCACTTTATATTCTATAAAGTGAAATTAAGACATGTCCAAGCATAACACTTAGACCCATTGACACAAAAACCCACTTCGTACAAAAGACAACATGTACAGTACCAAACAACTATGTTTTGACATTAAAAATGTCTTACTCCACTATCTGGGGCTAGGTGTCATTCTAAAATCTAAATCTAGATTTCTCCAATAATTGCGGTGCTCGGACGAAGCCCAGGACCGTATTTTTTCCCTTATCCAACTTGTCGAAGTTGGCAGAGCGGGCTCAGGACCAACGAAGTCAATCGCTGAACCTGCCCTGGCCAATTCGTCAGCCCATTCATTTCCAGTAATACCGCAATGTCCGGGCACCCAGACAAGGTAGATAGTATTGACAATGCTTAGTTCTTCGATTTGGGTTCGGCACGCGATCACTAGCTTGGACCGGGATTTGTCTGAGCTAAGGGCCTTGATTGCAGCCTGACTATCGGAGCAGAAGTTTATAACTCTGCCGGACAAACTCAGTTGAAGGGCCGATTGCACCCCGCACATAATCGCAAAGATTTCTGCTTGGAATACAGTACAGTATCTACCTAGTGAGTGAGATTGTTCCAATCTCATTTCACGACAGTAGACACCAGCACCGGCACGTCCCTCCATCAGAGAACCGTCAGTATACCCGATCAGAAACACATAACAAGAATATTTCAAAACTATATCTCACGTTGTTACTTGTTATAATTTTCTGTTATTTTAACTACTAACGAGACCAAATTTATAACACAATATGTTACGAAAAATGCATTCTGTTATAATCTTGTTATGTCATTCTGATCGGGTAACAAACCACTTGCGTTTGTTGTTGTCTTTCCATAAAGCCAGACAACCACTCCTCTCGAGAGGGAATCTTCACATGGAATGTCCTGTAAGGAAAACTACAAGTGAGTGTAATATCGCTGGGAGCAAGAATATCTTCACCCCATGTAACCATTTGTGACCACAATCGTGTATGACTGGTAGCAAGATCAACATGATTACTGTTCCAAAGCCCAGTAACCTGCAGTCTGTATGCACATGATAGTGCTTCTTGTTTTAAGTGTATGTGTAATGGTTTGATATTTAGAAGTGCCTCAAGAGCAGCAGTCGGAGTCGGGGTGAAAGCACCAGTCAACGCCATGAGCGCCATTCTTTGCAGATGGTTTAGCTTTGACTGGACTGTCACCACCTCTCCCCTCTGCCACCACACAAGGCATCCGTATGACAGTATTGGACGTACAATTGTCGTGTAAATCCAATAGATGTATTTAGGTTTGAGACCCCAGGTCTTTCCAAAAGTTCGTCTGCACTGCCCGAAGGCCATGCACGCTTTCTTGACTCTGAACTCAATGTGAGCAGACCAATTCAGTTTGGAATCCAATATGACTCCAACGTATTTGACTTGATCTGCACACAGTAGCTCAGAATCAAAGAACTGCAAGGGACGAACCCCGGTTGTTATTCGCTTCTTCGTGAAAAGAACCATTGAAGTTTTGCTTGGGTTAACTGATAATTTAACTTGTCGACACCACTGTTCGACAGCTCTTAATGCCTGTTGCATTAAGTCAAAGATTGTTCCGATGCAAAATCCAGTAATTAGTATTTGGTAATCGTCAGCAAACCCGTAGGTTGGAAATCCAAGCTCATTGAGTTTCTTCAACAAGCCGTCAGCTACTAAGTTCTATAACAAAGGTGACAGAATGCCGCCCTGAGGACAACCGCAAATACTCAACTTCCGTATCTCAGCCTGTCGCAGTGACGAGCAAAGTATGCGGTTACTAAGCATTGCGTTTATCCAACCTGAGATACATGCAGGTATCCCATGACCGCGCGTCGCTTCCAGAATAGACTGGAAGGACACATTGTCAAAAGCACCCTCAATATCTAGGAATACACCCAAGCTAGATTGCTTGAGCGAGAAGGCTTTCTCAATGTTGTAAACAACATCGTGAAGCAGAGTGATCGTAGATTTCCCACACTGATATGCATGTTGCATTTTGTGCAGTGGATATTCAACTAAACTAACGTTCCTGATGTGATGATCGATTATCCGTTCCAAAGCTTTCAGAAGAAAAGAACTTAAGCTGATAGGCCTAAAACTCTTGGCTTCTTCATAGCTTGAGCGCCCCCCTTTGGGAATAAATCTAACAGTTATTTCTCGCCATGCTTTCGGGATATACCCGGTAGCAAGACTGGAAAGCAAAATCTTTTTCAAGACATGTTTAAGAATATCAAATCCCTTTTGCAGTAGCACGGGAAGTATTCCATCTTTTCCGGGTGATTTGTATGGAGCAAAGCTGTCAACTGCCCACTTGACCGATTCAGTGGAAACCAATGTGCGTGCTAACGCCCACGAGTCCGAATCACCAGAATGAGATCTGTGAACATTGTTCAACTCCGGATCGATACAACCTGGAAAGTGTGTGTCGAAGAGACAATTAAGAACATCTTTTTCGTCCGTCACATAAACACCATCTCTGGTTTTCAAGGAGTTCATCTGAAAATCATTCGATTTGGAGAGAATTTTATTTAATCTGCTAGCCTCGTTCAGACTAGAGACATTAGTGCATAGGCTTTGCCAGCCAACCCGTTCTGCAGATCTAAGACATTTCTTATATGCACTACGAGCTGACCTGAAAGCCCTGGAGTCATCACGCTGACGCCGGTTCCAAGCTCTTCTCATAACTTTCTTCATTCTTTCAAGCTCAGCCATCCACCAAGGGGTTCCCCTAGTCGATTTAACAGTACGAAGTGGACAAGCTTCTTCGTAGGATGCTAATATGAATGAGTTTGTCGTATCCACGACGTCATCTAAGTCGTCTAGTTGACTAATTGTTGGAAAATATCCATGAAATTTAGTCGCCAAGTTTTCCAAAAAGAGGTCCCAGTTTGTAGATTTAGGATTACGATATGTCACCACATTGAAGGTGACATCAAAATGATCGAAAAATATATATTTATGATCGGATAGAGACGGTTCAGTTTCATTTGGAACCTGCCAATTTCCCAGTTCATGCACAATTCTATCAGAGCAAAGTGTTATGTCTAACACCTCCTCCCTCCCAGACCTCGCAAAAGTTGGTCGGTTTCCCACATTCAGAATATGAAGATTTGTACTACTTATGTACTCCATCAGTTCAGAGCCTCTCAGATTGATGTCTGAGCTGCCCCAAATGATGTGATGAGCATTCGCATCACTGCCGATAATGAGCGGAAGACCATTTCTGCTACAATATGATACAACGCTTTTGAAATCATCAGAAGGAGATGATTCGTTATGCGGTAGGTATGCTGAACAATATATATTTTTTTTTTCTACGTTTCCGACAGTCAATGTAACTGTGACAACACAGATATCGCGAGTTGTGAGCTCCGATATGAGACACGCGTCAATAGCCTTATTTGCAAGAATGCAAGCACGAGGCATTTCACGTGGGTTAGTCATGCCTGTCTTGTTGTAAGCAATGAAGGCAGCGTTAAGTAACTTTCCAAAATAGAAGTTTCCTTTATGGAAATACGGTTCTTGAACCAATGCTATGGAAGCTTTACCTTCCTGCATGAGTCGAGATAAATTCATAGTTGCTGTACGTTTATGTTGGAGATTGACTTGTGCTATTCTAACCATTGTTGATTAGAGAACTGTACATTTCATCTCCAACACAAATTGCACAACAACTAGAGAACACCAAGCGAGTTGGGATGTTAACGCATTTAGCGAGCCATATCAGGTTTAAATGGGACATGATCATTTGATTCCCACGATTTGCGAAGAAAATAATGCTCCACTGTGTCAGAGATTCGCATAACACAGTAAGGGCAAAACCCAAAATGCTCCGTGCGCGACTGGCATATTTTAGACCCTCCAGTCATTAAGTCCTCGGCACGGAACTACACCTTGACTTAGGGTCTCCTACTTTCAGTCGCCTCCTACGACATGGCAGCAGGACTCCAGTGGCTCAATTCTAGGCCGGATACCACACGGCCTCTGGGCAGGTTCATCTGTACACATCGAAATTTGATAATCGAAACTCAACAAAACTTCACCGAACTACCATCAGCCGAGAGTCTCAGCAAACCCCCAGCCAACAAAAATTCGGCAAAATTAAGTGGATCATCGGTGAAAAAATCGTTGTGTAGAGAGAACGTTCCGCTGCGTAATGCAGCATACTGGGGAGTTCGCCCGACTCTTCCCAGGCTCCGTTCGCCATTGAGAATGTTTTAAACCCCCTCAACAATTTTACCCATAGCACGGGTCGCATGACACTGTGGAATTGGGGTTCCCTGTTTGGTAGATTTTTACCACTGAAACAGGTAGTCCGTAGTGTAATTCTTAGCCGGTTGAAACAACCACTACCGACACTACACGGCTTATCTAGGCTGTTCGGTGAAAGAAGCTGACATTGAAGAACAGCTTCCATATTTAGATGGTCGAACAGCCGCAGAAGGAAGGAAGGAAGGAAGGATAACGGGAGGAGAGGGATTTGGGCTAAGCGCTTATTTAAAGGCGGCGCTGGCTCGCCTTGTCAGGGCTGCTTTAGGGCATGTGGTATTTAGGCCTAGAACGTATAGGACCCACTACCTCGTCCTACCACACCCGCAGTCAGCCCCGCTGCTGGTTCGGGTCGCGAATCACAACTAGTTGCTATCGCGATTAAGCATTATCCACCACCTATGACCCGCCCGGTTGCTTGCAGCTCAGCTTCCCACGTAGCGTTCCTCCACCACCACGGGGCCGGGGATTTGTGCCTTGCCGTGTGTTGTCATCATTTCCTGAGCGGAAGGAAAGGACAAGGAGGTGTGGGGAAGTAGAATTGGAAGGGTGGGAAAAATAACAGCACAAAACAAAAATAAACAACAGGTAAGTTAAACTCACAAGTAGTTCAACTTGCCTGCGAATAAGCCTAAAGCTCTTTACCACATTGGTTAAGAAACTTTAGTATGTTGCTGAGTTTCAGTCGACCAAACATTGTTTCGTCTATATAAGGACGGCTGAAGACTCGAAATCGCAATTGCGCTACCGCTGGACAGTTGCATATCAGATGATATGAGGTTCCGTAGTCGGATTCACAAAGATCACATGAAAAAGACTCAGCGCGCTGAATAGTTGCCATGTGATAATTGAGTTTGCAGTGGCCGGTTAAAGCCCTGTTCAGCATGCCGCAGTGGAGCTTCGAAAAATGTAAGAGATTTTTCGAAACTACTGGGCATGGTTGTTCTAGAAACGCCTTTTTTGGCGTCACTTTTGTAGATTTCTCCAATAATTGCGGTGCTCGGACGAAGCCCAGGACCGTATTTTTTCCCTTATCCAACTTGTCGAAATTGGCAGAGCGGGCTCAGGACCAACGAAGTCAATCGCTGAACCTGCCCTGGCCAATTCGTCAGCCCATTCATTTCCAGTAATACCGCAATGTCCGGGCACCCAGACAAGGTAGATAGTGTTGACAATGCTTAGTTCTTCGATTTGGGTTCGGCACGCGATCACTAGCTTGGACCGGGATTTGTCTGAGCTAAGGGCCTTGATTGCAGCCTGACTATCGGAGCAGAAGTTTATAACTATGTAACTATGTAAAAGAAACCAAGTAATAAAACACACGATAGAAAAAACAAATTATTACAACAACTCCATCTCACCCATTTGAAGTAATATCAATAGATACTGTAGGCCCATTACCAAAAAGCAATAACAATAACCGATATGTAGTTAGTATACAATGCGATTTAACAAAATATATTGTATTTATACCAGTCGCAACAAAAGAAGCAAACGTAGTAGCCAAGGCACTAGTACACGATTTTATATTACAATATGGTACATTTTCAGTGTTACGTTCAGACCAAGGTACCGAATACAATAACGCGACATTTGAGCAAATATGCAAAACATTGCAAATTAAACAAAGATTCAGTACAGCCTACCACCCACAGACAATCGGCGCATTAGAAAGAAATCACAGATGTTTCAATGAGTATCTAAGATCTTTTATTAATGAACACCAGACTGACTGGGACGAATGGTTAAAATTTTACACTTTCAATTATAATACAACCCCACATTCAGACCATGGATTCACCCCCCATGAACTAGTTTTCGGAAACAAAGCTAAACTACCACAAGAAATCTTCAAGAAAGGAACCCAACCGGTATACAACTTCGAACACTACAATAACGAATTGAAATTTAAGTTACAAAAATCAATCGAAATAGCACAAAATAGTTGCACACACAAAAGATAAAGAGAACAGAAACAGCAGAAAATGATACAAACCCCATAGAATTGAAGATTAACGATACAGTTTATTTAAAAACAGAAAACAGAAAAAAATTAGACCCTTTCTATGAAGGACCCTATGTTGTAAAACAGATTTTAGACCCAAATTGCCCAATAATGAACGCCAACACAAAAAAAACTAGGAATAGTGCACAAAAAAAGACTAATTAAAACGTAATCATGTATAAAATCAAATTATATTGTTACAATTTACACATTAAGGAACCAAAGTTATTATAACACATACACCCTTAGCAACAAAATAACAAACAATCCCAACACAGCCACATCAAGCTATGACTTCATTTCACTACGCCATACCTTGATCTTAAGGAGGATGGTGTACTATACCTGTACTATACCTGTACTACACCAATATCAACCATACCCCAAACATAATATCAATTGACCCAACCTACGACGCCACATCGCATCTCAAACCGATAGTTTCCCACGACTCGAAAATCTTACATCGAACATGATGAAACCATACCACACGAGAATTACTGACAACGCTAAAATAAATCAAACACTCAGACCACGAATTCCAAGCATAACACTTAGACCCATTGACACAAAAACCCACTTCGTACAAAAGACAACATGTACAGTACCAAACAACTATGTTTTGACATTAAAAATGTCTTACTCCACTATCTGGGGCTAGGTGTCATTCTAAAATCTAAATTTTCTCCCATGTAACGAAACTATGTAAGGTTTGCACGCTTATAACTCCGTTATTACTAGATGGATTTTAATCATTCATACACCAACCGATTCTGAAACACCTAACGTAAATATTGGTAATAATTTAATATCTCCCCAACAAAAGTGGAAATTGGTAAAATTAAAAAGTTCGCGAAAAACGGGAAAATTACCATTCGTGAGGCAGATTTCTCAGACACAGCCATCATTAGAGGGCACCTTAGTGGCTCAATCACACACAAAAAGTCATAAATAGAAGCGACGCATGTCCTTTTAAATCAGTTGTTGCTAATATCCCATACGAGCAACATCGTCTCCGGGCGATGCAATAAGCGCTATCGATTTTCGGCAACGTTGGCATTTGCACACACTCGCACCTAAGTGACTAAACCATATACGGTTAGTTTACAAATAGAGGTGACGCGTACCCGTTCGAATCAGTTTTTGTTCTTATGTCGAACGGGTAAGATCACACTAAGCGGTAGACGCTATGCATTTTCGGCAGCGATGGCCGTGTGCGGATTTTTCGGGTACATAACCACGGCGTCACAGAATGATTTGCAATGTGGGTGGGTGGGGTGGTCTGGATTTAATTCAATACGGTGTGTGCTGCTTAAGAGTGTTGCGTTTGAAAAAAATATATTTATTTTTATGCATGCGTGTGCGTTGTTACTTGTTAACCCATGTTTACGGCGCTTTGTAGCTGCGTAGGGTAAAGAGCCTATTGGTTTTCATATGTTTCATATTTCAGTTATATGTTTTTATCAGTAAGGCATCTGACAACGTGCTTCTGTAGTTATTGCACTGTTCAGCAGCATAGTATTTTATATAGGAGAGTGCACTCAGGTTTTTTACGCGGTTTTTGAAATTTACGCGGTTTTCATTTACGAGTGTAATTGCATCGGAAACAATCACATTCCCAGCAGAACTTTTTGTTTTCTAATTTCAAACGCTTTTGTTTCGTACTGCACACAACGGAAAATTTAAAAGCGGAACTTACCGTCCCAGCATCAGTTTAGGCGGGTGTTCTTTTTCGATTCAAGTTCAAGCCATGTCTTAAGCGTTACTGGACTTAAAGTTGTTTCCCCAGTTTGTCCAGTCGGAGTATCTGTTCTACCCTATGTATTTAAAAAACAGTTCTAATTGCGTTTTAAAGTATACAACAAATAGAACGGTTGGGTATATTAATTTAAATTTTAAAATAAATCTGTTTTAAATTATGAAACAAACCGCTGTACTGAAGATATAATTATGTCAGTCCTATTACCACATAAAACACCTATATAATATAAAACGGTGCAGAATTGGTTTAATAATACAGTGTTTAGACTACAGAGTTTTAACACGTTTTAAATATTAGCAACAAGAAAAATGTCACCAAGATAGCATAAAAACCCGTTTTAACTGGTAGTGCGAACGTTGCATAACAATGTAATTTATCAAATAATTTCATGTTTTCCACCACTAATCGATCAAGAAATACTTAACCTTAAGATTGTTTACTTAAGTTCATTGGTACATTATTGAAAATTTAAATGAAAAAGGAAATTTCATATTTTATGGAGAATCTGTATATTTCCGTTGGCGGTCGTGGGCTTCCTCATCACAGTTCTCAATATGGCACTTTTCTTTTGAATATATTTTCTGGACAGACCAGCCTATTTTTACGACATCCAAATAATGCCAATCACCTAGTGAGATACTTGATTAATTAATAGATTACCGTTAAAAGACCTTCAATAAATTATGTTTTAATGGGGAGGGTATATAGCAAATTGTAACATATGAAAACAGGCGAGTGAGCAAGATCGTGAGTCGATATGTGTGATAGATAAAATCCATTTCACGCTCTTGAAAAAAGCTACATTTTTAATGTCACCGTGGTCGTGTCCTGTACACAACCCTTTAATTTTTTTCACAGCTAGTAATAATCAACCAAACACATTTCTAAAACAGACCTGCATCTTTAGCACCTCGAAAACAGACCTACATCCAAACCGGAAAACTGATCTACATACAAGCCACAGAACTAAACTTACGTCCAAATCTCAAAACATACCCATGTTTCTAGCACGCAATAAAAACAACACAAACTTAAGTCCAAAACCAAAAACGAAACCTCAAACTTTGACCGTAATAAATCATGCCTTCCGAACGGTAAAGCCATAAGCCAGCAAATTCCAAAAAACAAAACATTGACACACATTAAGACAGCCAGCACCGACTAAGCCATCAAGGTCAGCTCAAAATACCGAAGTAAACCGAACGAGAGAACATGACGTGAGAAAACTGGCTATTCGACTTAGCCCCTCCTCTCTCCATAAACAAATACGCACACTGGCGAGACAGCCATAGAACAGGCATAGAAGTAACTTTAGACATAAGAAACATTCATGGCGAGCTTTCGAAGCCCCGCCCGTTAGAATGAAGCTATCTGATAGAAAAATTAGCTTTAAGGTTTACATGTATTAGTTAGTATAAGTAGATTAAGTTGAGAAAATAAAGGGACAGTTTTTTTAACAGTTTTTTAACAGTACAGTTGAAACAGTTGACTTTCAGTGCAATGTCCTAAACGAAGAAAGTCCCCCAGAAACATAAAATAGTGAATAATGTTATACTTGTATAAAAGCTAAAACATGTATAATATAGTTGTCGGATAATGAATCTATTTTTGTCGGATGTCGGATAATGAATCTTTTTTTGTCTTTTCCCGTCAGTACACATATTTTTTAAACGTTTGTACTTAATGACGTATAAATAAACTTACCTGTTATTAAGCCGTGTGGTGTCCGGCGGGCTGAAATCTTTTTGCACTATTTCAACCAAGAATAGAACCTCTGGGAACTGCTCCCATGTCGTAAGAGGCGACTAACAACATGCTAGGAGTTCCTAGGCCGAGGTTTTGTTCCGTACCGAAGACTTAATCTGGGCGGACCTTAAGGTTTTCCATATTACCCTCTTCCCAGTCTGTATTTAGTGAATCACTGACATATACCTTTTCTGATTCGCCTTTCTTGATTGTGTACCAACGTTTTAAGTTTCTTCTGGCGGTTGTATATTAGCCGTAAATGACGAAATCTAATTCTACACTAAGTAACAGAATATATTAATATACCGGCACTTCCACGCCAAGGTTTAACTTCCAAAGCTTTGGCTTAAAAACCGTTTTTAAAAAATGGAAACTTTCATGCAGGAAATGTATTGAATTGGCCTAAGATGGAGCTGTCGAATTTCACAAAAAGCTTTTTATGTTGCAAGTGATCTGTAGTTGTGTTAAATTAGGTATTTTTCTATTATACCGTCTACCGACAAATCTACATTTACGAATACCTCCAAAAGTGACTTCTTGAGGTCTCATGAAGGCCTGACACTAGCTTTATGATACTTTTGCTTTTCTAAACAGTAATAAAAATCTCAACATTCAAGAACTTCACTTTGTCAGAAAATGTAGGGCCATCGGAAGCTAAAACTTCGTAAAATCGCACTCCTGGTCCTTTTTTCAGTGCAGTACTCTACGTCACTCGTTCAAATTTGCACCGCTCTTATGGTAGTCGGTATTTGCTAGTATTACTGTTCTCCCATCCATTCTGGTAGTCAAATGGTGGGATAGCAAAATTCTTACAAGTTTCCTATCTCATACCTCCACGCGATTCTAAGTCTATTGATGACATTTGGTCCTTAGACCGCAGAATGAGAGGGTGCGAACAGAATGAGAGGGTGCGAACAGATCTAGTCGAGAAAACATTGCCGTAAAAATGAATAGTTGATCGGAAATTAGCCCCAATACGACTAATCTGACTAGTATCTATGAACACGGCTCAATACGTATTGAAAATTCGCCGCGTCTGTTTTTATGAACCTAATTTAAAGCTCCGTTATTGCTAACAAGCCCGTGCATCAGATTAACAATCCTTTATATTTCCCTTCAGTGTTCGGTATTATCGCTCGTATACTTGTATTCCACAAACAATCCGATATGGAAAATAAGAAATACTTTCCTTGATTTATAACATCTCGCGCTATTTTTGCCAGTATAATATGCTGTCACTTGGTAGTTTTCAAGCCAATAAATATATCGTAGAGAAGAAGTATTGAGTTCTGTCCAAATACTGTTGCAATAAATAGTGATCCGGCCCATTACGCAGATAAGATTAGCTTTTCCAGGCAATACTCCCACGATCGGCTGTGTGGAGTTCAAATTGTTTTTGTTTAGGGAACATAGTATACTCTCGGTAGCCGGCTGCCCAGAGTTTAAAAATAACCAAAAACTAAACAAGATCATCTCTTTTTCGAGTGATCGTGCACTCGAAGACTAACTAAACAACTACCTAATAAAATATGCTTTACAGGTCGCATCGTTTGCTTGGAGCGAATCCTAGACCTGATACCCTTCCAAACCACCAACTCCGCGACACCTATGGAAGAGTCTGATGAATCGTCGTCCTTCCGTTAAGTAGGTGGAGCATCAACACTTCCTGTCTACCTTATCCTTTATCCTTCCCCGTGAACGATGGAGATGGGGGCGGCCGGCAATGATGGCTATCATGCTGTTGAGGTTTTAATATGGGTCGGATTGGTATGAATTCCTACTTACCACTTCCTAAGCAACTCTTATTAGATAATCAGCAGTCAAACATGATGAAGTCAGTGTGCAATCCGCCAAAATCATCGTCACAACGCAACGCAACGCAACGCAACGCAACGCATAAAGTGAAATTAAGACATGTAATAAGTTATTTAGCCAACTAATTTTATTTTAAAGTATTGTTTTCGATTAATTTGGATTAATATACTTATGTTTGGTCTAATAATCAAGAAACATAAAACTAAATTATCTGCGTGAAACTTCAGTCAACTTAATACTGGTTTCGGTAAATTCAGACAGAAATAACAACTGAATTTGAGATTACGTACCACTGGTGTGTATACAACAACAAAACTTTGGGAATCCTCTAAGAGACGCACCACGCTAGATTCCACTGAGAAGCCCAAAAATTTGTTTCAAAACCATCCAATACAAGTCCAGTAATTGATGCCTGCTGAACGGTCTGCTGGGTGTCGCCCAACGTTGGTCCAACAAAGAACTAACATTGGACAATTTTGAAACATGGATTTCTTAGGGGGACGAATATAGCATACGTTATGAATATCAAAAATGCATAATTTTTTATGCACACGACACCAAGAAGCGTGAGTCAGCAGCATCATGCGCTCTAAAGATATTGTTTAGTGAGCCAATCAGAAATTAGCTGAATTTTGGTTCTTGGATATTTTTAGCTATAAATATGCTTGTTAAAACGGATTAAATGATTCAGTTTGTTATACATCGTCGCACAGTAAACTTTTTTCTCTTGTTTGCTTGGTGGAAACATCATCCAGGATCTTCATTTGACCATTGTTTGGCGTTCTACCGAGTCGTTTAAAGGCTGTTCAGTGCATCTACTTCGTAAAGAATTATTAGAGCTTTTCTTTTCAGAGCGGTGCGAAGTACTGACTACAGTAAAGATACTATTTTATTAGTCCCCGTGTTTGTCTGCTTCCGAATTTTTCTACGACAGAGTTTGTCAGCTTTTTGACCCGTTTAAATGTGGCCAACAAACATTTAAGAATTAAGACAAAGTCTTCTTGTTTAATTCCCCTATGTTACACGATGAAATTGAAGCGAAAGCTTTTGCGTAACTGTGTTAAAAATTCAAAATGTCGATGTTCTTAAAGTATTTAAAAAGCTTCAAATTTTTTTCAAACTGTTGCGATAGTAGACTGATTCCGAAGAATATTTTAGGGTTTTATTTCATACCTTAGATAGTCCCAAACAATCTGAAACCAATATGTTCAGATTTCGTCAGTCCTAAATACATAATGGGGCTCACAAATTCATTCTAAAAATTACAGAGAAAATCACAGGCAGGAAAATGTAATTTGTAGCCAAGCGAGTAAATCTCTTTATTTTCCCAAATTTTTGCAATTTTCAAGTTTAAAATTTTGTGCTTTCAGGAAATGTAGCTGATATCAATTTTTATCAATTTTTGTGTTTAAATATTGAGATAGAAAAAAAAGTTTGTTTGTAAAAAATGCGAAATTTCTGTATTTTCACGTATTTTTGTGAATATTTTGTGAGAACATAAAATTCTGGTTTTCCAAAAACTGTAACTAGTATCAATTGTAGTCGATTGGTGTACGAAAACATATAAGTCATCGCATCGAATTCAAAATTATATGCTAATTAAGTAAAATTTCTGTATTTCTATGAAGATTTCAAATTTTTTTAGAAAATATTTATTCTTTCAGAAACTATATTTGGTATCAATTACAATTATAGATGTGTAATGTAACTTTAGAAAAAATAATATGCGTACAATTGAAACAATTTCTTCAGACTACGGATAACCGAGTCATTTTCTACGGATAATCGAGTTACGGATAATCGAGTCCACGGATAATCAAGACTACTGATAATCGAATATGGCCTGTATTATGTAACTGCTATCAATAGAAACGTCACACAATGTTTCATTATTTCTAATCTTCGAATGTCCTTTTATCTTTCCAATGGCTTAAACAATATGTTTCTAAACACGAATTCTTTCCGGTCATATTCTGATTTATCATTTTAAACGCTATTATCTTTACCTTAGGGTGTCCGAGACTTTGCTTTTTTTGTAAATTCTGCTCATGATAGAGCCACTTGCTAATAAATTTTCAGATCAACTCAGACCACCTTGCGTGTATAATGTTGGCCTACTTGGTTCAAATTTGGAAGTCTTTGAGTGGCAGTAGTGCCTCGGGGCCCCGAGTGGTCTTAAGACGGTCCTGATTATGCGTTATCTAGTACTCTTCGCAATGAGTTATCGTTCTTACCGTATCTGAATTTCGAGACTCACTCACACTACTTTTAATATGTGACATACAAATACAAATACAAATACAAAGACAAATACAACTATGATTGAATTGAACTGATCGTGTAACAAACAAATTGCTAATTACGCTACCAATAACACTAAAAAAAAATACCGACCCAAAAATGCACAACAAAATGAGCAAACCAAGGGTCAAGGTCGCGTAAATCACTGCTTAACAGGTTTCACTTTTTTTTCCTCTCTCGTAAACATGCTCCACCTCATTGAGAAAAAAAATCCCGGGAAAAGTCGTCGCGACGCGTCTCAGCGTAAAGCATAAGGCGTTAATTACACAATCGATTAACGAGCACGGGCTTCTTCGTCCTTGTCTCGCCGTCGTCGGGTGCGGAAAAAAGTGAAAGTAGAATCGCGGAAAAAAATAGAGCAGTCGTTAATTTCCAACGAGAGAAGAAAAAAAAGTTCTTCCCGTATTTGTGCCGCAAGCGGGCGATGAAATCGCACGGAGTTGGGGGTGGCTTTTTCCTCGCGGGAAAATGAGCGTGATAAAAAGCTTGAGATGAGAAAAAAAACATTTCATTATTTAAATTTGCTTTATTCATTCACAAGTTAACTTGCTGCGGTGGCGAAGCGGTGCAAAAAAAAAAGATGCTAGTAGACTTACGCCAGACACGTCTCGGGCCACTGTTTTTTACGCGCCATTGCTGACTGGCTGGGGAAAAAACCGTGGAAAAATAATAATGAAAAAGGGTGAATTTTTTCCACGGGAAATTTAATTGAGTTTTTTTTTCTCGTCTTTTGTTTGAATTAGGTCAGTGGCTCTGTGTCACGAAGAAAAGAGCAAGTCGACGGCACCGTCTTTGGCCTTGAACTTGGCGGAAAACTTTCACTGAATGATGATGGCAGCGGCGTTTTTCTTCCTGAATCTGACTGAGCACAGAAATCGTTTACTTTTGTTCTTTATTTGGAGGTGGGTAAATTACGGCTGCAGGGGGCCTAGTGAATATTAATGATTCTGTTGCTGAGCTTCCGTGAAATACTTCTAGGATTGTGCAATCAATAAAATGTTAAACCGAATGTAAAAAGCCATCGTATTTCCGCTTCCATTTCTTTTTGCGAAAGCTAATTGGTCTGTCTGTAAAGTAACCTTATTTCGTAGAAATTTCAGAATAAGTTCAGGTTACATCGAGTTCAGTGATAGAAAATATCTAAATCTTACTATAAATACACCAATAGTCAACAACAAAACAAACTGTTTATCTTTAATCATTATTTTACATCTAAATGAACGAAGTCAGTGGACTGCTCTGACTCTATGGAGTGTGAAATTCGTTCGATTAATCCGACACGTTCAAATAATTGAGAGATCAGTTGTTGAGTATTCCCATCGATCTTATCTCTTCTTCAAAAAGTATTCTATCTCTAGGATGACTCAGTATGGAAATTATCAAAGTGGCGTAACCATTTTAACCCCTCGGCGGTAATACTAATATTGAAAAAATGCGTCAATCCAACTGCTCTAATTCAAAGCACCACCGGGGCCTGGAAGCAGCCGTTAGTTACGGATAAAGCATTTCGACGGGGGTCGCGCGCACGAATCGTAATCAAAACATCGCATCGCCAAGTGATGCGTAACCGTTTCTTTTCCCGGCGACATTCGGCCAGATTAATAGGACGCAATTATTCAGCCTATCCCTCTCGCGGAATGGCTGCCCCTGGTAGAGTAGCCTCACAGCGAAAAAAAAAACGAACGTCCTTTTTGCATATGGTGGCTTGGCTGGTATGGTCGAACCCCGGGGGTAGTGCATCTCGTATTTTCTCTATTACTGAATAATGGAAACGATAGCGGGACGAATGGCGGACATAAATCAAGTCAAGCAGTGCTTTACAGCCGCCGGTTCTATCGATCGACCGATAACTGGAGAAGTTTGGCCACATGGAGCGCCACTTGAGTCGTGTGAATCGAGTGGCCACTCGAAATGGGACCAAGGAACAATGAGAAGTTCTTGACTGTTTGAGTAGTTGATTGAATAGTTACGCGTCGATTCGATCTGAGTGAAATCCCCCAATGAACATATTTCAAAACGAGTTTTTATAAATCTTTAAGGTATCTTGAGAAATACCAAAATTTTTCAATATTACCATCAACTTGAATATAGTATGTTACGACCACCAATGACTTGTAAGTATTCAAACAAATTGGATCATTTGCAATATGTATAGAGTTTCATTTGTGACATATAATGAATATCGGCAAGGTGAGCTCTGGTCTGGGAGCGTTCCGGTACCCTCCAAACATCTTCTACACATCTGGGCAAATCTGTAAGCCCACTTTTCCCACAATTTAACCTTACCGGATTCGACTCCGCAGAACCAATCTAATCGTATCTAAGCAGATGTCACCCTTTCTTTCTTTATTTCCCAGCCTGAGAAATGGCATGGCTGAAATATTGAAGCTCGCTTTATGCAGATTAAACGGATGCAAATACGTTGCATTTTCGCATAGCTTTCTCCCTGCAGAAACTACAAAACCCTCTCGGCGAGCATGGTTGCAACGTTTTCATTTCTCAGCCGCAACGGAAAAATCGAAAGGTGAAATTGTCGATCTACTCCGCTCACACTCGGCACATCTTAGCCCAAATTATACGGATCTTCCTTCATGCTCTGACAGACAAAATAATTTGATTCCGCACCCTAGAATCTCCGCGCACAGCGGAATCACCGGTTCTCATGCCGCAGCAGCACCGGGAAGGAGTTGAATGGTAGGCAGGGAGCTGCATTCGAAGAAAGGAACTTCAATTGATTCCTGAGAAATGTGCGACGATGAACTTCGCCGGTGGCAAAAATGTCGAGTTTTCTCCCAGAAAAAAAGAAAAGGGTTGCAAACTGCTCTTCTTCGTAATTTATTTTCGGTACCGAATTTCTTTCCTGCCCTCGGGCAAGAGACCTATACTTTGAGCTTGAGACTTCCTTTCGCCATCAGTGCAAGTGAAAGCCAGATGCAATCCGGTGCGGTGTATCGCCGGGTTATGCCCGGAATCAATTTGCATCCCTTCTTGCAGCCTTTCGGGCCTTTGACAACGGTCGTCGGTTTTGCATCCTGTCTGACGTATCCTACCATTGTCGTTTTGCAAATAAGTTTTAGGTAAATTGAAACGGGAGATTGATCGTTAATTTGCGGATTTGGCGGTGGCAGCCGTTGCAGGTAGGCTTGGCCGGATAAATCTTCCTGGGAAGTTTCTTACGAGATTTATTTAGCTCGAGTTGTACATTCTCAACGGGAACTGAGACTGTCAGCATCTTGAATAGCATTAGCTAAATCCATGTCGAAAGCAATGTGAAAGATATGCATGAGAAAAATTTAACTTATGAAACAGTACACAGCCTCTACATAAAGGACAAAACGGACAGTTTTCATTTCGATAAAAACGTAGAAAAAGGATTAAATTGCATCGGTGCATTTAAGGGGGAGAAATAGAAATAAAATTCACTCAGCTCTATTTTCCAATCAAATTCAATATTTCTTCAAATTTCTCGCACATATTACAAAATAATAGAGCCTCAATCCAACTCAAAGAAATATTATCACTGCTGCACTGCCCTTTTATGCAATTGTGACGTTAGCGCCAATAGGAATATTTGTCAGGAAGCCCATTTTTTGTGTTTCGTAAAAAACCGTAAAATTCCGTATCATTTACAAGTGGTTTGGTTGGAATTAGTTTAGAAATCGGATTCTTAGTGCACCAAAATTTTTAAAAATAGAACAACAGCGATCAAGATTTTGAACAAAAGTTTTCACCAAGATACGTTCGTACATTATTGTGTTATCAAATATCCATGTTGAAAAAGGCCAAGCTCGCTGCTTTACAGAAACGTTCTAACTTGTACATGAGACTTCTTTATAAAGTATAAATGGTTGATAAATAAGTTTTCATTGACAAATTGCTAGAATTTGATCGTTCTAAAAGCTAATTTGAATACCACCCTAGCCAAATTAGAATACCACCCTAGCCATTTACATCACAAAACGTTGCCTATCTAGCTCCACAACATTACTTTTGATACAAAAGCTTAAGAGTAAACTGTTTTGTCTTGTTAAGTACGCGTTTTATACTATATTGCACCGGTACGACAATTTGGTAAAAAAGTGGCGTTTACGTCACTATGTTTTTCGCGTTTCAAAACACCATTTTTCAGAATTTTTTAAAGACCATTTCATTGGAAGACGCGGGTTTTTCTTAGAGAACTCAAAAATATGAAAAAATTAAATTTGACCAAAGTGGCGTTTACGTCACTTTTGCATATAAGGGCCGTGCTTACATTTTTCATTTTTGCCTGTGTATCGAGATCATCATACGATGGTTTGATACATTACCAAATCGCTAACAACAATGACTGAAGACTCTGAAATAACCTCTATGTCGACTGAAATATTTACCTAAACATAAACTTTCTAATACATTCAAAATAATAATGCTTGGTATAATGTACATTAGGGTGGGACAAAAATTAGATTCCTGCTCCGAGAAACACGCTAGGTTCCATTTGGGTCCTAGAACAACTGTGCAAATTCTTAGCTCGATCAGTGTAACTATATTTTTGCGCCCACTGTTTAAAGTTTACATGGGATTTTGCATGGGAAAATTAACTTGCACAGAATAATTCCTCCAGGAATCGCCCAATGCTTCCTAAAAATAAATAATTATGTGGCTTTGATGGGAAATTTAACAAAGAAACAAAGTCTCGAAGACCACAAAACGATCTGACGCTTGAGAAAAAAGTCATTAAGCAGAAACGATTGATGCTCTGACGATTGATAAAATATTCATTTTTTCTAGCACCACTGCTGATGGTTGTATTGGTGTATTGTATGCAATTTTGTTTTAATCTTCTCTTAATGTGTCTAAATAAATTATCCGTACTATTTGGCCACTTCACAAGAGTTTTGAGGGATAAATTGAGGGTTATTTTGTACATTAAACGAGATAGTGAAATTTTTTGTATAAAATTCAACCGTCAGTATTTAGCAGTGATGCTATGAAAAGTAAAATTTTCATCAAACTTCAGGGCATCAATCGGTATTTTCTTAATAACTTTTTCCACAAGCATCAGATCGTTTCGCGGTCTTCTAAACTTTGTTTCCTTGACAAATTTCCTATAAAAATCAGGCATCTTATTATTTTTAGGAGATAACGGCGACTCTTGGAAGAATTATTTTGCAAAAAATGATTTCCCCATACAAAATCCCATGTAAACTTTAAACCGCGGGCGCAAAAATATAGTTTCACCGATCCTGCATAAAATTTGCAAAGTTCTTCAGGGAGCTAAATGGTACACAAAAAGTAACTCGGAGCAAAATTTTATTTTTTTCATGTAACCGCGTCCCACTCTAATGTATATCTGGATATACATTATTTATATTTAAGTATCTTATACTCAAAAGGCTAAAAAAATTTTATATGGCTAATAACTGCACTACAAGGGGTTTTTATTAAGAACCAAATAATATATGCGTTGCATTCAAACGAACATTAAACCTGTATTAACCTTTTGATATTTATTATTCATTTACCTAAAAGTATTCATGTCCGAATAGCTATGTGACCGCTTCTTTGTTTTATATAAACTTTATCAGGGCTTTTTACGGCGAAGTTATTTTGAATTCTTATGATGGTTTTAATCAATTCCACATTACGGTCGGAAGATCTAAAGATCATAATAAAAATCTCTCTTCCAAACAAACAACCAGTCAAGTAGCATCGCGACGCGATAAGGTTTTCTCCGCTCAGCAGAAGTTGTACTATCAACTTTCAATGGTTTCGGACGCAAATAAATTTGTGGCCATGACAATTTCGAATTTTGATTTTTAAGTCGATTTTGGATTCTATATCTTGCTACGTTGTCGTCAATCAGAAAGGTCTCATTCGCAGCTTTCGGATTATCGGCGTGTTTTTTCTTTCTGTGTGGTTTCCAAAATAGATCTCAGATATTGTTTGAATTGTGTCGTCCGTACAATGTGGGTTTAAAGCACTAGTAAGCTGTATACTGGGACTGTGCTTTGATGGGAACTGTAAGAAATAGATATAAAAATGATTCCGTGTGATGGCGATCTTCTCTTTGGATGGCCAAATAGCGGTTGAATAGAAATTGATTCCCATACTCCGGCTGGTCCTGCTTGTAACGCCTTATTTGAATGATTCCCTTAACTCTTAACCGGTATATTTTGTGATCCGTTTCCGGGCCCAAAATGAAAGTTTTGAACCCTTTGAAGATTTGTCAAGACCTGTTAAATTCAAAGGTCTGCTTGGACAAATTCAGGGTCGGCACGGCAAGTTCTAATCAGGTCTACAATATTGTTTTCTGAGAGCTCTTCTCGAAGGACTATCGTGTCTATACTCCCACTCGGTAAGCCGAGATCGATGACGTACTCACCGATGATAGTTTGACGTGTGATGATCTACGGGAGCAGAGGATTAGGTGTTCCACGAACCCCATATTTCAACCGTATATGAAATTTTTATTCAGTATTAAATGGTTACACTACTGAAAAACTCTGAAAAAATACAGTTTTCTGGAATTTTTAGACACAATTATAAAATGTATCACGAATCGTAAAATGAATGTTTTAATACTATCTATGAAGTACTTAAAATGTTCATGTGTCATTTTATCATAAGATGACTATCTCCCACACTTTTACAAGTTCCACGGGCGGTTTAGCATGACATAAAGACCCTTACTGAGATTAAGTATCTCGTACATTTTTTTTCCAAGGAGTTGAAAACCAGTTTTTTTTTAAATTTTATGGAGCAAAAGCATGAACGTACGTAGGATTTTCCTAATATTTTATTATTTTGCGGAATTATGTGTAAAAGTCCACCACTTCGCAAAATATTGAATAATAATAGAAAAAGTAAAAAATCTACTGTGGATATTTCAAAACGATAAAAAATACTTGTTTAAGTTAAACTTCCAGCCAACTCAAATAAGTGGGTTCGATATAAACGCGTTTAACGGGTGAGTTGCTAGTTAGTGCGACATTTTCAAGCTTGTGTAAATTTTTCCATATCTGACCGAAATGAAGTAAATTGCGCCCAGTTTGGCGTAGGACTACGTCTTTGTTTTCAACATGGGGGTACACTTGGTAAATTCAACAGAATGGTACGTTAGGAAAAGTTGTTAGATTTTAAACGCTTATAATGCAGCCATTTCACTATAAATTTTCAAAATTTTTGCGCATATTGCTCAGAAAAACTTCTACGAACGAATTCCGATGGATGAATCCATAGATTTTTGAAATCATGGTATTAAAAATTTAAATAATGTATAACATAGTCAAAATACCACTCATTTGCACACAGATGGTAGCGCTTCCCAAGTCTGGCACGACGAATTTATGTACCTAGCGTGCTACGCTTCTATGAATGACGTTATCATCGACTATTTTTGGAACAGAATTGGTCGGACAAGTTCAGTTGCCTGTTGTAGTGATGGGTATTTGGAAAAATGAAATCGATTTTGCTACATCTTTTCAATTCGAAAAAATCGATACTGTCAAACACCGAGCCGGAAAAAATCGATGTCCAAATTCGTTTTTTCGTAAAAAGATCGATTGTGTAAAAATCGCATTTTTCAATGGGAATTTTTTTAAAGAAAAATCGATTTCACTAAATCGATTTTATTGAATCAATATAATCGATGTTGTCAAACATCCAACTGAAAAGATCGGATACAAAAAATCGATTTTTTAAGCTGAAATAAATCGATTTTGAAAAAAAAATCGAATCGACATCACCCATTCCTAGCCTGTTGAACGACAGGTAGAACCTAAAACTGTGCTGCGTGCTTCCACAGCCAGTGTAGCAGATCGATAAGCCACAGGCTGTGGAGATACATTACGCAGTGCCGTTCAATGCTTTTCCTTGTGTTGTGCTCGTTTCAAGCACACAGTTTATCTCGAACGCATTAGTTTGTATAAAACACGTGCACAAAATCGCCTGTGCAGTCGAGCTCTATGTGCAAACACGGTTAACATAGCATTGTAGTACTAGTTGTCTCCTTCGCTCTACCCATCATCGCGTTGACTCGTTTTGCTTGGTTTCGGAGCTTCTATTTTTTCCTTTGCTGACACCATAATTGAATGATAGGCTAAGATAATAGTTGATCCATCTGGCCGATCTTCCATTCTCGTACGGATATGCGAGTGAGTACACACAGCTGTTTGATTCGAGCATTGTACAACTCTACACTGTTCGCTTGGCTTCGGTACTTGAGGCGAATGTGTTGGTTTATCTATTTTGTTCGCGGTTACATGCGTGCATGATCTGTGCTTTCGTTGCGCAAAAATGAAAACTTTCTTAGCAACGCATATCGATAGAAAGCACAATGAAACTTTATTATTTACGTTCGATTAATTCGTTGATTTCCCATGATTCATTTCCACTCAGCCTATCCTACTTCGATTCTACTAATACATACTACAAAGCCTATTTATGAATGAATACACTCAAAAAACAGTTGCAAAAACGCATATATTAAATTGTTTTAGATTCTTGTATATTTATTGCTTCAATATGTCATTGAGACCACTGCATTCGCTTCATTTATGTGGGTACTTTGGGAAAGTTAAAATATGGAGAAATATAGCATAGTTGAAATAAAGCCAAACGAAAACCAGAAAACTTGTTCTATATATAAAATGTGGCTACAGTAAGATTCCGTTTTTGACAACAAAGTTCCGCGTTTGACAATAAATGGGATCCGTTATACATAGTAAATCTTTTAAAAACGCTCAGTACACATTTTGTTGTAATAATTTATATCACTTTTGACGTTATTTTCAAACATAAGAGACATATTTCTTATATTCTATGGGGTGGGCATAGCGAATAAAATTAAATTTGATGTTTGTGTTCATTCCATTTCACACATTCTTATATAATTAATGTTCTTGTAACACTTATGATGTCACAAATTGAAAATTAAAGGTTCAATTTTTGGCACGGTTCCAGTTTTGGCAACTGAAAAAAAAAAATTATTGATGCCTAAACCGGAATCCTACTGTATATTGTCTGATTTTTCTTCACAGGTCCGGGTTTTTTACAGCTTACAATCCAAAATTTTTAACAATTTGTCAAGATTGAGATTGTCCTATAAAGATTTGGAACAGTTCCAGATATTAGTTCGATCGCAGTTTTCTGTCTTCTTTTTCAGATCTTCTCAAATAAGTTTAATCGGATTCGATCGCCTACAAATGAAATGACCTGATCAGTGATGCAAATTTTCATTTTCAAATGTCAACTTTCAGTTCAATCCACACCAACCATGATTCAAATTCAAAATCTTTTACTTTCAAGGTGACGTGATTTTCATGACTAAACCACACGTCATTTTAAAATAACCAAAGTAGAGGCCAGGTTAGGTTAAATGTTGACATGTTTTGCGTTTTCAAGCTTACTGGAACAGTAAGAAGCATACTTCAGAGTAGTTTTTTCTGGAAAACCCTAGTCAATACCCCAGTAGAGAGATATTTATAGGGTCAATAAAATTGAAAATGAATGGAAAATGATTTGTTTCTCCTTCAAGTTCAAAACAACATATTGAAAATTTGCAGCTCTGGACCTGATAACCAAGAAGGTTTGGTTCAATATGTAATATTCGACGTTGATTGGTGTTGCTAAGCTATACGAAAGAAATATATTTGATTTATTATTAATCGAAATGTACTAATAAACGAAATATTTCACATTAGGTAGTGTAGTCCTACGTCTCCACTTCGTGCAACCCCATAGAGCTGTTCATTGTACTTTTTCCTTAGAGTGTATTGTTTTCATTCCCTAAGTTTGACTAAGACTTTGTTCACCCACATGGAAAATCCTCGGTTGACTGAAAACTGATGGATATATATCATTCAACCATATCAATGGTCCTCCAAAGGATACAACGAATGACAGTGTATCACAAGTCAGGAGCAGGACGAAAACCGGGAATAACACGTAAAAAACTGACTGAGCGCTGATTTCTCATTTCAAGCGGATTCCGAACTTTTCGACGCGAGACTTGGCCTAAAAACTTGATGTTTCGCGAAGTTTCGTCCAGAAAGCCAAGAAACGATGCAAATTGAAATCGTTCAAGGTGTAGAACTTCCCAAATCGGGACGAGCACCAGCAGTGTTTATTTTTTTCCTAGTCATCCAAACTTTGCAAGGCTACTCAGGTGATGATTAAAATAATGATTCCACACTAATGCTCCCTATAAGGCCCAGCTTCTTTGTAAGTGATTTAAAATATGAAATCTCCAATTTCAAAACGAACGTTTCCGTGAACATACAGAGCACAAATTTCTCATTTCAGCTGGCATCGACTCTTCCTGCCAGTTGCAACAATTCAATCCCTTCGCACTCTCATGTTTCTAACTCTATTCTAATGCAAATCAGTCCCAGCCTTTCGTACTATTAATAGCTGCCCTCCCTTCGATATCGATCAATATATTTGCATAATTTTAGAACCGAAACTATATATCAGCTTGCATTCACTGTATTTTTTTTTTTTGGCAGCACAAAGAAAACCCATCATCTCGGCCAGGGACTCTCAGCCTGGTACAGGAACCAATTAGCAAGGTTGCACCAAATTTCGCAAATTATTTTTTAACGGTAGCAGCTGTTTTTCGGTATATTTGTACAGCAACGTCCCCATACGAATCGTATTTGTTGAGTTTATAAATCATCCGAATTGTAGCATTGATTTTCGTACCCCTTCCGGTTCGTTTGGGATTAATTTGCATATACATTTATTTGTAGGAAAACTTTCCAACTGGGTCCCAATCAAACTGCACTCATTGCACTGTCAATCACGGTTAGACGGATAAAATAGTTTTACTCCACGCATCCAGATTTCCATTAGCACATAGCAATTCATTCACCCGAAAGACTATCCCCGCGTGAAGTAATCCCAGTGGGATGCACCGCCGGTTTTGTTTTGTTCTAGAATTTTAATTTCATTTTTCACCGGGACCCGTGTCGCGCTTGGCGGTCTCTGATTAAACCAGGTGGTAATTTTTGACATTTCTTCCTGCTCCCTTCGGCTGATTCGGCCTGTTGCTGAACAGGCATCTAACTCCGGTGAATTTGACTGGAAGCTCAACAAAGGTGAGAAAACAGAACAATGTTTTCACAGGTAGGCAGCGAATCTTTTCTGGTGGAAGGGTTTAGTACGATTCTGGTGCGCAATGGATTAAAAGTGTGATCGAAGTGAGTTTTTGGGATTCGGTGTTTCTGTTCCTGTTACGCAGCGACAGTGGTGGAATTTTTTACTGTCTTTCGTGAACGTGCAAACTATTAAATTTTCGTGATAAAAAATAAGAACTTTGTACTAATATAGCTATAAATACACATTCGCTTGTCCGTGGAAGTAAATATAGAATGGGCTGTGCTTGCTATTCTTGTAATTGAAAGCCGAGTATTTTGATTTACCGAGATGACATTGCAAGTACCCGATTAGGAGGGCATAACAAAATTATAACAGAACTATAACAATTGTTAATATTTATTGCAAATTGTGCACATTCAGGAATCTACATTTAAAGAAGGCTGTGAACAATTGTTATTGTATCAATAATACGAAATAATTTTTAAAAAAAATGCATGTGCGCTCTTATTCACGACAGCTAATTTATACCAGATCTTTTTCATCCTTAGTAGGCAAGAAATTTTTCCCATTCAAAAAATTGCGAAAAGTTGCTAGCAATGCAATATGGAAGCTGAATAATTTCGCGCGGAATCAAACCTCGCGATAAACAAAGTGAACAATAATTGTATTATATTACAACGATTGATTCTTGGATTTTTGCAGCTTTTTAATTCTACGAATCAGCATCAACTGATTTATGTGCTTCGTTGAAGAAAAAATAGTCCTTCTAGTGTTTTGTGTTAGGCGCGAAAATATTTTCTCATATTATAACGCAAAAAAATCGGATGCTACGAAAAGTTGGACAACATTTCAAGCTCGTAAAATTATAGATTTGTGGATTAGTTTCATATTGGAAAAATTAGGAAAAATAATAAGCGTCCCTTGATATCATTTTAGACATTAGATGAATGTATCTATTACAGATTATATCCTTTTTCTTCTAATGCTTACAATGAAAGTATATTTATAGACTCAATTGAGGATATTTACTTGCAATTTTAATAAACAATATCAATTTTTTTTTAAAAAAAATTGTTATCCTTATAGATTGTTTAAATGTTTTGTTACTTTAAAATAATAAACATTTGTTCAAGCAACGCAAATTTCGGAGTACTTGCTAAGGTATTACCTGAAGGCTCTTGTGAGAAGAACCCACCAAGTAATTAGAGGAATTACGCTGAAATGATTGACATAAAAAAGAAGTGTTAAATTTCGGACCTATCCGCACTGAGTGTCTACAGCCGACGCCAGAGCGTGACTCAACTATCTTAACCATAAATATCTGATCATCAACACATAGACTTGGGGACCTACGGCTTCGCTTTCTTTACGAAAGAGAACGTGGCCACAGATTTGGCATCTTAGAACATCTCAACGACTTCGACTGGGATTACACAAACGTTTACGCTCACCACTCACCCACTAAATAATATAGAAGAAGAGGACAATTTCTAGTTTGAATATAAAAGAAGGCAGTGGCCTCCTGAAAAATTTACGCCTTTTTTGAATTTCTACAGCACAATGCAAACAATCGCGCTCAACCATGCAAAATTTGGCAATTGATTTCGGTATGAAGAACATATTTCCAACTTGGGAACATGTCGCTCCAAGACTAGTTTTAAACAAGGACATAACAACGGCTGCTCAATATATAAATTAATCCGCAGAAAGGATCATCAAGTTTAGTAAACAAAATACGTGTTGTTTGCTTACTGTTAGCCAATAATATAAATTTAAAATACAACGTTTCCGGCTCTACGCGCCACCACCACTAATTTTGCGACACCATCAATTACAAAAAAAAAAGTCAGCCAACGGACTTCTGCGTCGCTAATATAAAGAAAATTATGTTTGTACATATAAAAAACCGCAAAAGCAACTCCGTTGGACCTTAATTGTTGGGATTTACCCAAAGCAAAGCGGTTTTTGGGTCATATGAATGTAGTTAACAAACGGTGCCGAACGTGGATATAATACTCGTAGGCCTACAATTCTTAGGTTAGACTTGGAGATTTGATTTCTGTTACCGATTTCGATTAATTAGGAAAGGTTGTATTTTTTTCGAAACAAAAAATGTTATCAATGTAATTTCAGTAAGAACCGTATTGTATTCGGTAAATTATTTTCTTTGATCAACATCAGAATACATTACCAATTTTGATAGAAAAACTTATCAGTCATTTTGAAAATTATTCGATAGACCAGTTTTGTAACTTTCACTGATAATTACGATGTTTGATAAGCCGAGGTTAATCCCGCGAATTGGCGAAACGGGGATGGTACGAATTAGAAAAATGGGTTTCAAAACTGTTCATGAATGCAATGCAGCATCCATGAAATACCGCGTAAAAACCAATGATGCCAAATTTTTTTTAATCCATTTTTTGCTGTAAAAATTGCAATTGTTTTCAGAATCAGAAATCAGTATATATTAGCCCGCTCTCCATGTTATTCGGAGATCTGTGCCTTGCCGCGTCGTCTCATCACTTTCCCGATCAGAAGGAAAAAAGAGAAATAATTAGCCCTAATCATATTACAGATTTACTATCCGTGTTCTTGGAATTACACTCTCATAAGATACCGCCTGATATCATATACAAAAGTCACATTACTCCGCATATAAATTCCGATGGTAAGCTCAAGAATAAAAACCGACTTAATCCACCTTGCAGTGAAATGAACCATTTATTAACCAAACCAAACATATACAGTTCACCTATGAATTGGAAGAAAATCGCAGATTACCATATCTCGACATGGTACTAGTACGCACGGAAAACCAAGAGATACGTACTGAGTGGTATTCCAAACCCATAGCAAGTGGACGTTTTCTTAACTTCCACTCATACCATTCATACCAGCAAAAAATCAACGTGGCAAAAAACTTTATCAGCAGAGTGGAAAAACTATCTACCAATCTCAACAGACCGGAGCAAATCCAAATCATGGACACATATTTAAAACAAAACGACTACCCAAAGTCGCTGCGAAACAGATTGATTAACAATAACAAAACACGCGCAATACCTACCACACAACTTTCCAATCCTGATGAAAACCTGAAACATACTTACCGGTCACTTCCAAACATACCGTCATTGACGCATAAAATAGCAAAAACCCTAAAAAGAGACTACCCGGATGTCTCACTAGCTTTTCGCAACATCAAAACAGTAGCAAATCTTTTCAGCAAGGTCAAAGATAGCATACCGCAGGATAATTTGAGCAATGTGATGTACAGTATACCATGCCAAAACTGCCCATCATCATATGTGGGCATGACTTCTAACATGCTTAAAACAAGGATAGCTGCACACCGCTCAAACATAAAAAAGCTTAACTTACTCAGGGAAGCAGGACACACCAGTGAAGACATCCAGATAGTCGAACTAAAACAAAAAACAGCTCTCCTCGAACACAGCATTACACATCATCATAACTTCGATGTAAACAAGGTGAAGATACTCGATCAACATAACCGAACGACAGCTCTTCCTATATTGGAAATGTGTCATATCATCAACCAGCAAAAAACTGTAAACAAACGCACAGATACCGACGGACTTAGTTGTATATATGCAGGAATTCTACAAACACTACATAATAGAAACTATAAAACTGACAACACTTACACTACCGATACTACCATACGCACGATTATAGCAAACACTCAACAACCGTCAAGTTCAGTACAGTTACCAGATCGAATATAGCGCTTTTTCCCTCGTTCTTTACCCGCGAAACAGAATCGTCTCAAACGCAGAAAAATTTCAAAAAAATACAGTAGGTGCATGAATATGCGAACAATAGCAGTGAGTAGATATATCTTAGCAAATTAAACACAGAATATAAATTTTTTTTTTTCAATTCTTGACCAAAATAGCTATTAGATGACGCGTATACATTAGGACAGTTCATGTTTTACCACAACATTACACTTTACAAGAAAACACAAAGTTTTTATAAGTAAAATTATTTATGTACTTCAGTAACTACCAAGAGCTATACATTTTTAGAATCCTTGATAAAGGTGGAATAAATCCATTGAAACGTTGGAAGTAAAAGCAATATTGTTGTTTTCGCTGTCTAATTTATGACTGATTAGCCGAAAAAACTCCTGATAATAGAAGCTCGACAGTCAAGAAGACATTCATAATCATTTATTACACATATCACTGATAGATAAATCATTAGTTTGCAGAACTCATGCGAAATAGGAACCCAACTAGAGCTGGGATGCGCATAATTTCTAGTCCTACATGAATAAAACCTCGAATAAACTGAGAAAATTATAAAAATCAAATTCAATGAGTAGAATGATTAAAACAAATCATATTAATAAAATGATTAAATCAAACTAGTTCAGCTGATCAAATAAGAAATCAGAAAATTAATAAAAACTCGAAAATCTTAAATAACAAAATAAATTAAGTAAAATTTACAAATGGGATGGAATGAATAAAAGCAATGATTGAACATAATTAATAATATTAAAAAAATGAATAAACTGAATGAAATGCATGAGCTGAAAAAACGAATAAAACGATGAAAATTAGTAAAATAATTTAAATTAATTAAATTTTTAAAATTGCTATAAAGAATAAAATGAACACAATGAATTAAAAAAATGTAATGAACTAAATGAAAAAAACAATAAATGAATTCATGAATTCGATGAATTACATGGCTTAAAGGAAACAAATGATTTAAATGAATTGAAGGAGTTAAATTAATTAAATTACCTTAATGAATTTATTGAATTGACTGATTTAAATTTATTAAATAAAAAAATGTATTAAATTATGTATGAATTGATTTAATTAAATTAATAAACGAACTAAATTAATTAAACTATAAAATTTAATGAAATTAAATTAAGTTAATATAAATAATAAAATTAAAAATACACTCAGGTTTTTACGCGGTTTTTTTCGCGCGGTATTTTTTACGCGGATCTTGAAATTTACGCGGTCTTTGAATTTCACGCGGTTTTCATTTACGGGGATTTTGAAATTTATGCGGATTTTGAAACTTACGCGGTTTTCATTTACGCTGATTTTGAAATTTACGCGGCCTGTATCCCCCGCGTGCAAAACCTGAGTGCAACGAATAAAATGAAAAACAAAAAATGAAATAAACAACATTATTGAAATGAATTAAATAGACGAATTGAATAAAGCGCATAATGCAGAAAATAAACAAAATTAATAAAATTAATATAAAAATTAAAAAAAACATAGAATGCCTTAAATGAATGAAGCGAATCAAATGTTATATTTCACCCTAAGGAGGAAAATTGGGTAAACACCAAATTTCTCACTAGGGCGAAAATTTTTATTTGGTAAAACCAGTCCTTGCACTTGAAGGGCATAAATCCTTACTTGAAGTAAGGATTTGTGCTCTTCAAGTGCAAAGACTGGTTTTACCAAAAAAAAATTTCGCCTTGGTGAGAAATTTGGTGTTTACCCAATTTTCTTCCTTAGGGTGAAATATAGCATAGTGCTTTCGCAAAGGCCTGCTAAGCCAAGACAAGTTTCGGCTTCACTGTGTATCATCGGCATAAACAGAACTTCTGCTCGGACATCACGTTTGATCAGTCGTTCGATTGAAACACAAAGTGTGTTTTAGTTTTTAGGGATTTGCGTCAAGCCGGCGCTAATCTATTCCGACAAAAAGTTAGTCTCGGTTTCTGATGAGGCGAAGCCGAAACGCAAACATGTAATAAAAAGATAAATGTATTAAACGAATTCAATGAATTAAATATAATAAAATAATAAAACGAATTTATGAAATTATGAATTATTTGAAAAAATGAAAAAATCAATAAAATTGAATAAATCGATTAAATTAAATAAGTAAAACAAACGAATTAAATTTACGAAATTAATTAAGGTAGATGCGCCTGTATTCATCTCATTAGTCAGGACGTCGCATCACTTTGCCGATAACTATAGGCATACGGTGATCGGATTGCGCTTGTACAGATCTCAAAAACTTTGCCTTATTTCTAAGAAGCAGTTCCATAATAAATCTGGCTTGTAAAATGTAATATGTCCGCGTTCGAGCGAAGCGAAACGTCGAGTACAACGCACCCTATTCATCCTACCATTTGAGCTAATGCGTTGAATAGAGACACTGCTCTAAGCAACGAATTAGGTCACATTGACTCTATATGATTAAAATAAATGAAAATAGTGAAGTTCATAAAATTAATAAAATAATTAAAATAAAATGCATAAAATGTGCAAATAAAATTGATACAATTATTCAAGAAATAGGATTTGTAAATTAAATGAATAAAAATAATGAAACGATTTAAAGTATTGAAAAGAATGAAATGTGCATTATCATGATTTTGTATCTGCCGGATAATATCTTTTATTTAATAACTTGTTTTGAGCGAGACTATCAACTGTTTTCGTTTAATCGTTGTGCGAATAGTAGAATATGGATTGGTCCAATTCGGACCTATTGGCGTATATGCGATCTGATACGCAATCGTGAAAAACCGTCTCGGAGTAAAGTGTGGCCAGTCGGGGTAGCATTCAAGAAAACATAAGTTTTCGCAAATCGGTTGACAGATTTCAACGTTATTGCTCATAACCTATTTTTAGGTTATCCGACCCAGCTCTTACTTTTTATTGTATATTTACTACAAAAAAATTTTTATATCAAAGAACATTTCATTTCACATTTCGAAATTTAGTTAAAATCAAACAGGAATAACTTAGGCTAAAATAGAAATTCATTTCTATTGCAAAAAATCGATAAAAAAATGGCTGGTCCGAATTGGAACAGGGTTGGGGTAATTTGAACCGTTCATGTGCTTTTGCGCTGAACCGTTTATACATAATACGGTAAAAGATCGGAAAAAGCTGCCTTAGGGAAAAATGTGCACAATTGATCAGACTTTCAGGAAAAAAATATTTATTTGTGAATCGATTGACACGTTCCAGTTCTATAGCTCATTAACCCTTACTAGGTCCGAATTGGCCCAGTTCCCCTATTAGTAAAATTAAAAGAATAAATAAAATGAATTGAATTGATAAAATGAAAAAAAGAAAGAAAACTAAACAGAATTAAATAAATTATATTATTGAAATGAAAAATTACACAGCTTTGAAAAAATAAAAAAATAGAATAAATTAAATTGCATTAAATTAATAGTTTGAATAAAATGATTAAAATGAATGAATGCAAAAACTTAGCAGAATTATCAAAATGAAGTTAATTCATTTTGAAAAATACGTATGAAATGGAAAAAATGGATAAAAAGAGCAAAACTAAAAAAGTGAATAAAATAAGTTCGATGGATGAAATAAATGAACTGATTAGAACGAATCCAAAGCGAATGAAACGAATAAAATAGATTAAATGAATAAAATGAACTCAAATGAACAAAATGAATAAAAGTAATACTGAATGAAATAAGTGATTGAAACGAAATAATCATATATTTCAAATTGGGCTCATGTTCGAACGATTAAAATAAAAATAACAAACTTAAAAAATAAATACAGCCGTGCATTTGTCGATTACAGTGCAATCTCCTTATAGCCTTATCCTTATTGCTTGCGAATTGTATTGTTCGGATTTTCGATCCGGAGATATAGATAAATGATTTATATACAAACCATGGTACTGAAAAAGAAATAGTTCAAATTGTCATAATAAGCATTTAAGGGGGAGAGGTAAGGTTTATTTAGTAAAAAAACACATTTCAAAAAAAATCGTTGTGGCGATACAGAATGTTAGTATATTCATCCAATTTCCGTATGATAATGCCACAATTGAGCAATATTTTCTCAAAATTTCATTGCAAAATACTGGAAATTGAACGAGTGTCCCACCATTTCCAAAATATTGCAATAAAAATTTAGAAGCATGTTGTTCAAATGTATATGACAGTTGAATGAAACGACTAACACTTTCTGTAGCGGTGCTTTTTAATCTATACGCAAATTTGAGCTAAGAAATTAGCCGTTTGTTATGAGAATGTCCACTTACGTGGGTGACCTGGTTTAAGAAGCAAAAAATAAGCTGTGTTTCGTATTTTTCTTGCAAAGAAAAGAAATCTTCTAGCTTTTTGAAATTTTAGGAATTTTGAATACTTATATAAGCAAAGCATATTTCCTATCTTCACAAAGGGCCATAAACTCGTGTGTAATAACCATCGAGGCATAACGATCCCCAATGCCTTGTGTTCTGTTTAACAGACTACACCCGTTTGCTGAGTTCGTTGTCGGCGAACAGCAAAGCGACGAATGACGAGGACGATCGTGGACCAAATAGAATGATGGCGCAGCTGATTACCCTATCTGCATTCCGAAAATACATCTTGCGGACTCATATTTTTTGTGGATTTCTTGGCAGCATACGATTCAGTGATACGAAACTAACTGTGTCAGATAATGCTGGGTGGATCAAAATCAAGTGTCAAACTAGCTAAAGAGACATTCGACTCGACGACGTTCCGATGTGGAAATAGATGGGATACGCACCGAGATTGTCGACGAATTGAAATATCTTGGAACACTAGTGACATATGATAACGATGCTAGTCGTGAGCCATAAAAAGGCATGGTACGGCTCCGAACGAGACTTTATACAGTTTACGTAGTAAACTAAAATCCATGAGCCCGCTGACGCGTACCAGCTTGCTCTATACAAATCGCTTATACTCGCTGTTGTTATATATGGCCATGATGCATGGGCATTGAAGGAAGCTGACTGAATTATGCATTCAATACTTGGCGGGACAGTAGAACATCGAGAATGGCGCCGACACATGAACCAAGAGCTATACCAAGTATACAAACATACTAATATTGATATGCTGTTCAAAAACTGCAGACAACAGGGACCTGGACATGTAACGCAAATGCCAGAGGAGAAACCAGAGAGAACCTGGAAGAGGTCGTCGACTTCGGAACAGACCTCGCACTCGCTGGCTGTGTGCAATGGAGAACGTGGGCTTGAGACTTAAGAGTGGCGGCCCAAGATCGAGTAACCAGGAAAGCTAAAATACATTATTTGTCCTTATTCGTACCTGGATTATTCGGTCTCGTTGATGACGATGATGATAAGCGCAGAATTTCAGGTTTGCTGATGAGAAAGCAAAAACGAACATTTTTGCCGGATTAAGAGCCAAACGCCTAGCACGATACATACTATGCTTTCTATGCTTCCCGAGATATCTTTAGGGCCCTACTATGCACTCACAGAAGTTGTATGATTGTACGGGCTTAGTGTCTAACACATGGAAAGATGAGAAGAATTTGTTGGTGTTGGAGAAAAACCTCAACCAGAAAATTACTCCCGCGAGCTTTATTCTTTTCCGCAGAAATAAAGAAAATACAGTACAAAAACTAGGAGAAGATGTTTGTAGGAGTGCACTCGAATAGAAAAAAATAGATTTTGAGCACTGATAGCTAAATTCAAAACGGATGTAAAATTATATACTAATTTAACATAAGAATAAACACAAACAATGAAAATATTGTAGAAGAGTCTCCTGTATTTGTCCCTCCTTACAACATGGGAACAGGAATCTATTGGATGAATTAACACATTAACCGCCAAATGACATACGGTCATTAAGTTGGCTTTAATCTAACCAAGATTATGGAGTTATATATCTCCTAGTGATATTCAAACCCTAAACTAACGTCCCTAAAAAAATAAACCGTACAAAGACATCCGCCGTTTCATGGCGTAATGCTATTCACACTATTTTCGCATGCTATCTGAAGTACTAGTAATATTTATTCTTTATCGAATCTATATCATCGTTTTAGTTACTTTCCGCATAAAGCAGCCCCCCAACCACATATTAGTTTAAAAATTCCCTTTTCAAACAAACCACCTACATGCACAGCACAGGAATGACGTATTCATACCCAATTTTCCCACCCTTGGAATTATTATGCGGTGAAATTGGCTTATCCTGTTAGGAGTATTTTGCATAACATAGTACGCTCATTAGTGAACTCGGCAGTAGGTACCTACATGCAGATATGTTACCCCGGCAACTCATTGTCATCGCCTTCACTCCACCGCCGCTCGCCTCCACCAAGCAAACACTATGTACGCAAACAATTCGCCCGGTAAGTCTTCATTCTAGCGTGCGCTGCATCTGTACGGTGTATGATTATTTGTCTTTCATAAGTTTTCATCTTTGACTGCTGGTGGGCTTGCGGGAAAGTTCTGCGTGTAGTTCAACCACCTGTCCTGGAAACGTCCCACGATGGTGCCTTCGTCGTCGTTACCATGTTGATTTATGTTGTAAGCTTCAATGCTGAAAATTCACATCATTCTTGTGGAACGCGCGCACTCTTCCGGATTCCCCCTCTTTTCGGTTGTCTCAAACTAGACTTAGAAAAGTACGCCTCATACGCAAGAAGAAAGTCCTTCGCAGAAGCAAGACACGGTGATTGTTGGCGAATAGTACCGTCATACATGTTCCTTCGTTAGGTGAGTGATGAGCGCGCAGGGACTTTCTTTTTGGCAAAGAACACATCACAGCAAACAAAGCCCGCACCTCAAAACTGCATTTAATGAATATTCTGCGTCTATTCTGACAGCACGTGTGAGGTCTTTTCCTCAGTATTTCGTATTAGGCGAGGGAGGAGAATGATGGCGGTAGGTTACCTTACCCAATTTCGTACGGGGCTGCTCCGTACGGTTTCCTGCATGTTCTTTTAATTAAATTAAAATTATATCCATATATCTATTCCTATGCCAGCCTTTTCCTGCTGGTGGCTGACTGGTTCGTGATATCTGTGCTATGCTGTCGGGTGGGGCGCTTCTGATGTGGAACTTTTATCTCTCCCCTGACGACGACTAACTTAAAAGGAAGAGACAGCTCGGGAAAAGCCGCCATATCCCGTTGCGCATATTCTGTTCCGGAGATCGCAGGACGGCTTGTGCCGTAATGATTTTCACATACCAGATTCCCGTTCATTCCAAATGAAGTAGGGTGCCACCATATATGGACAAAGATGCTCGTCAGATGAGAAATTAAATAGGCAGGTCAACAAAAAACGCTATTTGAACATTTCTTTCCCAGCCATTAGAATCCTGCCAGAGGTAGAATATTTGAACATTTCGACAGCATATACCGCAACTACAATTTCAAATCTGATTCAGGTAACGCTACAAAGTTGCTGCCGTGTGTGTAAGCTCATTTATATTTGCATTTACCGGGTGCCATTCCAGCTAAAGCGCTAAGAGTTTGGCTGCATATGAAAGTTAGCCATCCCATGCAAAGTTAAATCGTGCCTAGCCCACAAAAGTCCACAGCGCCCATTTTAGTATAGACGAGAAATACGGCACGACCGCTGCTATAGTTAACCACACATGTGTGAGATATACGCCGGGGAGTCTCATCCCCGTACCCGGAACACGGATCTACCAAATTGTACCCTCCTCCACCGTACACAGTAGGAATACATACATGCAGCTCAACCATCGAAGCGGAATTCATTTGTATGAGCAAAACTGTGCCGGCGATAGACGACGACGACGACGACGCTTTTTCGAATAACGAAGGGTGATTCTGTAGAATTTTACCACTAGCCTAACTCAACGGAAAGGCTCTTAGCCAAACGAACCTCTTATCGCCGGCGTACCATACACACGTTCGTCCGATAGGTCTCGAAACTAAAGTACACTGGAAAATCTTTTTTGCTCGAGAGACAACCTAAATTGTGGTGACTACACAGATAGTAATAACGTTAGGGGCCGTCCATATACCACGTGGACAATTTAGGGGAGGGTAGGAGTCACGAGAAAGTCTACGCTTGTCCATGGGGAGTGGGATGAGGGTCTTGGAAATGTCCAAGGTGTCTTTTCATTCAATTTTTGTCTTCTATAAGAAAATGAAATAAACACCATCATTTTTTTTCCAAAATTTTGATATAGTCAAAGTACTTAAAGCAGCATAGTTGTGTGATGGCAACTATCATCAAAAACTCAGAGGAAATCGTGCGACACAAAATCCGAGAAAAAAATTCCGTCTGAATCATTTGAAAGTTTGTGGTTGAAGTCACGAGCCTATTCAAGGATCCATAGATTACTTCAATTTTATGTTATTATGATGAATCTTAAAAAGGAAAATATACTGTCTTTCAGAAAAGAGTTTTTTTTGTGCTTCAGCAACATAAACCACTTTGTTGTACATGGTAACATTAAGGTCGACTTTAAAAACTACAATGGACATCCCTATGGGTTTCACGAACTGTAGACGTAGGGCTACAATACTTAACCCTAGAACATTACACTTACTTTTTCTACCTTAGAACGTTGCACTGGGGTATTGACGGTGCTGGTGGTTGAGTGGTAAGCGTGACCGCCAGTCATTCAGGTTGGCCTGGGTTCAATTCCAGTCGAGGTCGTTGAGATTTTTCTGAGGTGAAAAAATCTATGGTCACGTCTTCCTTCGGAAGGGAAGTAAAGCCGTTGGTCCCCGGTCTATGAGTTTGGTGGATAGATATATAGTACATACTACTGTGATACTTGTGGAGTGTGCAGTAGTATATACGGCCTCTAGCAAAAGCACGTATCGGACTAACCATTCCTTCCCTTTCCTTCAGCGATCTACGTTCGGGCCTGGCCAGTGCCGGTATTGATCAATAAATACTTTAGGATTACCAGGAGTTTGCACATTGAAAGATGATTCGCTACTCCCTGGCATTAATTATCTACTTACTCTCTGTGCAACTTCAGCTAGTCCAGATCGATAACGGAGTAGCAGCCAGGGGTGGTCGCACAAGCTCAAGCTCAAGCTTAGAACGTTGCACTGGGGTGCAAATGCACCCCACGTGTTTAATCACAATTTTCGCAGGTAAAAATGCAAACAAAAGAAATGAGTTATATATCATTTCCTTTATTTTTTAATTGCGACAACCTACACAAGGTGAAAGTAAGGAATTTATTGAATCAATGGTACATAAATTGACTTGAGAAACAAAAGAAAGGAGAAAATCGCGGTTTTGACTTTTTTAGAAAAATTACTAAAACTTTTCACAAAAATTACGATTACATAACACTAATTGTTACTTAAGTAATAAAACAACCAGTATTTAAACTGGTATTAAACTAGTAAAACACTTTGTCCGTGGATAAATTTTTTTTTTCCTATAAATATGTGGAATATACAAAGATTCGTTGTTTCATTTCAACACCACATTCAATTTAATATGAAGGATTACTGAAAACTGTAGCCATACGATTTGACTTGAGGTGATCATTATTGTAATCTTGTAAGAAGTTTTAACGATACACGTTTTTCTTTAACCCATTCATGCCCATGTTGTTTCTGGACAACAACGTTTTTAAACAGCTATAACTTTTGTTTGAGGCAAGATTTCTTCACAAAAACAAGTAAGGCTAATAAATGTGACTATTGCCTTTCATGGAAAAATAGTTTTGAAACTCTACATGCACTAGAAAAAGTTGGGCATGAAAGGGTTAAAGCAAACCTTACAGAACCATATGACAACGTTGTCATATGGTTCTGTAAGGTTTGCTTTGAAAAAAACGTGTATTGTTAAAATCTCCTTACAAGATTACCATAATGTTAACCTCAAATCAAATCGTTTGGCTACAGTTTTCAGTAATCCTTGTGGCTTCAATTCAAATCGTTCCGATATATTTTTATAATCCTGCGGAAGCACCTCAATTCTTTTCTAACATACAATATTATATTATAATTATTCCCTATATTGTAACAATAACTTATCTTCATTCTATAATTTCATATAATTTTACCGAAAAACGCATTTATCGTAATATCATAAATAGACCTTAACGTATATGGTTACCCTAGCACTTATGATTTTTGTATAATATGGAAGATTCCAGATAAAGTTTTTATTTATGCGGGGTATTCTTAACCTTGAAAATTTGTAAAAAGGGGAGACGGGCATAGCGTAGTCGGTAAATCGATTGCCCTGTACGTAGCTCACCTGGGTCGATTCCCTAGCCTGCACATAGGGTTAGAGATTTTTCCAAAAAGAGACTTCTCTAAGGTTAAAACCTCTATAATCAAAATAAAAAAAAAATTAAAAGCTTTTCGATTGTGTGCGGTAAAAACCCCGACCGATGCTGTAAAATCATGTTTTAGATAATATAGTCACAGTTCATGTATAGAACAAGCTTTCAGCGATTTCAACGACGTCTACTGCCTGAAGGCACTGTACATCCTCTATTTTTTTTTTTTTTTTATTTCGATTATAGAGGTTTTAACCTTAAGGTCATTCGCCTCTTCGGGTTAGAAAAATCTCTTATGAAAAATTTCTAACCCTATGTGCGGGGTCGGGACTCGAACCCAGGTGCGCTGCGTACAAGGCAATCGATTTACCAATACGCTACGCCCACCCCCTTACATCCTCTATGGTACGCAGCATTCTAGAGTATGGAGTTATCGTTTGGGCCCCGTATCACACCGTACACATTAATCGCATAGAACGAGTGCAAAAGAGCTTCGTCCGGTATGCCCTTCGACGGCTCCCTGGCGAAATCGATTTGAACTACCACCGTATGAACATCATTGTGCTCTTATCAACCTGCCTACGCTACGAAATAGGAGAGTTTTCCTGCAGCGACTTTTTGTGTTCGATCTTCTCGCTGACAACATTGACTGCCCTCTGCTTTTCGCTAAGCTGGACTTCAACGTTCCTGGTAGGTCTCTGCGGAGAATGGACTTCTTTCGGCGCTCTACTCATCGCACGCAGTACGGCCAGAATAACCCGGTAGATGTTTGCTGTCAGCTCTTCAGTAGCGTTTTTCATCATTTTGACTTTAACTTAAGTAGAGAAATGTTCAAATTGAAAATAGGTTTAAGTTAGTATAGTATTTCAGTCTGTACGAAAATTTGTTAATTCGAAGACAATATATAATAATAACAAGCTTTATAGTTTTATTTTGCCAATATTGCAACTTTCCTAAAGTACACATAAAAAAGTTGCGAATGCAGTGGTCTAAATCATATATCCAAACAAAAAAATACAAGAATCGAAAAGAAATTTTATATATGGGATCAGACGCGTTTTTTGCAACGGTTTTTTGAGTAACTGGGTGTTCATTAATAAACAAGCTTTGTAGTATGCTTTCATAGAATCAAAGTGGGATAGGCGGAGTGAAAATGGATCACGTGAAATCAATGAATTGACCGAACGTAAACAATACACTTTCGTTGCGCTTTCCATCGATTCGCGTAAATTTGTTGCTAAGAAAATTTTCGGCTTTGCGCATTGAAAGCTTACATTTCTATCATACACACATGCAACCAAAAAACAAATTGGATATTGAGATATCTGACGTTTAAAATACGCACACTGAGATCTCGCATTTTTATACTACCGCCCACCCCTTAAGCCCAGAAGCGGTTTGTTTTCCTCGCATTTCGCCGTGTAAACGATTTGTTTTCCTCCCAAATCAAACGTCAAAACGGCACAATACCAACGCAGCTGGATAAGTCAATACTCACACATTCGCCTCAAACCTTAAGTCCAAGCGAACGGTGTACAGTTGTGTGATACATCTTATCTGTACACGAATGAAAGGTACGCACCGAGAAAAATAAATCGGCGCTAGTGATTATGGGTGGAGCGAAAGCGACACTAGTACACGACACTATGTTAACCGTGTTCACACAAGGAGCTCGACTTACAATCGATTTTGTGCACGTGTTTAGTACGAATTAATGCGATCGGGATTGAACATAAAAGGGTGCTTGTAACGAGCACAACACAAGAGAAAGCAGAGTACTATGCTATATTTCACCCTAAGGAGAAAAACTAAGTGAACACCGAAATTTCCCACTAAGACGTGAATTTTTGGTAAAAACAGTCTTTGCGCTTGAATCCTTTCTTATTACTTGGGTGCGTTTCGACTTCGTCTCATCAGAAACCGACACTAACTTTTTGTAGGAATAGCCGGCGCTAATCTATTCCGACAAAAAGTTAGTGTCGGTTTCTGATGAGATGAAGTCGAAACGCACCCAAGTAATAAAAAAGCAGAGCGCCTGAACGGACAAGCTCAGTCGCCTGTTGAACGGCATTGCGCAACGTACCTCCACAGCCAGCGTAACGGACTGCTACACCAGCTGTGGAACAGCGCAGCGCAGTGCTCCTCTCTGCTTGCCGTTTAACAAGCAACTGAGCTTGTCCGACGGTCGGGCACTAATCCGTTTTTTAAATAGTCGTTGATAACGTCATTCAAAGAAGCGTAACGCGCTATGTACATAAATCTGTCGTGCCGGGAAGCGCTACCTTCTGTCTGCAAATGCATGGTATTTTGACCATGTTGTACATTATTTAAATTTTTAATGCCATAATATTAAGAATCTATGGGTTTAACTATTGGAATCTGTTCTTAGGAATATTTCTAAGCGATACCACTTTTCGTTACATACCAATTTTGTTGAATTTGCAAAATGCACCCTCATATCGAACACAAAGACGTAGTTCCACGTAAAAAATCAGCAAAATCAAAGAAGAGGGCATTTTTCCCTCAATGGAGCAGATATAAATCTAACAAAAAAGAACTATTTAGTAGATTTTTCATATATAGTGCGACAGAATATTGAACAACGATATAAAAGGAACTAGAATGCTTTTATATAATAGTAAAACAGCATGTATATAAGTTGGTAGGGGAGATGACCCAATAGTGGATGAACTATGCCAGCGCCTAAGCAATTTTAAAAGTAAACTAACTCAAATTTACTCATGTATGCTATGTATTTGTATTTATTCGAAAGATTTTTTAATTCTGCACCATAAAAAAATTTCCATACATGTAAGTTAAACCTTTACTTTTTGCAAAATGTTTAAAAAAGGAAACGCTGTGTAAGACCCAATAGTTGTGATAGTGTTCCTATAGTTGGAAGTCTATGTTCCTATAGTTGTTATATTTGTTTTCGCCCATCCACATGGGTTATTTTGTTCTATTTTAACAAACATAATGATTCAAACATTAAACATTATCAAATTTTAATAGTATAAATAGTATAAAAATTATTAATGTATTTTCAGTTTTTTGGTTTTACAGTAATGTGTCCGACAGGATACCTGGGTATCTTTTCATATTTCAATCCATGAAATTCCAGTATTAATCTCCAAACTAGGGATTGGTTTTTAGTGACATCTTAGAACATCCCCAAGCTTAGCTTTTTGGGGAATAAAATTGATGATGTGGAAAACGGGGGCCTGAGGAAGGGCTTCTAGACTTTTTTACCCCGTAACAGGCCGACAAGGGTACTCGGATACCCAAAAACGTAAATGCTCATAACTGCGGCATTTTCTAACCGATTTGGAATCTTTTAGATGTTTTGGATTCAGGAACTTATCTACTTTTAGACTCTGAAAATAAACCGGATGAATTCATCTAGTTGTCGGAATGACGGATGTTTCGGAGGAATGATCCGGTATTGGAATACCATTTGTAAATTTCAATAGAATACTGGCAATATGGGTATCAACATTCATGGAATTGACTCAGAAAACTGCATCTTAGAGCCCTGGAATCATTTTGTGATTTGACCCCGAAATGGACATCACCGTTTGGATGTCAACGTTTCATTTGGTCCCACAACGATGAATTACATATTTCAATTTTGATACTTATTCGGCTAGTGTCCGAATACTGGAAAGGGAGGGGGGTAATCCGAATTCTCGGGAGCTATATGAATTCATCAGTTGTATTTTCACAGAGGCTGAAAGATGATAAGATTCTCAATCCAGAACACTTAAAAGTGTCCAAATCGGCTAAAAACGCTATAGTTATGAGGTTTTTAAAGGTTAAAGGTGTTGTTTTTGTTGTTGGTTAAAAATCATAAAGAGTAAAAATAATAAACGAGATCAATTATGAACAATCAATTTAACAACTGGCTACCTGCGTACTTATGTCTATTTTTCCATTGAACGTTATTTTCGTAACTTGTTGTCAGTTTGAAAATGTCAACCTCGTTAAAACGACCCCAATCTATTGGATGGGAAAAAAATGTTACATATTCCCAAACTATGTATGTAGAGAATAGAAGAAACACAAGTGTCAAGTTAATTTAACTCTCAGTAAGCCAGAATGAGAGTATGTGAGCAGCAGTGGAAACAAAAAAGAAAACATCTATCCGTACCAGTTTGGGATGAACGGAAATGGTAGTATAACTAATGCAACAGGTAACACGACTATACCAACATGGCAGGCTGATTTGACCCAATAGTTGCGCTACACGTTTTTATGAGAACATATAGCCAAAGCTATTTTTTGATACTGGAAACTGCAGTTTAACTTATTTATATGCATATGTAAAAATATACATATTGTGTTTTGTTTTTACTTAGATTTAAAGTTAGAAAAGTAAAACTACTACACATTTTATGCGAAAAAATAGCCGAAACTATACCTTTTGATATTGAAAAGTACAGTTTAACTTAGTATTAGAATGCACATGTAAAATATGCATGGTGGGTTCTGTTTTCACTTAGTTATGGAATTAAAAATGGCTCTACTATTACAACTATACCGACATGGTAGGTTACCCTGACCCAATAGTTGTAATACACATTTTTATGCGAAAGAATAGTAAAAACAATAACGTTTCATATTGGAAAGTACGGTTTAACTTCTTATTAGAAAGTATATGTAAAAATATACACTATTGGTTTAGTATTCACTTATATTCACACGCATAGAAAAATAACTACTCCTGTTGGCGAAATGGTTAGCGCGCTGCCGTCGTTATGTAGTCTGCAAAGAAAATGAATTTTATACAGATATTTGATACTATTACAGCACAAATTCTTGTAGTATTCTAAGTAATATTAGGTTTATGAAATTTATAAACTGATATTTTTCCTTTAACGTTATTTAAATGATCGAAAACAACCAATTTTCATAACTATCCCAACTATACCTGCTATCGCAACTATTGGGTTCGCTACCCTAATCCTTGTTACACGAGCCACAATAATTACATGAGAAAATCACGTTATTGTTTTTTGTTTATTTCTCGAGCTGCTATTGATGTACGTTTATCAAACTCTGACCCAAATCAACTGCAAATATTAAAAACAATAGGACATGAATAATTATTTTCATACCATAACAACATACGCTGCAAATTTAGTAAGCAAAATACAAATAAAATAGAAAGTTTAACCAAATATTATGGTCAAAGAGAGGAAAAGATTTTCCAGTGCACAGTCGAACCAACCGGTACCACCAACGAAGGGGTGTGAGAATCAACATAATTCTACACACTCTAAAACTGCCTGGTTTTCGGTTCAGCCAGTCCCTGGGATGGTTGGTTTGCAATTTTGCCGCACATTCGTGATACAGAAAATACATATACACACACTCACATATGTGAGATGGTGGCACAAAATGGCACCATGAAAATAGGAAACTAAAATGGAAAAGACGAAGCCTCTCTTGATTAACTTTGCAGAAATTAATTTAATTTTTGCTGTTTTATTAAAATTAGAAAGTCGCTATTCGGGTCGCCCAGGACAGACCAAGAGTAGAGCAGCATGCGCGGATTGTGTGTCTTTTCGGGAAAAGCCTTTTTTCCGCCCGCACCCCCTTCACAACACTATTATAGGCGTGCACCAAAGCCCGTTCCGCTGTGCGACGTGGGCTGACGGAATGAGTTGACTAAAACGCCGAAAGGAGCCCATTTGGGCTCATATGTGAACTTTTCTGAAATGCGAGAGTTTTAGTCGAAATTAGTTTTTGTCGAAATTGAAAATTTTGGATGTGATTAAATTCCGTGCGGTAAAAGGGTTAAGTTCGCAAGAGGCCACCGGGGGAATTCATAGTCTATGTGGGATTGAAAAATTAATGCTGGTAAATTGACGTAATTTAATTGAATCATATCAGGAAGTTGAGCAATGTGGTAGACTTTCTAGAATGTCGCGGTTTAGAACAGGACTAATTACAGTAACTAGTTATGTTCGAAATTGCATGTAGAGAAAGTTTTCTCCCCAGAACTTACGAGTACAACAATATAATACCGACTTGAGTGGATAGTCAAATACAGAACACTATTCCATCATAATGCAAACCCTCCAACAATCAATCGCATGATGGATGCCCTGTTTATACCATGCTGAGGGCAAAATAAATATCCCCTTTTGCCTAACCCGCATTGAATCAAACACTGACGACAGACACACGTCCCGAGGGTGACAAACGAAATAAACGTCACTCCCCTCGTTTCCTAGCAGAAAAATGCACTAATCGCTGACCATTGGTCATCGTCATCGGCATAATTTGCTTCATCCCCTATTCGCTTCACGGACTCGAAAAACAGTCCTCGAAGGGAAGCCAAGCCACGTAATTTCTTTTTTACAACTGTCCGCACGGGAAGGGTTCGCACGCGGCGCCCTCTGCATGTTAAAGAGCTTAGCCAGGTCATCGTGTGCCGTGACAACATCGGTCAATTGACCCCAAATTTTGTACTGACCCTTCGCAGCCTGCCTAGCTGAACGTAGTGGACAGCTGTGCGGCCAGTACACTGTCACTGTCACCGACGCGGCACACCAATTTGCATACGAACCAACACGGAAATCGGCTTGCGTGATGCGTCGGTCAAGCAGCGGCATAATTTATGAGCAGTACAGTTGAAGGAAAAAATCAGTTTTTCATTAGGTATCGCCGAGAAATGAATGTCCTTTTTGGGGTAAAATGGGAAATGTCTTCTATTTGATTATTATTTATTGGATTTATGTCCGGGATTTTGCGGTCATTTGTTATACCCTGCTGGGCGTTGTTGAAGGTCGGCGCGTGTCGGAGAAACGGTGATAAATTTGTTTTCATTGCTCTCGGAGGATGGACAGCAGCGAGTAAATAATAAAGTTTTGATTTATTGCTTTTGGGTTGGTTTGTAATGCGAACGATTGTACGGTTATTTTCGTACACATCAGTGGTCCCATATGCCAATAGTCGTATGTTGGACCACCGATTAAAAAAGCTTTGTACCGGTGATGGGCAACACACTGACCGTTCAATTGTCCTTTAGATGTGCTTTGCTTTAAACTTTTACCTAAGCAAACTCTGTCATGTGATCTCAACTTCGAGTAGCGACAACGATGACATGGAAATCAAAAACATCAAACTTGCAGTTTTATGGCAAACGATAGATCACACCAATGACAGTTTCGGTCAGCCAAGGCATCAACCGAGCCGCCGGATGGTCTTACTCGAATTTGTAGGAAATCCCTGAAATGAGTACAGAACTTCAGATTGCTTTCAGCTCCAAAATTTTCAGCCTTGCAGCTTAAACACTTGCTAAACAGAAACTTCGATACTCCTCTTTCATATGTGACTAATTTTAAATTGTGTTATCGGGGTCTTTTTTTTACATTTTGATCATATTTTAAGAATACCATTCAATGAATAGTTCCGAAAAGATATTTCACTTTTAGGAAGATAATTAAAGCACACAAAGTAAAAGGTTTTCATGAAAGCCTCCGAATTTGCTATTTACTTAAATTTAGCTGATTTCAGTTTGATATTTACGCATCTCTAATTTCGCAAAATGAATGGAAATTTTAAATTTTAATTCCAAAATGTATTTTAGCTCGCAGTGCTAGAACAATATAATGACGTATATCTAAAAAAGTATTACTGAAACACGCACTAATCGAAATATCAGATACTCATCTATCACACAGGACTAGACCCGACTGAAATCAATATTGATGAATTATAAATATTTAAAAAAATGTTAAAGTTAAATTTGTGTTCTCTGAATTTATGTTATTATAGAGTTTACTTGTTACCCATACTCGCACCTTTCTACATCAATTACTACCATGTTTGTTAGGGCATTGCAATTTTTTTTTAAATGTCAAAGTAAGATCAGATGCCAAATTTCACATCATTTGGACAATTCTAGACTCCCTCCCACTTCGTTTGAAGTTTTTGAAATTGGTACTATGAGAAAATATGGAGGAAAAATATATTAAATGCTATAATTTTTGAAGTAGCGATCAGAAAATTGCAATTTATGCCTCTTTTTAAAGAAAATAACCTTAATCTTTGAAAAGAGATATACCTCTTTCTAGAAAAATAGGGCAAAGTGGCGTACTGGGTCATTTTGGCTTCAAAATCCTTTATTTTTAATAATTTGTCTGCTCCTTGATGCAAATCATGCATATTTTGGAGTTTTTCTAAAGTGAAAAAATCTCAGAAACCGAACGGAACCTTTTTGACCTTATTCCGAATATGGGAAGTTAGGGTTATAGGGCCTTTTGTCATTAATATTAAATTTAATCATTTTCTCGTGAACCCATTCATGCCCATGTTGTTTGTGGACAACAACGTTTTTAAACAGCTATAACTTTTGATTGAGGCAAGATTTGCTCACAAAAACAAGTACGGCTAATAAATGTGACTATTGCCATTCATTTTAGTACTAACAGTTACAAGGATCAGCTCTGGAACTGAAGTTATTGCAATTAGTGTGATTGGATTCCAATAGAGCAGTGCTGCCAGGGACAGTTTACGTTGACGACGAAAAATGAATTTTTCATATATCTTCGTTATGTTGTAGTATTATTTGAAAGTGATAAAGCATATCAATCTAGAGTGCCTTCGTCTATGTTTTTCACGCAAGACGACTGTTGTAAATATTCTAGGAGAATTGTATTTAGCATTGGAAGGTAAAAATTGAGCAGCTTCTAGCACTGGGAGGGAAGCACCTATTTATTTGTTTATTTAGTGACCTTAATAATGTTTATTTATTTGTTTATTTGTGGAGCAGGAAAAAACTCGCTGTAGTGAAGCTCATTTTCGCCTCTTCTCCAGTAGGCATAAAACCTTCTCATCTTTTCATTGCCAACAGGCAATATGCTAACCCTAATGATAAAAATCTAATTACTATATAATACACAGAATATAAATAATATACAATGATAGAACATACAAGTAAGTTCAGTACCTATTAACTATGTCTAACTCGAAAAGTGAAACTTGCTTAACTTACAACATAATACAAAAATTTTATAAACGAAAGCAACTAAACAGTGGCTATGACTTCAAAAAAAAAATTTTATGGTGGCTCGGGACAACTTAAAGTCGAAGACATCAGAGAGTTGATTAAACATACGACTCATACTAGCTATGGGTTCGTTATGACCATAATTAGTTCTAGCAACAGGAAGGCGGAAAAAAGTATGGGATCGCAAAACACGACGATGGATGTTGAAGTTCAGCTGTTGAAGTAATGCGGAGCAGTCGATATTACCTTGAATAATATCGGAGACAAACAAAGCCTTTGCGACATTGCGACGACAACTGATCAGGTCTAGACCGATCAATTTACATCTGTCTTCTTATGCGGGCAAATTTATCGGGTCATTCCAGGGAAGATGGCGCAAGGCAAATCGTAAGAACTTGCGTTGAACGGTCTCGATTCGGCTGATGCTGTTTTGATAGAATGGAGCCCAGATCACTGATTCATATACTAATATCGAGCGTACTAGAGAGCAATAGAGAGACTTTAAACAGTGCACATTTCTGAAATTTTTGGCTGTACGAAAGATAAATTCAAGTGTTCTGGAAGCTTTTGATATTACGTACGAAACATGGGCTCTAAATGTTAATTTTGAGTCAAGAATTACACCTAGATCTTTAACAGAAGTATCTCTCCGAAGATTATTGCCATAAAGTTCATAATTGAAAATAACTATTGAATGCGTACGAGTTAAGGATATTACGGAGCACTTAGATGCATTCAAGACCATCTGATTGTTGCTGCACCAATTAGCGAAGATTTCTAGATCGCATTGAAGAAGTCTTGCATCATCAAGACATTTTACGATGGTGAATAGCTTGAAATCATCGGCATAGGAAAGATTGACACATTTTAGTGAAAGGTGGACATCGTTCATGTATAACAGGAAGATTATGGGTCCCAGGTGGCTGCCTTGTGGAACTCCGGAGGTAGCAGCAAATGGTAGGGAAACAGTATCTCCAGTTTTAACGCTATTTTTACGGCCAAATAGGTAAGAACGTACCCAATTAAGAAAAGATCCATTAAAGCCCAGCTGTTCGAGTTTGGCAACAGCTATACGGTGGTTGATCTTGTCGAAAGCTGCAGAAGGGTCTGTATAAATCGCGTCAACTTGATGTCTTTGTTGGAGTGCATGAGTTATGTATGATGTGTATGAAACTAAGTTTGTACTGGTAGATCGCTTCGGAATAAATCCATGTTGTTCTTCAGCTATTATGTTACGGCAGTTGTGAGTGACAAAATCCAGGACGATTGACTCGAATAGTTTGGATGTAGCGCACAAGGCTGCAATTCCGCGATAATTGCGCACGTCGCGTTTACATCCTTTTTTAAAAACCGGGTAAACAAAGGATCGCTTCCAACAGTCAGGAAAAATCCCTGATCGCAGAGAGTCGTTGAAAAGGCACGATAAAGGTGTAGCGAGATTAGCAGAACATTGTTTTAGAACAATCGCTGGGATCCCATCAGGACCGACGTTGCATGATTTTTTTAGCTTTCTACATGCAGTAATAACTGCATCATAAGTGATACGAGGATGTTGACCGATGGGGAGCCCACATGAAACTCCTAGAACAGCAGTAGAGATTTATGAAGAGTTCAGTTTATCGTATGTAAAAACACTGCTGAATTGCTTACGAAATAAATCGCGAATATCTTTGGTGGATGAAGCTTCTTTTGCATCACGGATCATAACCGATGGTAAACCTGACTCCTTCCTTTGATTATGATCTTTATGAAAAATGACTTTTCGTGTTTGTTGACCCCACCGGTTTCAAGGAAAAATAGTTTTAAAATCATACATGCACTAGAAAAAAGTTGGGCATGAAAGGGTTATGCAAACTCAAAAATATTTACCAAATTAGACGCCAATATTTTTTTAAGTCGATACTCTTTTTGCGCGAGGAAGGTCTGAAGTTCAATTTTGAAATGAACATTATTGTGCAATACGTAATATGTACCTTACTCGTCCAGTACATGGTTATACTTTTTTGTTTAGATATGCAGAATTACAGATAACCTCTACTGTGTGGTTCTCGGGGATGTGAACTACCCTATTCAAAATATTCGAATGTTCAAGAGTGCACCCAGCGTAGCTTTTCCCACACATGGAAAACGCTCAGGGTGGAGTTTGATTATCTCCGGATGTTACTAGATTAACAGCGACGACCTGTGCTGAGATGTATAAGTTGGACGAATATTGACACGGATTCAGATCTTCTATAGACACATTCCGCGGGCTTGTACACCAGACGGCCTATTTTGTTTTATCTTATTTCGGTATGACAATATTTTATTCTCGATTCGGTAGTGTTTAAACCATCGAAAAGTTATGTAATTTAACTGTTGTCATTTCGAAAAATAGTTAATATATATATAGAAAGTTAGTTGAATTTCACGGAAAAATGGTTTCTGAATTATTGACTTATAATATCTATTCTGTTTCATAAACCTTTTATTAAAATTTGTATCTGTTTAAAGGAATTTATTCGTTATTGAGTGTAGAATAATAAAACTAGAAAGATTTTCACCAATATTTGACCACTAATATTTTTTAACTTATAGAACTTTTGATTGTTTCTGTGTTGTAACGTCACGATAAATGCTTATTTTTTTATTCGCATGGTTCATTAAAATACTTTCAAGTTGTTTCGTAAACAGTGCTCAAGTGCTTAAAGCATATACATTCGATACATTCTTTCGTGACGTTACAACGATTTGACGAACCTTCATTCTATAAAACTGTTATAACTTTTTCAAATTAATCCCTTCATCAAACCTAATTACAGATTCAGAAAATAAACAAAATTATATAAGATTCGATCTACAAAATGCGAGTGCACTGAAGGAGGTATTTTTAATAAACGACGCTGGTCATATGGTACGTTCCGATGGAATCGCACTAACAGCAACGTAGTCCAGGACATGCGTTAGAAAGTTGGGGCGGAATTTCCGAACTTTGTTCTCGGGTTAGTATTTGGGTGCGAATAATATTTCGTTCCCTGAATACTTCTTTCCTCCCAACAAACAACCATTCCACACTTCGCTATCGTCGAGCCTGTTATAAGGTTGTCCGCAACCTCCGTTGTAGTCGCACACGCTGTCAGTCAGTAACCAACCGATTCTTCCATTACAAGCCCAAATACATAATCGAAGCTGCTACATCATCGAATTGCCTGCGGTATTAAATCCGATATACACAAATTTCTATTTGAATTTACGGCATATTACAACGGCTACAGAGACCTATCTGGGTGACCGCACTAAATGATTAAATAAATTCATCTCAATTGCTTAGAATCGGATAAAAAGGATTTGGCTGTGATCATGGTCTCAAAAGAGCAGGAAAAGGTAAATGGGGGAGTGTTTATTGGTGTATGTCGATATTACAAATTCCTTCGAATCGACGATTGGATACAACACATTCTTTCGTAACATCACGGCGATGTGACGTGTTCTTTTTCCCTGAATCATTGTAAATCTAATTTATATATTATTTCAGCGTACCATGCATTGTCTAGATTAAATTATGCTTGTCATATAAACCTACTTGCTTAAGCCCAACATCACAAATATCATCCTACAATCTCGGATCGGGAACCTGATAATTACCAAAAGCAATTTCAGTTTGATTTTGAAATATGTGATAAAACCTGATGTATCGGATCCGTTGAACTACCATATTGAGCAGTGTCAAATAAATAAATGTGTTAAATCTATCCACAACAGATATAAAATAAACATTTCTTGGTTTTCTTGGTTTGATCGATTATTTCTGCTACAATTTAAAAAATAAACTGTATCGTGATTTTTGGACAACCTCATATGTTTATTCGAGAAAATTCTCATTAAAATAGCTAAATGTCATAAATATTATAAATATAGAGAGGTTGAAGATTTTCGTGACGTTACAACGCAATGAGATATTAAAAGATGCTTAAAAAGAAACAAAACAATAAAAATATATTTAATGAAACCTAGTTATTCGTATATTATTTAGAAATACACCATAGAAGATTGGTTCTTGATAACAAATCTTATAGAGTAGATATTTTGACTTTTATAGAAATATGTTGAAAGTTCTAATTTGTGACACGTTAAAACATCACATTACATTATCGGCCGTAAAACAATCCTCTTCCAGTATATTTTGATTATGTTGATTGAATCTTTCGTGAAATTTTGTTTACTTTCCGAATCTGTACTAAGTTTTAATGTAGGCGTGCATTTGATAAGGTATTTTCCATATAATGAGATATGGGTCATCTCGCGCGTAGTGATAAAAAAATAATGTAAACTTGAAATCGACCTTCACGGATTTGAACGAAATTTGGAGGAACCGTTCATCTAAGGCCAATATATAAAAACCACCAAATTGCCAAAACCCTTGATTTTCTTTTGATTATATCTCCGGTTCTAGTTACTCTAGGATCAAACCGTGTAACCGTTTAAGTTACAAATGCAAGTATAATGAGTGTCTGTGTTTGGGGAAAAACCAATAAATGCAACGATAAGAGTGAAAAAGCAGAGAATAGGTGATAGACAGGATATTTTAGAACCCTATTGGGCGAATTTCTTTGGCTGTGGGGTGTAGGAAAATGTAGGAGAATTTGGTTGTCGGAGTTGGTAAAAAGAAAGTGGAACAAAGATAGACTGGTGATGTGTTGGCGATGGGCGAGAAGCTCTCTTGGGTTCTGACCGTGGAAGTGAACACATCGCATTCCGCTATTAATTGAAAGTGATAAGAAAGTTTTGGACGGTCTGACCGGTTTGGAAAGCCCCGATCACGGTGTTAATAACGTCAGTTAAGAGCAAAAGATTGGCAAGTGCCTGTTTCGCCCTGACTGATTTATCCAGTACGGCTGACCGTAAAAAAAGTCATCCGACAGGCTGTCGTCGCGGGTCCGTGCTGCCGAGTGTAGTCCTTCATTCCGCCCGCTAATTATCAAGGACGACCGCGTGGCCCGTGGGCCAGATTAAGATCTCCATCACCTGAACGTCGAAGCCGAGAACGAAATCCCGAGAAGACAACGCTGAGAATCCATCGTTTCCCCGCTACTTTCCGACCACCTACCGCTACCACGCCGACCGAAGAAGCAGTAGGAAAGGGTTTGAAGAAATTAGAGGAGGATAAAATTTTGTAAGAGTGAGTAAATTATATACATTGTATTGTTACACACGTTGCAGGTTTGCTCCCTGAACCCAGATCCGAAATTCCCCCACAACATAAGACGACCCTGGGACCCGAGGACCAAAAGAGACATTGCGTGCCCTCCCCGGAACGCGTATACCAGGCGTTGGGGCTTTGAACCAGTTCCCTTCCGGAGCTGGTTAACATCATCCTCGGGGGCTGAGAGCAGCCGCGTCCCAAAACGGTAACAACCGAAAGACGGCATTTGATGAAAATTGTTAAAGGAGTATAGAAAAAATATTAATTTTTGGCACGAAATTCCGCGCCTAATTACGTGCGAAATATCTTGCGAAATTTCGCGCAAAATTCCGTGCGAAATTCATGAGAAATTCCGCGCGAAATTCAGGGCGGAAATCCGCTTGAAATTCAACGCGAAATTCCGCCCAAAATTCCGTGCGAAATTCCATGTGATATTCCGTGCGAAATGCTTCGTGAAATTTCGTGCGAAATTCCATGCGAAATTTCATGTTCAATTCCGTACAAAATTCTTCGCGAAATTCTGCGCGAAAGTCGGTGTGGATTTTTGTGTGAAATTCTGCATATAATTCCGTGCGAAACTCTTTGAGAAATTTAGTACGAAATTCTGTGCGAAAATTGGCAATGTAATTCCGTGCGAAATCCCGTGTCAAATTTTGTGCGAGTTACCGTGCGAAATTTCAATTTCATGAGAAATTCTATGCGAAATACCGTGCGAAATTCAGGGCGAAATTTCGTGTGAAATTCAGTGCGACATTCCATGCGAAATTCCGCGCGAAGCTCTGTGTGAATCGTCGCATAAAATTCTGTGCGTAATTCCACGTGAAATTCAGTGCGAAATTCCGTGCAAAATACCGTTTGAAATTCCACGTGAAATTTCGTGCAAAATTTATTGCAAAATTCTTCGCGAAATTCCGCGCGAAATTTCATGCGAAATTCCATGCGAAATACCGTTTGAAATTCAGTGTGCGAAATTTCGTGTGAAATTCAGTGCGACATCCCATGCGAAATTCCGCGCGAAGCTCTGTGTGAATCGTCGCATAAAATTCCGTGCGAAATTCCGCGTGAAATTCAGTGCGAAATTCCGTTTAAAACTTCGCAGGAAATTCCGTGCGATTTTTCTTCGGAAATTCCTCGTGAAATTCCGCGACAATTTCCGTGCGAAATCCCATGCGAAATTCCACGTTCAACTCCGTACGAAATTCTTCGCGAAATTCTGCGCGAAAGTCGGTGTGGAATTCTGCATATAATTCCGTGCGAAACTCTTTGCGAAATTTAGTACGAAATTCTGCGCGAAAATTGGCATGTAATTCCGTGCGAAATCTCGTGTGAAATTTTGTGCGAGTTACTGTGCGAAATTCCGTTTGAAATTCCACGTGAAATTCCGTGCAAAATTTAGTGCAAAATTCCGTGCGGAATTCCGCGCGAAATTTCATGCGAAATTCTATGCGAAATACTGTGCGAAATTCAGTGCGAAATTTCGTGTGAAATTCAGTGCGACATCCCATGCGAAATTCCGCGCGAAGCTCTGTGTGAATCGTCGCATAAAATTCCGTGCGAAATTCCGCGTGAAATTCAGTGCGAAATTCCGTGCGAAATTCCGTTTAAAACTTCGCAGGAAATTCCGTGTGGAGTTCCGTGCGATTTTTCTTCGGAAGTTCCTCGTGACAAATTCCGTGCGAAATCCCATGCGAAATTCCACGCGAAATTCCTTGTGAAATTCCACCGAAAATTTCGTGCGAAATTCCATACAAAATTCCTTACGAAATTTTGCGTGAAATTCCGTGTGAAATTCCGTGCGAAATGCCGTGCGAAATTCCGTGCAAAATACCGTACAAAATTATGTGAAAAATTCCGTGCAAAATTCCGTTCTAAACTCCGCGTGAAATTCCATGAGTAATTCCGCGCAAACTCCGCGCGAAGCTCCGTGTGAAATTCCGCCTAAAATTCCACGCGAAATCCGTTTGAAATTTTGCAGGAAATTGAGTGCGAAACCTCGAGGGAAATTCTTCGTGAAAAAATTCGGTGAATTTTTTCACGAGGTGAAATTCGGTGTAAAACTTCGTGTGAAATTCAGGGCGAAATTCCATGCAAAATTCCGTGCGAAATTCGGCGCGAATTTCCGTATGAATCTCCGCGTTGAATTCCCTGCGACATTCCGCCTGAAATTCTGTGTGAAATTCCGTTTGAACTTTAGCAAGAAATTCCGTGTGAAATCCGGTAGGAAATTCCACTTGAAATTCCGTGCGATATTCCAAACGAAATTCCGTGTGATATTCCACGCGAAATTCCGTGTGAAACTCCACGCGAAATCCTATGAGAAACTCCATGCAAAATTATGTGTCAAATTCGCGAAACTCCACGCGAAATTCCGCGCAAAATTCCGTGCGAAATTCTGTGGGAAATGCCGTTTGAAACTTCGCAGGAAATTCCGTGCGGAGTCCCGTGCGATATTTCTTCGGAAGTTCCTCGTGAAATTCCGCGAGAGATTCCGTGCGAAATCCGTTCGAAATTCCGTGCGGAATTCCGCGCAAATTCCGTGCGGAATTCCGCGCAAATTCCATGCGAAATTCCGCGCGAAGCTCCGTGTGAAATTTCGCCTAAAATTCCATGCGAAATTCCGTTTGAAATTTCGCAGGAAATTCAGTACGAAACCTCGAGGGAAATTCCTCGTGAAATTCAGTGCGAAATTCCGTGTGAAATTCCGTGTAAAATTTCGTGTGAAATTCAGTGCGAAATTTCATGCAAAATTCCGTGCGAAATTCGGCGCGAATCTCCGTATGAATTTCAGCGTTAAATTCCCTGCGAAATTCCGCCTGAAATTCTGTGTGAAATTCCGTTTGAACTTTAGCAAGAAATTCCGTGTGAAATCCCGTAGGAAATTCCACTTGAAATTCCGTGCGATATTCCATACGAAATTCCGTGTGAAATTCCACGCGAAATTCCGTGTGAAGCTCCGCACGAAATCCTATGAGAAATTCCGCGCAAAATTATATGTCAAATTCCGCGCGAAATACCACGCGAAATTCCGTGCGAAATTCTGTAGGAAATTCCGTTTGAAACTTCGCAGGAAATTCCGTGCGGAGTCCCGTGCTATATTTCTTCGGAAGTTCTTCGTAAAATTCCGCGAGAGATTCCGTGCGAAATCCGTTCGAAATTCCGTGCGAAATTCCGCGCAAATTCCGTGCGAAATTCCGCGCGAAGCTCCGTGTGAAATTTCGCCTAAAATTCCATGCGAAATTCCGTTTGACATTTCGCAGGAAATTCAGTGCGAAACCTCGAGGGAAATTCCTCGTGAAATTCAGTGCGAAATTCCGTGTGAAATTCCGGTAAAATTCCGTGTAAAATTTCGTGTGAAATTCAGTGCGAAATTCCATGTGAAATTCAGTGCGAAATTCGGCGCAAAGCTCTGTATGAATCTCCGCGTAAAATTCCCTGCGAAATTCTGCCTGAAATTCTGTGCGAAATTCCGTTTGAAACTTCGCAGGAAATTCCATGTGAAATCCCGTAGGAAATTCTACTTGGAATTCCGTGCGATATTCCTATCGAAAATCTGTGTGAAATTCCGCGCGAAATCCTATGAGAAATTCCGCGCAAAATTCCGTGCCAAATTCCGTGTGAAATTCCTCGAGAAATTTCCATGCGAAATTCTGTGACAAATTCCGTGTGAAATTCCGTTATAAATTCAGCGCGAAATTCCATGCGAAATTCTGTACGAAATTCCGCGCGAAGCCCCGTGTCTATCCTCAGAATATGTACTTTAAATAAAAAAATGCCTACTTGCAGAAATATTACTATACACAAAATTAAACTTCATGTGAAAATACTAAATAATATCCCTGATGAAGTACGATGACGATAAAATGAACATGAAATTGAACTCAGGTAATTGTGCTGAAATCATCGTTACCAAAGGTAAAGTTGAATTCAACGTTAACAACCCTGTTATTTAGTCACTATGTATATGGAACTGCATTCCTGGTTAAATTAGTGTAAAACTTGCTCCTAACTTTAAAAGTAGATTTAAAAAAAACGTATTGTAATCCTCTAGTTTGAAGAAATTCAAAATGTAAAATGCAAAAATTGACACCTTCAAGCTGTGATTGTACCGTGCCTTATAAAACAAACAGACTGAATAAAAAAACTTATGACGACTTCAAAATTGTCAAAGTTTCAAGGTAAAACAAGAATGTCTTTCAGTGCATGGCTTGCAAATAAAAACACTACATCGTAGATATTTTCAGCACCTCCCAAAGTTCTCTAAAAAAATTAAACGAAATTGAATCTCATCAAGTTAGACCAGAGTTAGAAAGATTTTAAAATTTCGACCAATTTCCCTGAACTAATTTTTTTAATGCCTGCTTTATCCCACTGTCCGCTAAAGTAGAAAGCTGATCATTGGCCTAAGTCAATCTCACATAAGAATTAACGAATGATCATTTATCATTCATTCATCAAAATCGGATCACATCAATACGAATAAACTGCTGTTAAACAACCTGGGAAAAATTTGCTCTCGATAATACAAATTATATAAGTTGACTACTGGACCAGCAATGTAATGGGGAACCATGTAGTTAAATCAAAGTTTAGAGAATATCAGAAAAAAAAATTGGTAAACCGCAAAAAAAATAATTTACTAGTTCGCGAAAAAGTTCACTCTACCAGGTAAATTCGCCATAGAGAATAGTATAATTTTCCTTCACAAGTATGTGTCCCCCACTGACCACACGCAGCACAAATTCCCCTAACAACGCCATAGCAACGGTCAGAACATTCTTGGCTACTTCGTTATTTATGCACGTTCTCCACATACCATCGCAAATTTCTATCTCGTTTGCTCTCGACGAGTAAACTGTTTTCTCCTGGTACTTCCGTTTCAACCGGCAGCGATCCCTCCCGTTGGGTTTGGTTCCTACTGGTCGGGGCTATACGTTTGGTCCGTTCGGTTCACTCGCATTCAGATTTTCCTAATTTCAAATGCGTGCCAGCTAGAGACAGCCAGAGTGGGTGGAATAAAGCGAGACGGAATGTGCCCGAAACGATAACAAAGAAGGGGACACCAAACACTCGTTGCCCGCCTAGCATCCCCACAGCGTCCGTTGAACGGTGGCAGCAATGGCTACGATTCCGTTCCGCTGGGGGTGATATGAAAGGATGTACATACAAAACACTCTCTAAAATCCGTATATTTATTCGTTTCCATTCCACATATATCTGGTTCGAGAAGCTGGTCCATCGACGGAGAGTAGCGCTCGCAGCAAAAGTGTTATATATGTGAGTCACATACAGCGGCGGTGGCACGCGGTCGATGGCTGAGCTGAGCACATTGTGTGGACCACCCACGACGACCCACTGTATCCACCACTGACTGGATGTGTATTCCTAGCAACCCGAATCGACCGAAGGATATGAGTTTTCGTACTCGTTCCAGTTGCCAGTCCGCCCGCTGCTGGTCTCGTCCCTCTCTGCAAAGCGCGCCCCAATACTTATCCTGTGTTTTTTGTAAGGATGCCCTCTCGTTCGACTTGTCCTCCGCTGCTAGTGTTCACCCCCGAACGAGCTGAAACCGATGGTAATGTCGATGATGCTGATGGTGACTCGAAGTCCGTTCTGGTGTTTTTATTCGTTACAAAGGGGGAATCTGGGGTTAAGCGAGTATCAAAGTATGTAGGGAAAATTAGGTGTCGATATCTACTTTAGTGTCTTTAGAATCAATTAGTTCGTTGTACTAGTCTCTATATCAACATTTTTTTCGCTGGACAAAATCAACGTTAGTGGTATTCTTTATCTCCACTCTCCCCCTAAAAGAGTTCCATCGAGCAGGACTGATAACCGGGCAACCGAAGATCCCGTGGAAGGTAGGTGGTGCAAAGGACTAAGCGAATGGTTCGTGTACATCGAATGATGTGGTACGTTCGTAGATGAATGGTAAACTGCTTCCTCGTCTCACACCATGTAGGATATAGCGCAGCGTACTATAGGTAAGTAGGTATCGTGATCTAAACGCACCAACCAACGTCCACATATATGTGAGCGTGGAGTTTGTAGGTGGCAGCGAAAAATGGGGTGGCAAAGGCACTTGCGGATCAAAACAAGAACAACAAGGCTGTACTGTACGGGGATGAAATGAAATACTTCTTACTTGGTCGGTATGTTGAATGGTTTCTATCCCAGAGAAAGCGTGATGGGTGTGCGAGATTGAAGATGAGATGGTGGCGAGGTGGGGACTTGTCAGGAGGACTGTGCAAAAGTTTTTGGGGATTCGACTTCCGAGCCAAAGGACAGAAAAGGGTGATAGCTAACGAAGGAAGAAAATGAGGGTGGTTTATTTTATACTTCTTCTATCATCTTTGTTGTTTCTACGCTGTCGGTGGAAAATCGACTGGTGAGATGTGGTTTGTTGTAAATGCATATTCGGTGACTGGAAATGAAGTTAAGATGTTTTGTACATTATTGACTATTATAGGAAAATAAATATAAAATAGATTTGAAAAGATCAACGCTCGAACTCGAACCACTGAACAAAATTGCCCAAAATAACACTGCCCAAGCGACACGCCGTTGCTACTGGGAACTGCACCAAGGTTTCGGGTGAATGGGTGGTAGCCTGACGAGCCGAGCGTGTGTAGTAGAATCTCATCGAGTGGTGCTACTACGACTTTTCGGTGAAGGCGACTATAGGCTATAGAAGTTGGATGCCTGCCGGTGCCGTTGTCCCATGGTTAACTCCACTTCTGGCACCCAGCTCAGGTATCGCTGGAATTCTGCTGTGGAGCAGAAGCGCTCAGTGTAGTGTAGAGTACTATGTATGTGGGAAGGGTACACCGAGCACACCAGCGGCCCATCGGGGTGGCTAGTGTTGTGTGGTAAGTAGCAATGTGCGGATGATGGTGGAGAGTAAAACAAACATGGTAGGAAGAGCAGTGGGAGAGAAGATTGTGGGGATGGTTTTGTGTTTATGTGTACAGCATGAGGCTAGGAACTGCTATCGGTCGTATGTGCGAGGAAAGGACGAATATAAAATGAATTATAGCGACTCGCAAAAGATGGGGTTTGGTTTGGGAGGGAAATATCCAAACGATTTTCAATATACACCCACACACGGAGGAGTTGAACTAAATGGATGTTGATGCTCGGTAATGGACCTCGAATGGGACAAATACATATACAGGCAGCTTGTCCCATTTCTGTGGCGTTTGGGGTGAGGTATTCATACTTCAATTTGGATGGATTACACGACGGTAAGAAAAATGGTTTCAGAGGAACACGTATTGATTTTGTTCGGTGGTCAAACGAAATCCAAATTATCATCGTTATCTAACACAGAGCAAATAAATTATTTCGCATTAGCTGGTGCACGAAAAATATGTCTTCAGCCGCATCGTCATAACGCACAGTCTACATACTGCTCGTTTGACCAGCATGCAACGAATAACGATGCAAAAAGAATTCGTGGGACGTACATTTATAACTTATCGGTTGTTCTGATAAATTCTTTTTTCTTGCCTGTTTTGATCAAGATAGAGGTGCCAGGCACCGCTCAATTTTTACCTCCCGATGCTCAAAAAACTTCTCATAGAATATTTAAAAATATCCAATTGCAAGAAGAAAATAGTCGATAATATTCTGAATTGATAGGTTTCATCAGCTTTCAAAAAAATGACAAAGATAGTTCAAAATTTCATTTTGCACCGTTATCTGAAACAATCCCTGGCTGTACTGCTCTAACGGAATCCACTCAGACTAATTGCAATAAATATAATTCATTTGATAATACTTGTAACTGGCTAGTGCTCAAATGAGATGAAAATGTCCCAGTTATTAGCTAGGGGCTTAGCTGTAATAGTTTTTGGTTTCATGAGCAAATTTTGCTAAACACAAAAGTTGTACATGTTTACGGATGGTTGTTTGTAAACAACACGGGCATGGAGGGATTAAATTATACTGAGTCTCAAAACTCTACTACCACATCTCATTCAGATCAGATCAGTCAAAAAGTGCACCGCTTGTGAATAGTAAACAAGCAAGAACTATTGCCCGCACTGCTCCTGCCCCCACCTACGAGTGAAATGCGTAAATCACATGACGAGAGAACACAATAGCGATTGACTTTTCGCAGATCCGTCTTAGACCTACAAGGCGCGTGGTGGAATGGTTGATCTAGATGAACATGGAATTTGTTCATGCAACAGTTTCACACATACAACTACATCATACGAGGCAGGTAGTACTAATAACGTTCAACTTTTTAGCTTCGTAGCGAAGAACATCATGCAGCGAATATGACGTCGAATGTAAAAACATCAAAGCCAAGATCCATATGTATGTGGACCTACACCATCTGGCAGCTCGTACTAGAACAGATTATATTAACAGATTTATGTCTAAGTATGGATAAATGGAATCCGTCACAAACGACACTAGGAGAAACTTATTCCTTGGCATTCTCAACGGGTTTCGAGTGGTGAAAATGCGGCTGTACCAACCTATATCGTCTTACATGACTTTCGAGAACAGATCATCCCAAGGTGTTAATTTCACACAAAGAACCCTATGCACATGGGCAGGCGCCCACGTGTCAGTTCTGTAACCTGATGTGCCAAAGTAACTAATGAAAACTCATCTACTACAACCAACACCACCAAGCAGCCTTCGACATTTACTGATAGGGGAGACCGGGGATAGTTGGCGGTGTTTTCAGTTTTCAATTGTTACCGCTTTGATGTAGCTAGATCTTGCAAAATAGAACACGCGGCATGAAAGAGCAGACTGTTGGCAACATCTCTGATTTGTGTTTGATGCATTGTTCCCATTTTTAGAGACAAAAAACCCCGGCCCCGGGGTAAGTTGGCGGTATGTGAGGATACGCCAAAAACTAAGCAATCAAATGAAGATGCATTTACTTCAAGAGTCCTTTAGGAACGTGTTGAATGTCTTTTCGAGAAAACTGTATATGAACCGACATTTCCTATTAAATTTCAGTTTCAATATCCCGGCATTTTGACTTTGACGCGTACTCCCTACTCAAAAGCAAATTTTCGAAATTCTTCATGCAATTGGCCGGAATAAATGTCTCCTACATTGGCGAGATACACAAGAAAAAGATTTTCTTACTTTGAAGTGAATTCCAGAAATAAAAATGTTTGATGACTTTTTTGCACGCCAACGTGCATATTTTATAAAAAAATATTTACAAAATAACTTTTGATAGTGGATAGATATAATATCTATACGGATACTGAAAGCTTTTTTCACGCTCTATCGAAAAATATAATCGTTCGGGAAACAGATTTAAAATCACACTAAATAACGCAAAGTATTTAAAATTTAGAAAATTTACTTGGAATGCTCGAAAACACACTATCACCCATAACTTCCACCAAACAAATCGTTTTGCAAAAAAAAACACATTGGATAACGGGTTTCACATAACTTGAGGTACACAAGAAGAGGCAGCGCTATATGTCTAATAGAATTAGATACTTTCACATTTTTCTTAGAACTATAGCGATAAACTTTGAATGGTCGTTATATGACACAAATGTCCGTCTTTTTGCCAAATTGACATCCCAAGGTGAGCTTGAAAGAAGAACAAAATACAATTCATTCCCACCGCGCTGAAAGGAAAAGTTTCAGTTCGTTCGGTGCAGCACATTCATTCAGTTGTTTTCGGTACAAATCAATTTCAGTTCAAACTGATTATCTTTCTATGATGACTCTGAGTGAGATTATCGAGCAGAAATGCACCAGTCGTAGATTACTTAGCTCTTTTTTGTTCTAAAATGCAAAAAAGTCAACTTTAGTCTTCAATTTGTTCACATATAAAAAATGAATGATTTTATTGGTGAATGAGTTATTATTTCCATGGAATTTAAGATATTCGATCCAATTTGTTGTATCTAATACTGCCCTTGTATGCAAATTTACGCATCGAGCATATTTTTCAGCAATCAAAATCTTGCATGGTGCAGGTAAAAGCATGGTCTTGTCATTTTGTTTTCGTGGTTTAAAAGTTATTTTATATTTTTTAAGTCGCTTGCATTGAAAGATTCGGATACTAATTAATTAATTACTTGCGGAACGCTTGGAGAGGCGTACGCACTCGTTGACTGCTCAAACGAAAAAAAAATGAGTGTAACGTGGCAGCCTGTAGTTCCTAGCAATTCCCCAACTGGTAGATTTTAGCACTGACTGTTTATTTTCAAATTAGGTTTTTCCCGTGAATTTCTACAGCTGTAAAAATATATACGTTAGTTAAAAACCTAGTGTATCACTTGAAATATATTGTAGAAAAATGCGTTTTACTAATAACTCCTTTCCCCTACTTCAAACGATTCGAAATCTGATCGTTGAGCCAATCTGTTTCAAAATCGCCTGAAATAACATACTTCTGATCCCAGTTTTCAGAGAATACTTTGGCAACTTATTTTTCGGACGAGTCTGCCTCAGATGAAGACAGCAAGAAGTAATACTTGTATTACCTGATGTATGCAGAAAAAGAAGTAATACTTTTTCCCTAAAATACCAAGTAAAGGACCTAAAATGTGTTAAAATACACTGCGATCAGCACCTATTTGGAAATTATCAATCCAAAAAATCAGCTCAACTGAAAATAATGAAATTTTGCGCTTCTCTTCAACCGAAAGAAGAATTATTGAATTATTCTGAAATCACCAACGATTTCGATATTTTTGAATAACTAAAAATGTACTCTCTGCATTCGACCCAACAAATTTTAAAGCACAATGACCCATCATTGCAGCAATTGTGTCTTTCGATGAATAATTTATCATCCGAAGTCACTATCACTATTTCACAGAAGAGCGAGTAAAGACGCTATAACCTAGGCTCATTAGCCAGGACAGGGCTAAATACTTCTGTCCCATTTCAGGAACCTAGGACCATAGGAGTGACATTAACCCTCTTAGTCAAGTCATTCCCAACGATTTCTCAAATCCCCATCAAATTGTCCACGTTTCTTCCTTATTCAAGGTTTGAAATAGTTCGTTGATTAAATCCTTCATTAAATGAATAATTTAATTGCCGTATAATTTTGAATCATCTTCACTTTATACGCTGCACAGTTGGCCTGGCCGCTTTAATTTTTGTGTCACATGCCGTATGTACTACAAATATTAATATTGACAAGAAAAATTGAAGGCGAACGTCTGCAATTCTCCAGGATCCCTACATGTATGTGTAGACTAGACTAGAAGTCACTATCACTATTTCACAGAGAAATTTTAGATATATCTTTGACAATTGATCCCTTAGAATTTATGGTTCATAATTAGAAATACGATGTTTTGCTGCATGATCGGGAAAAATCCTCTAACAACTTCATGAACAAAAAATCACAATTTCGTGAATTGAACGATCTACGAAAATCATGACCGATTTCCTGAATCCAAATATAATAAACCTCGTATTCACGAAACTATTTGTGTTTTCCAAAAACTACTTCCCGTCAAAAACATACATAGCGTTACATTCTAATGTTTGGTTGGGTTACTGTGCTTGTTTCTGAATATGTTTAGTTTTTCTTATGATTTTGGGTTCTAAATATTTTAGTCACGTGTAGTGTGAGTTATGTTCATAATATCAGGATCTTATTCGCGATTCTCGTAATTTATATGCACTTTTTCGTGATATTTAATTCTTGAGCTCGCTTTAGAATTTTACACGTGGAGTAATGTGACTCATTGTCATGATATCAGCGGTTTCATCACGATATTCGTAATTTCTCTGCGCCTTATCGTGATATGCCCGTTTTTGATTAGGATCGGAATTTTACTCGGAATTACGTGACAGTATGACCTAGATCATAAAAATGTGATTGATTTCCGGTATTTTGTTCTGAGAACAATATCACGGACACTATTTGTGGCTTCATGATGTACGGTAAGTTGGAGAAAATCCGACCTAGCAAATGGTTTTGGTAGTAAAATACTCCTTTTACGGCGAATCAAGTCGTTATATATACCAAATTAAAGGTTGCGCAACTTTATATGTATAGAATTTTATTCATACATTGGGAAAATTTTAAGATGCAAGCGTTCTACGAAAAAATCCATTTTGCCTTTCAAAAATTTGCCTTACAAAAAAGCGGTCGGATTTTCCCCACTTTTTTAGAATTCGTATTTGCCCCACCGCGTCATTTTCCATTACGACGCAATTAAAAAATATATGGAAAAACTTGAACCAAATACATCTATGCACCTTGTAGTACAACCAGAAATATCCTGCATGAAAATCAAATCAAAAGTTGTAAAAACAGAATTGTTGTTGTTTGAGTATCTTAATCAAGACTAACAAAAGCTGTCATGCCACCATTTTAATTACGGCAAAACTATATATTTCTTGAACGAAAACCAAATTTTGTGAAATAGTTCACGTGAATAATATTTTATGATTTTATGAACCATTTCACGAGCACGAATAGTCAGTTATGACTATTATACTAGGAATTATGAGCCAGTTCAAGAAACAATATTTTATAATTTTATGAGCTATTTCACGGGAACGCATGGTCAGGCGTAACTATTATACTAGGAATAATGAACCAGTTTCGTTTCGATGAAGATTATTTCTTGATTGTGTGACATTTCACGAGCACGAATGGTGAGTTGTGACTAATTCACTAGGAATTATGTCTCAGTTTACGTATACATGAATAATATTTCATGAATTTGTGAAATATTTCACAAGCACGGGTATTGATTCGTGACCAATATACTAGGAATCGCGAACTAGCTCACGATGCTTGATAAAAATCATGAATATTCCAAGTTTCGTGAAATAGATTACGAGAGAATATATTTTGAGTTTGTAAACTAATAGTTTTATGAATATGTTCATAAAGTTGTGAACTAGTTTCCATAAAGAAAATCGATTTGGTAATGATATACCGGAAACCGTGACAGAAGTTCATAAAACAAGAACAAATATCTCCTCTAATAAAAGTGTTAGGCAGGCGCTGAACATAATTATAGAACACATAATTTTGGTTCATGGTTCTGTTTTCATAACGTAGAAACATGATTGTTCCAGAATTCATGGCACATTATTCACGATTTTCGGAACATTTTTCTTTTTCGTGTGCTAAGCATTACTTACTTCAAACAATTTCAATAATTTCAACGTTATTCGCTACGATCGTGGAGAGGAATGCCTTTTAGAATTAAAAAAGGGTAAGGGTGCATTATATCTTTGTATCGCTTTTGTGTAAATTTCACTCCAGGGTAAAATGGGCAACAACAAGTTAGTTTTAATAATCGATTCTCTTCGATATACAATGTTTGCTACAAACTCAATATGGTAGTTTTCTGAACTGTGATGGGAAGCAAAATATTGTAAAATTCACGATGGTCAGAAGAATGCAAATTCGTAACATGAATAATGGAATCAAATGTCGGTTCTGGAATATTTTGCTAATCCAGTAGGGTCATTTACTTCCGGTCTAGTTGTTATGTCTAAAGTTTTACTGGACTTGGAAAATTTCTTTGTATTATATTTGCTCATTATGTAATTTAATTTATTCTTGCGCAGTACACAAAAAGCCAGTAATTAGAAATTGTTTACGTATATTCCACAAAACCTATAACGAGAAGCTAACCAAATGGCGATTCTTTAGGTTCTCAACTGATTAAGCAGGCAGCAGCGGTTACGAAACTTCATCAGCCGTACTCACGGCTCGATAGATGCAAAATGTGTGATGTTCCTATAGGTGCTATGTGATGTATGTATCTGCCATTGCCGGCGAAAGAACTTGCTTAATTATTCATCAAGCTCTTTACCCCTTTCAATTACCTCTTGTGGTTCCTGCACGCATATATCCCCTGGAAAAGTGCTTTCTCCTTCCACGCGGCGAAGCATGTGAGCAGCGCGCAACCGGTACCGGTGCCACCATCCAGGCAGTTCCAGAAACTTGGTCATGTGTGTTTTTCGCCAGTCGCTGAGAAAGTCTTTGGTTCATGTTACCCATTCCCCACGTCTTAGTGAGCCCGGTGTGCCGTACTAGTAGCACCAACAGAGCCGCGAGCAACTATCGTAACCGCACAGAACCAGACCAGCCAACCAAAAGCTCTAAGAGCACGGTTTCAAATTTCGATCCCACACATGAATGCATCGCCCGTGCCCCAAAAATTCGCCAACTTACCACCCCATAAGATGGATGCTGCTACTATCGCTTCAGAATGTACGATGGATGGATACAGATAGATGGATGGTTGGTTCGTTCGTTGGTTGGTTGGTTGGTGCGATGGATGGATGGGTAAAAAGTTCCTTTTGTTGAAAGTTGTGAAATATACAGTGCAAAATTTATGCAAATGAAAGGCTCTCGCCAGCGTGTGTGCCGGGCGCCGCCGTTTGCTTTCAGTATGGTGCATTTATTGTGGCGAAAGTTGCTGCAAAAGCGCCCGGCTTCGAGCGGGAAGACACACATCGGCCCCGAAATGTTCTGCGAGTATGTAGGATATTTACCAGCGGTTCCATGTGTGCCTAGAAACCATCTACTTTCTGCTGTGGGAATTTGCACTGCTCAAGATTATACGGCAAATAGGATGGGAAAAAGACAAACCTTAAAAGTCAAGAAATAGCTGCGATTTTTGATTCCAAAAATATAAGTGATTATTTTCGAAGTGTTACTGTAATGATGACTACGTACATCCCACCTATTTGAGTTCAAAAATTTCAATCCAATTTTTGGCACGCCTCTGGACGAAAATATCCTATGCTAAACCATGCGAGATGTTGACGATAATGACGGGTAAATATAGTTAGTCAAAATGAAAGGAAATGGTTTCCGCATGGGCCTGGACTCAATGAGAACTGCAGGTCTTTTACGGTCTTGTTTGAAGACATTTGCCAAGAACCGGGGAGTTGGAAAATGCTTCTAATGCATGAATAATGCAAATGCGTTCGTAGCATATTTTATTTAATTTGTGGCATGGGTGTGGTGGGTTGTGGGCTTGAGTGAATCGAAAAACCGCATCACCCGGAGCTACATCAGTGCCAATGAGAGTGATCTGTGCGCTGAACAGCTCACACCCGAAACTCGTTACTCGGTGGTTTGTAGGTACCCGGTGGTGCAGCAGAATGTGGTAATGTTTGAAGAGAGACATAAAATTGCTTCGAAAAGTTAGACTGCTTCGGTCGTGGATAAGTTATACGTTGATAATAATTGATGAAGGTTTTTAACAGGTTCGAAATTACCTGTCACGATTGGTGATGTACTCCACCGCTACGAGATGTGTTGTAAGTTTAGCTATACTCGAATAGGGCGGTACGAATGCGTGTGATCTGCAGCCGACACATTTGCGAATTGAACAAGTTTTACGTCCGTGCAAATGTTCTAATCTACTGATTAAGCTGTCCAAAAAAACAAGTATAGTGCCGGTTTCTGATAAGACGAAGTCGGAACGCGAATTCCATAACTAACTTAGTTATAGGTTTTGTGCTCTGAACACGCAAATATGGTTTTAACGATTCGTTTTTCAATTCTGCCGCTACGCCTCAAAATATCGAAAAAAAACTACGTACGTCGCTCGCTATTGACATAAGGAATCAGTAAAACTATAGTGTTTGGCTCTAGGTCAAAAATTACGGGAGATAGATTTCCGGCCGTGGACCCCTTCCAAAAAAACTTGCATGGGGGAAATTTCTGCACAGCCGCCACCTTATGATGAAATTGCATGAAAAAATTATTTTGTGTGATTTATTTATGTTATAAATCCCATTTAACAAGATCTCGAATCACGTTTTTATTGTGTCAAGAACGATTTTCGAAATATGCCTTTTTTCGTGTTCTAGAATGGTGTAACCCCTCAAGCTAATTCAAAAAATTGATTTTAAATATTTGGATAAAGTCGATTTTAAAAGTTAAGCACTTTGAAGGAAAAAGATACTTGAAAAAAAATCATATCTGATTTTTTTAGTGTCGGTAAGTAGGGAACATAATTACCTATCTTGGGACAAGATTTCATCCAAATCAAAGACGGGTTTTTTGTAAATCGACTTTAAATTTTTATAATCGAATTTTTTCAGTGTAGGAGTCGATGAAGAATTTTTTCAATATTTTTTTTCAAAACTTGGAATAATTTTGTGAAAATCACTCATACAACATTGTTTGTAAGATTTGTCATTTTTAGACTATAGCCATTTGAAAAAAATTGATAAAAAAAAGTTTGACCCTTTTCAAAAGGCAGTCTAGATAGTTTTTGGAAAAACAAAGTATGCAAAGTGGTTTTTCTGTGAAAAAATTCTCTGGTACAGAAAGTTTCATTAAAATCTGAAAGGGTGCTGCCAAGATTAGTTCAAGTTGGCGCGAAATTCGTCATTGGTTGGCTAATCCAAACAAACACCAGCTTAATCAGAATTCCTTTTCGTGCGGGACATCACAAAGTACTAGGCGTTTGCTCAAAAACATAAATAGTGTTTTCGTTTGTGTTAGCGTGAGTCCGGCGCTAGCTTAGTCACTAAGTTTGTGTCGGATTCTAATGAGACGAACTCGAAACGCAAAATTAATTACTAATTAAGAAAGAACATAAAAATACACGAAGAAAACGATTCATAGTAATTTCTCGTGTTCACTTAAAAATATTTAAATCCGAGAACCTGAATTATTTTCCTCTTTAACTAACTTTCTCAATTTTTTGCATTTTGTCGGACAAATTTTCTATACTTTATATAATCTAGAGTTCATTCCAATTTTTTTCTTGTTTTTGTTTTTTTCATGTCATCCAGGTTTTTAATCTTTCTATTTTTTCATGTGTTCTTGTTTTACATTTTGTTTTAGATATTTTGCTTCATGTGTTCCTTTCTATTTTTTGCCATTCTAGCTATTTTTTTAAATTCGTCTAATTTTTTATATTTGTCCCACTTTTTCGATTCATTTAATCTTTTTATGTTCTTTTAAATTTTTGCGTTTTATATGTCGTTTTATTTGATTTTTGTTCATCGGTTTGTTCAACTGATTTAATCAAATTTATTGAATTTATTTCACTAAATTTCAATCTCCACGATTTTTTTTTGCATTTTTCATTTTTTTTTTTCAATAAACCTATTATAGTATTTTACCCATCCGCACTTTTTCCATATTTTTTAATATTAGACCTCTCTCGCTTTCTAAAAAATAATCATTTTTGTCTATTTTTTCTTCTCAGTTGTTTTTTATTTTGTTGTGTTTTTCTGTTCCTCATTTATCAGCTTTGAAATTTATGCTTGTCTTTAGTGTGGAGTTTTTACCCAATATTCTTCAATTTCTCTTTATTGTTGTATTCCATTACATTTAGCACTTTCCTTTTTTGCCCATTCACACAATTTTGAATTTTATATTTTCCATTTTGTTCATGTTATCATTTCAACATTTCTCCCATTATTTTCTTTTGATCGTTTTGTGTTTTTTGCATGTTTGTTGTTTTCCATTTCATCTAATTTCTTCTCTTACTTTTCTTCGTTGTAATATTAATATTTTTTTTATTTCGTCCATTTTTACCTATGTAACCCATTTTGATTTTACATGTATTCTTTGATATCACTTTTGTCTGTTTTTGGGTTATTTCCTCTTGGTAATATATTCAATTTTTTTTCTTTAAAATATTCCGTTCAAGTTTTTCCATTTTTTCTATTTCTATTATTCCATTGCACTCTTATTCAATTCTAAAATAGCTAATTAAAAAAATACTTGTCCATTTCTTCTATTTTGAAATATTTTCAACATTTTCCCATTTTCCTGTTTTCATTCGTTCCATTTTTATTTTGTAACATTTTTTTTATATTTTAAACATGTAGTATTATTTTTATTTCTACGTCTAACTCAGTGGATCCATTTTGTTCATTTCCATGTTTGTTTTCTTTTTTGTAGATTCGTTGTTTTGTTATATTAATTTTTCTTACTTTTGTCGTTTGTTCTGTTTTTCATGCTTATGATATTTCATTTTTTCACGTTGTCGTTTACCCATTTTTTATTATTTTAACGATTTTGCAATATGTTTCTATTTTTTTCAATTTTAGTCTAATTTCTTTTTTATTTTCTTTCAGATTGTTCCATTTCCTTAATCTGTTTTGTATTGTTATTTATTCAAAAAATATTACAAACTTTTAAATTTCAACCTTTTCTTTGTCTTAATGTTGTTCATTTTCTGTTGTTTCTCTGCTTTGATTTTTAATTATAGATATTGGTAGGTTTTTGACTATATGCATGTTATTTATATTTATCCATTATTTAGAATGTCACTTTTCAGCTTTCTCGTTTTGTTTCATTTTATCTACTTGTTATTTTGTTCTTGTTTGTTTCTTACTTTTTTTGTTTTTCTATCTTTAAATTCTATCTCCATTGAACGCTCTTTTTGCTGTTTTGTACCAAATATATTAATGAGAGACTCGCAAAAATCAGTTTTCCTCGAAATCGGAAAAAGCCAGCTACACTATCGAGCAAATTAGATGCTGAATTTTCAGAGGCTGCTAATGTTGTAGCGCACCGACTTGACCGAATGCGTAGGTGAGACTAGACAAAATCCATGCAAAACCGACACCTGGATAAATATGAATTATTGGTAAATCAGCTCCTTTCAAAATCACTAAAAATTTCGTAGGGATATTTAAAAGGTTAGTGAAAATTTGGACGCATTTCTTTGCATGATATTGAAAAAAATCTGAATACTCCTAATTTATCTGCGTGAAAAAAGATGCATCTTCTTTAATTTTGAGATTTGTAAATCTGAACTACTTGAACGCTGAGTTAGCTAAATCTTCAAAAGAAGCCAAATTTACTGCCATCAGAATAATGCCAACCGAAAGGAAAAGTGGCCAATGTTTTCAAGCATTTGAGGGTGTTGAAGTTCACACTGAAATGTCTGATTCGGCAGGCTTCCTGTACCTGTGGCTTGAAAAGTGATATTTTCATTGCAACAGAGACCTTCAAACAGGAAATTTATGTGCATGAAAAAACGTTTGCTACCTTTCGTGAAGCAAATGGTTCGTTCTATGTTATTTTGGCCGGATTTTAAATCCTGCCATTATGGAAAAAGGTCATTTAGTGGTATGTCGCCAACAACGTTCAGGTGACGCACAAGCACAAAACCGCTGCTATTTTCGCTGTTTGTTAATGACGTTGCTGATATTTTAAATCCTGGTGGCAAACTATTTTTCGCTGACGACGTTAAACTATATTACGTAATTCGTGATCAGTCCGACTGCCTGGTACTGCAAGCCGTTCCGGATACTCTCAACGACTGGTGTGTGCGAAATATGATGATTTTGCGCATTCCCAAATTCAGTATCATCAGCTTTCATCGCACTAGGAACACCATCCCTTTTGATTATAATATTTCTGGAAATCAGCAATAACGTGTTGACTACATCAAAGACCTTGGAGTAATGCTGGAATATAAGCTAACTTATCTTCGTCACTCCTCTGCTACAGTTGACAAGGCCAATCGACAACTGGGATTCATGTTTAAAATATCCAAAGAATTTCGTGATCCTTTGTGTTTTAAAGCTCTTTACTGTTCATTAGTGCGTTCGATGCTAGAATTAATTAATTAATTAATAAATTAATTAATTAATTAATTGATTCAATAAATTATTAATAAATAAATAAATACCTTAATAACTGTCGTCATAATCCTTTAGTTGTACGAATTAGAAGCACTTAAATTATACACAAGTAAAAAGGGGAGTAGTAAGCACGGCAGAATAAAACGGACCAGAGAAAACGTGTTATAGGATTCTCTTCAGCATGTTCCTCAAGAGAAGCGCGCAAGGGCCCTTGATATTTGTTTTATTGATCAACGATATTCGTTCAATAAGTGCTGCAATATACCAAATGACACTTCAGTAATTCTGATAGTAAATAAGTAAACATTGTACTGCCTGCCCTAGCACTTTTTTTGAAAACAACGAGAATATAGTAGATATATAGATATATCTTAGAGTTATTCGCCTCTTTTGCGGGTGAGCAAAATCCCTTTATAGAAAAATCTCTAACCCTATGTACGTGACTGAAAAATGAACCCAAATGAGCTGTATCTTAAGCAACTTACCACTCTTTACTGAATAACATCATAGACATAATCTGCAATGAGTGAGACATTCGAAATACTAGAGATCATCTAATTTATCATATTAACAAAGTGATGTAATTCTGAACATAACGCAACGAAGTTACGTAACGAAGTTCAAGAAATTACCATTTTTTATTAATTTGCACAATTATACATTAGTTTAACAATAGTCCTATTCCCCTGAGGTGACATAAAATTAATGTTGTTATAATTTAAAAACGTCAGTATGAAATAAAATTGCACGTTGAGTAAAATGAAAAACAAACGTATAACTACGTTAATTTCAGGTACAAGCTATCCAATTTTATATGATTTTCCACAGTGTAAAGGTACATTGAATACATTTAGGAACTATAAGTAAAGCAATCCTCATACATCGAAAATCAGCAACCCTGAGAATGGTAAACCAAATGCAGATCCCGTTAGTAGCCTCAAAATTTGTAGTTTATTTATGTCTTGTAATTTGGCAAAACAAACACTACCGGAGACTTCATTTTGATTATGTGTACACATTTCACAGCCGGTCGAGCATCAAGCAACCCATCCCACAGCAAGCGATACTGCCTGGTTGGTGGTTGCTTACGAACGGGCTCAGTCAGATTTTCGGAAGGGTTCTCCTGCAAGCCTGTGGCTTCGTTCTCTAAAAGCTCCAAGTAGTATGCTTCTACCGAAAAATTCCAGGACGAGGGAACGTATTGCGCAAATATTCAGGACCACTACAGTGCACCATGTACACTACAGGCACCATCAGGAAATGTGTTCTTATCTTAACGCCAGTACAAACTGTGCGCATTTTGCCGTGTAGCAAGAGCGATTCTAGGCGACCGACCGGCGGTTGAGGGAAATGTGTAGTCAGTCACCGACCGCTTCGGTTTTCTTATCGTGGAACCACTTTCTATAGCATTTCGCTTCAAATGGGAAAGGAGGTGGTGGTGCATGAAAGCGTGTACAGAAATTCGCAAAACTTTGCCAAACTAACATACGGCCGGAAATAGGTGGCCAGGATGGGTTTGAAATTCACAATGGGATGCTGGTGTTTCAAAATGCGTAAAAACGTGCAGTTTAATCATATTTGCGATGGAGGATACGATCGGATGTCACGCAAGAACGATTATAATCATTTAGCCATTGTTCCGCTAAATGTTACACTTTTAGTTACTCTTCTGAATTTATTTTACGATTTTAGACCATCAGTCACTACTGCGATGGCGAATATTTACCCCAAAGTGCTCGGCTGTTTGCTTCTTGATGATGCTTTGCTTGAATGTACTATGCTGAATAGGGTAACAAAAAAGGAGTTTGGTGATGGGTGGTTGTACCACCCACGACCACACTGCCCTTGGGGTAGAATTTGGGAAATGCGAGATCCAGTTTGGTAGGGCGAAAACGTGGAACGGGGTGCATGTGGTGTTTGGTTTGCTAACGTAACATGACATGACATAAATAGAAACTGAGTTTGAATAGCATCAGTGAACGCCGGTACCCCTTACCCATTATCCGTCCTATCCGCCTTGTAGCATGACATTCTTTCCTGCCGGATATCCTTCGCTGATGCCTTGTGAGCCTTCCGAAGCCATAACATTTGCTCGTTTGGGGCGATGTACCAAAGCCGTCCGGTTCCTCTGCCCACTTTTTGGGATTGAAAAGCAGCAGCCTTGCTTTTTTCCAGTCAGTTTTAAGAACACAATAACAGGCTCCATGTGATAACACAGCACTAGAGCTGCCTGTGTTCGAAGTTTTCCATTGAATTTCATTGACATTTGTATACGTAATTTGAAATTATCAAAATGTAACGTTTCAAAAATATGTCATTCATTTAACAGGTAGTATACTGAAAAAATGATGATTTCATCTGCTTAGCATTGAGTCAGATTTTGTCATAGAATGGGTTTTCTGGAATTTTTTATTTGTTTATTAGGCTTTTAACCATTTGGTCTTTCTCTCTTCATGGATTTTTTGTTAAAATGTACCTTCTTTAGAAATCGATAAAAAACTAAAAAAATCGGAAAACAGTGAGGACCCGTTTTTATCACCCCTTGGTGATTTTTAGGCTGATAAAACCGGGATATTGATAAAATAGGAATATTTATTTTCTTAGGAATATTTCTTTCTTGATAAGAAACCGAAGCTCTTAAAATATTCTTCTTTAGTTCCTAGATATAGCCTCATAACCTTTCCTGATTATTTAGCTTAAACTTCCCTTAAGAGGGTCTGACAGTACAAAATTTAAAAAAAAAACTTAAAAAAAATTTTTTTTTTGCATTTTTCGGATCTCTAAGATAAGAAAAATATGCATAAGAAAGGATTAACTCGAATTCAATTTGGTTCGTATGCTAGAGCCCATCAAACTACCAACTATCAATTTTCATATGAAACTGATAAAATCGGGGGTAGATAAAATCGGGGACTGATAAAATCGGGTCTTCACTGTAACAGGTTGCTTTTCTGCTCTACTTTTACTGTCCTTTAACAAAACCGATAAGTTTGCTGAGCTCTGTCTTTTTACTAAAACTCCCATTATTCTTCATTAAATTTCCACATTTAAAAACTCTAAACTCTTCACTCTTCGCTCTTCACTCTTCACTCTTCACTCTTCACTCTTCACTCTTCACTCTTCACTCTTCACTCTTCACTCTTCACTCTTCACTCTTCACTCTTCACTCTTCACTCTTCACTCTTCACTCTTCACTCTTCACTCTTCACTCTTCACTCTTCACTCTTCACTCTTCACTCTTCACTCTTCACTCTTCACTCTTCACTCTTCACTCTTCACTCTTCACTCTTCACTCTTCACTCTTCACTCTTCACTCTTCACTCTTCACTCTTCACTCTTCACTCTTCACTCTTCACTCTTCACTCTTCACTCTTCACTCTTCACTCTTCACTCTTCACTCTTCACTCTTCACTCTTCACTCTTCACTCTTCACTCTTCACTCTTCACTCTTCACTCTTCACTCTTCACTCTTCACTCTTCACTCTTCACTCTTCACTCTTCACTCTTCACTCTTCACTCTTCACTCTTCACTCTTCACTCTTCACTCTTCACTCTTCACTCTTCACTCTTCACTCTTCACTCTTCACTCTTCACTCTTCACTCTTCACTCTTCACTCTTCACTCTTCACTCTTCACTCTTCACTCTTCACTCTTCACTCTTCACTCTTCACTCTTCACTCTTCACTCTCCACTCTTCACTCTTCACTCTTCACTCGTCACTCTTCACTCTTCACTCTTCACTCTTCACTCGTCACTCTTCACTCTTCACTCTTCACTCTTCACTCGTCACTCGTCACTCTTCGTCTTCACACTTCACTATCAAAATCGATAAACTACCGCCTCCAACGTCTATGTCGTATAGAGCAACAGGGAGTATCAGCGATTTATATAAAGCTAGTCTTGTGCGCATTTGTAGGCTACGAGACCGCAGCTCTGAAAAGGCCAAAATTAACAATCCACAGACGCAATACGTTTCGTTCCTTCCGGTTTGCAACGCTATCGCATGTCACTGGAATGTGAGACCAGCTTAAAAGATGATCAGTAGAGAGTCTAAAAGAGCTAGTTGATTTCAAGGCAGACCCCACACAATCAAGTACGTTGCGCGTGTGGCGGACATACAAGTAGACTGAAGAATTTTCACCCAAGATCAAGCAAGCTGGTAGTTTACAAGAATTCAGAAGACCCGATAATGATGATGATGAGGCAATGCATGGTGACGGTTGCCAAAATAAGGACATCTTATTTTGAACAAAGCTAAACTATCTCGGTTAAAACCTGAGTACAGATAACGATGCTAGAAACCGGACGATGCTCTAAGTTTGGTCTAATCCCACCTGCTTTTCACCAAATTTTCACAGCCGACATCAAAGGTTGTGTGTTTCCAAGAAAACACAAATATTTAGAATTTATTTCAATTTCCTCCACTAATGTCCCCATCTAATTACGCAATGCTCGCTGCATAACTTGTCTACTTCATATCGCCATTCCAACCGTAAGGCCGTCACCCCACGCCCACCACGGCCAGCTAGCATGTCAGTGTAGCGCCAACTGGTCGCACCCTTCCTCGGTTCATCCGGCCCAACCTAGCCCAGCCCTGCCCGGTGCCACTGCTAGTGCCGGTAAGGGTCGCGCATGTTGTTCCGTCACGCGCGACTCCTGCCCCTGCTGGCATGCTATCTCGTACGCAATAATGTGCCATGTTTATGGTTCAGTTTTATATTTTAATGCTCCTTTCGTTTTGCTTCATATATACGGAGAAGATGCTGGAACACGGTCGACCGGGTTGTGTCCCCAATGCGTGTGTGCCTATTCTGAGCGGCGGATGTGGAAGGACATGTCCCACACCGATCGTAAAATTTATAGCCATTTTACTATCTACTTTCCTTGCCATAGGGCGGCACGCGAATCGAGTCGCAGGGGGCGAGCACTGAGAACACGCATGTCGTCTGATACGCCACAGATATGATGGTTGCTGCCATGGCGGTGCCGCTGATAAGGCGAATAGTTCTCCGTATGGAAAGTCTAGCAAGGAATTAATTTCGGGTGACTGAGCGAAGGGTTAGCTGTAAAATAGCTAAAACCAAACACACACGGGATAACATGCAAATGGTCGTTTCAGTTAAATTGAGCGTGTATAATTAAACCTGTTTTCTGCTTCGTTCTTCAGCATCTTCCGATATTGTTGCCAAGAAACGGGTTCCAAATTATTAAAAGGAATCACAACTTTACGAGGTTTGTTTACGTCGTTGAACTAAATTATGCTTGATTTAATGAGTATTGCATACCATATGTGGCGTTTAATAGCGAGAATATTTATGCTTCATAAATCCGACGACCTCGTAAATGTATTGTGCTTAAAAGTCATATTGACGCACAGATAGATTTACAGCTTGATTTTTGCTTGTATTGTTTATTTGCTTATATTGTTTAATTTGTAAAAAAGAAATTGTGTTTGAATGGTTCCACTACAATCGGTATAGAACGATTTTGTTCATTCCAAGTTTTATAATTTTGACAGCAAAGTTGCATGAGAAATTATACGCTTTTAACTCCTGTTAAACTGAAAGAGATGATTTACTTTTATAAATTATTTGTGAAAAATAGGTTCTGCAACTTTTATTTTGAAGTATGTACAACAAATTTGAATTAAGAAACAAAAAATTATTGTGCTGAAGCGACGCTGTCACTGACCGCCATTATTCACTGTGAGAAGAATCCGTTTCTTATAACGACTAGAACTCCTATTTCACTGAAAGGAATATTTCAATCATTTGGTCGAAAAGAATTACAACGATCTTGTATTAAATTTCAACCGAAAATAATGGGAAGCATGATTTTTTGAGAATATTTCGTAAGCGAAGTTATTATTAGTTCCGACGATAGACGATATTAGTTTGTGGCCTCACGCCTGTTTTCGAATTGCTGTTTAATTTTTATATTTAAAAGAACGTGTGAGCATACATAATCGGATCAACAAAATCATGATTTTGAACGTCCAATTTCACCATAGAGTGCTTCTCTCTTTGTGTATTTGCGTATTTACCTGTACTACCGGAACTAGGGGCTTCAGTACCGCGCTACCGATTCTTCCCAAAAAGGGGTCGGTATTACGAACCCTAACAGTGAAGTAGCTACGGCTCTTATTCGAAAAGCGATTAAAGTTTCCTATTCGTACTATGCATGGTCACATGTAAACTAATGGATTATATTTGGCCTTCGGTTCATTTTCATTTATAACCAAAGTTTTTAACACTGGAATGTTGTCAATCATCTGATCAAATTTATTCCGGACTGGTTAAAGAATATTTTTTGCACATTTTAATAAAAGCCTTTATTATTGCTTTCAAACTAGGCTCGTTTTAAGCTAATAAACAAAAGCAACGGTTCAATTTTCGATACATTTGGTGTAAGGCTAAGCCTTCAATTTTTTCTGCGAATCCCTTTCATGTCCTCAAACAACTCATCCGGACTCTCCGGAACTGATATCGCTGTTTTGTAAACAGAGCAAAGTAAAAAGAGCCAAATCTGATGAATTAGGTTCAGGAATCAGTAGCGACTGGCTCAAATGGCACGTTTCGCATGTTGATCGGAGATTTGTGGCTTGCCATGATTTGTCTTTTTATCATTTCTTTGGTGGGAAGGATTGGGGATAAGGAAAATGACAACACCGAGAACATTGTCTATTGTCTATGTTCTCGTTGTATTATTCACTCCCAAGGTAATAAAAGACACTTCTTGATGAGCGAATATAACAACACCCCCGAGGGATATTGTCATTCAAATACGATTTAAACTGATATAGGTTGATGAACTTTCGCCGTGACTTTTTGGAAGTTCTGTTTGTAACCCTATGTATCTGTACATAGGTTCATCTATGTATGTAGAACCAAAAATCCGGATACGTAATTGCATTACTGCAGCGCTGTTCCATATCAAATACAGGTATACCTCGATTTAACTTACTCACGATTTAATATACCATCGATTTAACGTACTTCGATTTAACATAATTTTTACCTACATATTATTTTTTTTTTTAAATTTCTTTATAAATGTTGCTAAAGCGAAATGTTAAAAATCAATACTAATTTATAGTATGATCCGCTTCAGTGAGAGAATATGTGTATCATTTCTAATGCTTAAAGCAACATTATTTAACTTCGTTTTTTAGCTATATTATGTTCAAGATCCAAAGACTTTCTTATGTTTATTTTTGGTACGCACAACAAGGTGAATAAGCGAATAATTTTCGTGGTACAAGTTAATTTCTGATAATAATTTTATAAGTATTTTTGTGTAAGATAAAAAAAGATAACTGGAAAGTTATGACTAATCGAAGAAATAGGGCGGTGACGAGACATTGACGCTCGGTGAGTCCCACTAATAGGTATTCGCTATAGCGTAGGCAATAGCGGTGACTACGAAACTATTGGGAATATGTAATAAGATCATAAAATTTTCTCAATGGTTGAGTGGTGAACGCACCCAACTCGAGCTTTGCAGAAAAAAAACTCGTTGTGGATCGACACCTCCTGGAATTGCACAAAAAATCAACAGACGATAACGAGCAAAGACACAAGTCATCCTTCAATGTACGACTCCTGGTAAGCTCACGGTGTTTATTTATCAGTATTGTTAACCCTAGAACGTTGCAATGGGGTACAAATGTACCCCACGCCTTCTTTGGGGCCGTGTAAAAACGAGAATTCGGCGCATTTACCGACCTAGGACCCCAACCATAATTCAATTTAGAGTTCCTAGTAAGAGTAGGAAAAGATGGTATAGCCAGTTTGCTTATGGCCTTCGTGGAAACAGGTGTCAAAGTTGGAGTTGGGTATATTTGTACCCCAGTGTACGGTTGCCGTTAGTGTTTCGTCAGGTTTCGTGCTGTCAGTGGAAATGTGATTCGTGACAATATCAGTTTAAATATTGGTTGTTTTACTACGGTAGTAACAATTAGTATTATATAATCGTTTTTAATCGTATATTTAATTAATTTAATTTAATTTTGAAGCGGAACAAAAAATAGTTCTCATTTTTGCTGATTTTTATTGTTTTATTGTTAATTTTTTATAGTTTTTCAAAGCAATGGCTCGCAAGTATAATTTGCCCACAATAACAGCTGTAACAGTAACATCGCGTGTTACCAATGTATTACTGGTCAGAAATATTTTTTTCATTTCAATTTCCACACCATTTCGTGGTATTTTCCAAAACACGATTTTTAAACTTTCACTCTTCAAAATAATTGAGGTTTTTCAAAAAGATCAGAATTCCATTTTATACCGTATCAATATCATTCTTTCAACTTTTAGAATCGTTTGATTTTTTTCAAATCGGTTAAAAATTCGCAAAATTATAGTAATTTTTGTGATAAAAGTCAAGTCAGGATTTATTTTATTTATTTATTTTGTTCAAGCCAAGTCAGGATTAATTTAAATATTTTTATTTTGTTCAAACCAATTTATGTATCATTGATTCAATAAATTCCGTACTTTCACTTACACAGCTGTTTTCGCAATTAAAAAACAAAGAAAATGGTGTACTATACAATTCTTTTGTTTGCATTTCTCCCTGCGAAAATTGCGATCAAACGCGTGGGGTACAACGTTCTAGGATGGAAAACGCAAGTGCAACGTTCTAGGTTTAAACAAACATTGCGAGCTTACCAGGAGTCGGTCATGACTTAATGTAGATAGAGGAAGGACACAGAAGCGCTGTTAGTCCGACACAAGTTGTGATTAGATTCTGTATATATTGCTGCGTACTCAACAAAAGGAGAAGAGATAGGGGTTCAAAAAAATTGAACTGGCATTTGCGTGCGATTCAAGATGTTCAAAGACTCTGGGTACTAGTCCCCCAGGAGCTATACTATTTACCATAATAAACCTTCGTTTTTAAATAGAAGTCTAGATAATAAATCCAAAAAATGAAAAAAAGACTACCGTTTTTGCCGCCGGAGAGCAGTGGATCAATTTTTGGCTTCTACCATTAAATGCTACGCGGTCTAGCGCGGTGTTCTAAGCAAATTTGCAAACTGATATTTCAGCAAAAGGACATCTGTTTACAGATTTTCAGCGAAATATTTTCCGAGTCTCAGCTGTCAAATGTGACTTTCACTAGGATTTCAGCAAAAAAATATGTTGGTTGAGATCTCAGCTGCTGAGAATTTATTCATTTAGTTATTAATATATGAGTTCAATGTCACTGTTGGGTGGATTCAATCAGTAATATCCTTGCAAATATTTCGAGCGATAAATAAAACAATAATTCTCTTCGAAAACATACATTTCTTTCATGTTTCGATTTAACATAAAATTCGATTTAACCTACATGTTTTGAGCGGAAAATGTATGTTAAATCGAGGTATACCTGTAATACGAATTCCCTAATCGGATTCACAAAGATCACACGAGTAATGCTCAACACGCTGAACAGTAGCCATGTGCTAATTGAGTTTGCAATGTCTAGTCAGTGCCCTGACTAGAACACTACCATTGTGTCTGGATAAGCCAACAAATTCTTTGACATTTTCGGACTCACATCCGGCAAAAAAGTTGGCCGATGCGAGCTTTTTTAATTCTGAAAGCTGTGAGCTGACCAATTCAGTTTTGGGTCAAGAATTACCCCAACGTACTAAACTTGATCTGCGACAATAATTTCTGAGTCAAAGAACTGCAACGGGCGAGCTTCGGTTGTAATCCATTGGTGCGTGAAAAGCACTATTGATGTTTTATTTGAATTAACTGATAGCCAACAGGAAGACAACGTTGCTCAAACCATCGGCGACAAGGTTCCCACTCAGTTTCCTTATCTCTACTTGCTGTAACGATGAGCACAGGTATTCTATGTTTACAATATGTAAAAATAAAAATACAGACAAATATTAATGAACAAATATTGAATCGCGTGTGCGTAACCTTTTTATTGAAGGTTACTTTTTCTTTTGCGGGGAAAGAAAAAATTGTCAGTTTGCATTCTGCGTCAGGTGGGTCAGGAGTTCGATCGGAGTAGCCATAGGTGTCTGACACGAATTATTTTTTCGCTCCCGTCAATGGAGTTAAAAAATTGAAAAGTTTCTCCAGATTTGTGTTTTTTCGATTATTTCATATTTTCAAGATTCAATTATACTCGTAGGTCCAGGAATTACAAATTTTCGACGAAACGGACAAGAAGTTATGCCAATCGAATAAGACTTCCAAGAGCCATTTTCCAGCCAACTTCACAGGACAATTCTGGAGGGACACAGGATGGAGAATAATCTCGGTGATGTTGATTCATTCTACTTTGTGATTTATTTTTAATACGCACTTTTGCAAGTTGGTTTAGCCGGAATAATTTCTGGCGAAAATTTAGATTGGGTCATAGGTGGCATTGAAGATCCTCTTTGGGGTCTTTATCTTCTGTTCATAACAAGGTAATCTCAACATTTACTACTCAACTGTTTGCATAATATTCTAGTAAAGACCGTCGACTTCCGATATGTCTTGGGAAATTAATGCAGTGTTAGAGTTACGTCGTAATAATCGAAAGGGAAGGTAAACAGGGAGAGGCTCTCAACGTTGCTTGCGGCGCAATCATAATTTTCTTCAGATTTGCTCACAAGAGCATGTATATTTCCATACTAGTAATAGTTTCAGTGTTGTACTGTTTTTGTGGTTGAAACAAAGGTCTTTATACCGCTGCCGATTGTGGAGCGAGAATTGACGAAGAGGTAAAGTAACCTATTTGGTATGGTTGGAACGGGCAATCCATCCTGATATTGAAATTTTATTTCTACGCAATTCTCTTGATGCTTCATATCAATTTGGGCCATTTCCCGATTAGAAACATATAACAAAAGATTTCAAAACTATATCTCGTGCTGTTACTTGTTATAATTTTCTGTTATTTTAACTACTAACGAGACCTAATTTAAAACACAATTTGTTACGAAAATTGTATTCTGTTATAATCTTGTTATTTCATTCTGATCGGGTTTGCGCTTCATTTGTAGTGTTCAGTATAGCAGGTGACGCCAATAATATTTTTTGCTATTTTTATTATTTTTTCTAAGATTTTTTTTTTGAAAACTTCCAGCTTCTTTTATTGGATGTGTGGAACTAGGATTACGACAGGCGTTTTATTGGTCTAAAAAATATAGTTCCTAGTTTAAACACTTATATTTTGAAATCGATTTATTTTTTTCGGTTGAAGTTCGAGTAGCTGAAAATCGAATTTTCATTGAGAACGGAAAAAAACAATTGTGTTTACGGAAGCGTTTCCGTTGTATTTTCGTTTATGTTTTATGTTTAGTACTAATTTACCGTTTTCGTTATCAGTATTTCAGAGAGCGTGTAAAGGCGCAATAACCAAGGCTCAATAGCCAGGACAGGTCTAAATAACGCTGTCCCATGCAAGGAGCTTAAGCAGGCCCGTAGCCAAGATTTTGTTTCGGGAGGGGCTTAAAAATTATTGCATAAATGTATTAATTCTGATGAGTTGAGATAGTCAGAGGAAACTGAACGTAATTAAAAAAAGTTCTTAGTGAAAACAATTCCGAAACTAAGACAATAGACACTACAAAACCCTAAAAATATGTTTTCTGTTACAAGAAAGGCTATAGTGCATCGACGAATTAAATTTGATTATTATTAATTCACAAATTAGAAATTTCTCTAGTTACAAAAATGAATATTCAAGAGTTCAAAGTATTTGAAAATGCTATGCATTCTAGACTACACCTTTACAAGGTGTAGAAGACTCTAAGTTGGAATGAGTAGAAAAATATCTAAAAACCCGTCTCACGAAACTTTACACGCATTTGCTAAACAGGCGAACGAAACCAACGTCAAGGTTGTCTCCAAGGGTAGGAATATATCAGTGTGAAATCCAAGTTTACCGCTGCAAAGAATGTCCGAACAAAGTGACTGTCGAAATATGCTTCAAATCTTCTGATAAGGCAGGCGATTTGTAGATGCGGAAAAAAGGTTTAACTCCTATTTTCATGATCAGGCGTCTTGCTACTATTACTGGTTCTGTGACTTCATCCGAAGTTTGCGTTAACTCAACTTTATGAAATTCTCAATTTAAATAATACAGATCATGTTGTAATCATAACAATCCTGAGAAAAACACATGTTTTGTGCAATAAAAATTGGACTAAACCGTTTTGCGCGTTAAGGGCACAAGACCTAATTTTAATTAAGTTTTGTTTTTTTGTGTTTCGAATTCATCTCGTCAGTAGATGGTGCTAGTTACTGACGAGATGAATTCGAAACACAAAAAAACAAAACTTAATTAAAATTAGGTCTTGTGCCCTTAACGCGCAAAACGGTTTAGTCCAATTTTTATTGCATAATACCAGGCGTTTGGTTTCTTGAACCAAAAGACAAGAGTTCGTCTTCGCTTTCTCGTCAGCAAACCAGAGCTATATTTGCTTCCCGAGACATCACTCGGGACATGTGGCTTTAGGCGTTCACATATGTCGTGTGAACTGTTTGGAATTTTTTGTGTCTAACTAGTGCTAATTTGGGTACTAGTTTAGATACATCGTCTAACTAGACACCCAGATGGTGCTAGTTACTGACGAGATGAATTCGAAACACAAAAAAACAAAACATGTTTTGCCTTTCTCATATAGAAAGGTTATGCAATCACTCTAAAAATCGTCAACCTAATCCCGGCCCAGAGGGACTCAGTTCGTTGAAATCGGAAAATGTACGTGTGTATGTGGAAAAAAAATGTGACCTCTGTTTATCAGAGATGGCTGAACCGATTTGCACAAACTTCCCATCGGCTACTATTAAATTTTTTTATTGGTTGGACTTCCGGTTCCGGAGTTACAGGTTGAAGAGTGCGACCACACAGCAAATTCCCATATAAACTGAAATGAAACAATCTCAGGGGAAAATTTCAAAATCTAATTTGCATTTTTGATGTCAAATGACTTTAAAATGCATGAAACGTTGAAATTTGATGAAATCTCGAAAAAAGAATTTTGACGAAAATTGACTTTTTTGGACTTTGGCATATTTTTGCCTTTCTCTCTTATTTATCTTACATTTTTTCTCTCATTTTATTCCATGACGAGCAAAAACAGAACGAAAGACTGTCACATACTGAAGACATGAAATCGAAACGCTTATCCCAACTTATTGGCTTATAGATTCAATCAGTCCCAACATTTTAGTCGCTCTTCGTGATTGCCTGTTGTTTTAGCACTTTTTGATCCGTCCACTTTTAAAAGAATTTTCTTTTACAAGTTTCTTGCAGATATCACGGATTTACGGATTAACAGTGTATTAATACGGAACGAATTCCTCGTGAGAATGAAATTAATGGTATTGCGTTAAAATGGCGTGAAACAAAAACTGTCTGCTCAGCTGAATCGTTCTTAGACAAATTGAAATACTTTATGTGTAGCAAAATACAGAGTACAGAGTGCACAGTGTGCACTGACCTAATACAAAAATTCAGAATTGTGTGCAATTCAAAAACTTATCATTTAAAATTAACAAACGGGGTCGTGGGTCTTTTATATATTTCCGTATGTAAACATTAAAAATGACTTTAAATGCTTGTCCGGCAGATTTCGCGCAAGAGCTTAGCCATTGCACGTGGAAACCTGTTTACGAGGCCAGGAAATATTTTTTTCTTCACCAACTATGTCTTGGGGAGGAGTTGTTCATTTCTATCTCGCTATTGTACATTTCCGTGTCATTATTGTAGTTGCTGTATTTATGTTCGCGAATATCTAATTTCTTCCTTGCTTCTCGCCCTCAATAATTGCCCTTCCTAATGGATTCCATTTCTCCCAAATGTGACATTATTCTGCGAGTAAGCGGTATCCGATCTTGTAGCGGAACATTGATTTTCTCATCGTCCGTATATAGGAGGATCTTAATTATTGCATTGTCACACACAAGTTGTTCGAAATGAATGGTTTCGTTTGGGCTAATTTGTTGAGCGCTAAATGCCTGCCATGGTAAAACCCGATAAAGGCGGCTTCCGAAAGTCTAACCTCCATTTACACCTTCAGGAAATGTTCCACATTATGGATGATCGGTCCTATGCGAATCAACAATAATTTTATAATCACAGTATTTGGCTGGAGCACCACTTTTTGCTTTTGCTACTCACTGATCTCGACAGATTACTACAGCAACAATTATAGTCGTTCGCTTCGCACTGGCTCGAGCAAAAACATAAAGCACACTGAATTTCGTGATCATTACCTTTGGTGGTTAGAAATAGCCTTCTTCAAGTTTTTCTCAAAGATTTGTTCAAACCAAATGAGCAAGAAATTTTTAATTTATTTATTAAATTTATTTTTGAAAAATTTCGGGAGGGGCTTTAGCCCCCTAGCCCCCCCTCTGGCTACGTGCCTGAGCTTAAGGCCAAATGAGTGACATTAACCCTTTTAGCCAAGTCACTCCCAACGATTTAACCCCCATCAAATTGAAACGGTCGGTAAGGTTGTCCACGTTTCTTCCTTATTCAAGATTTAAAATAATTCGTTGATAAAATTCTTCATTAAATGAATAATTTGATTGACGTATAATTTTGAATCATCTTCATTTTGTGCGCTGCACGGTTGGCCTGGCCACTTTAATGATTGTGTCTCATACCATATATGCCACTAACATTAACATTGACAAGAAAAATTGTAGGCGAACGTCTGCAGTTTTCCAGACTCCCTACATGTATTGGCTGTGTATGTGTAGACTAGACCAGACTAGAGAGGTTTTAACCTTAGGGTCATTAGCCTTTTTTCGAGTTAGAGAAATCTCTTTTGGCAAAATCTCTAACCCTATGTGCTCGTGGTTGGCAATCGAACACAGGTGAGCTGCGTACAAGGCAATCGATTTACCAACTACGCTATGCCCATCTCCAATTCCTCTGCATCTTCCGCGTACGTGCTGTCTGATTATAATACTTGTGCGTAGGAGTTTTTCCCTCATAGTTTGTTTAATTGTAGTTCCGCGAGTTTCAAGTTTTATTGTCAAGCAGGAGGGTACAGGCCTTTCAACCCGCATCATCACTACAAATACGCCGTTAGGAGTACCCGGGAAGAAATTTCTTCAAGTAACAGGTGTAACAGATTCTACTTCTCCGTATCGCGACATGCATTTTGCAATTGGCTCAGGAATGGTACGAGGTGATAGGTACTGTAGCTTTACACCTATATAATCATATTCAATATACACGGGAATCTTAATTCCAATGTTGTCACTTCCAACCACGTGTTTTAAGTTGTTCTGCAAAACGAAACACTCGGCTTGTGCTAGCGTGTTTAATGATATTAACACTGCATTGCGAAGATGGTGATACTGAAGGTACAAGACATCCGTAAGCCTAAGTTGCATTTTTACCTTCGGAAAGTATTCCACTTCACAAAAACTCGGTCGTATTGAACAAAATTTAAAATTTAAAGACTGCGGCGTTTGGTCGGAGTAGAGCTTTTTCATCAACTTTACTCATGATGACAAAACAAGACTCCGATTTTTTATTTTGTTCTCGAGACAATGCACACTAGATCGAGTTTCCTGTTGTTCACTTGGCTCGATTGTAGGTCTCACTGCGGCTGAGGTAGAAAGTAGGCTGATGCCATTTATGTTGAAAGCTACAAAGACGAGGCTAAATGGCTTTCCAATATAGAAGTTTGCTGTATGGAAATACGGTGCTTGAACCAAAGCGTTGGAAGCTTTTACTCCCTGCACAAGGCAGGATAGATTCCTAGTTGCTGTAAGTTTATGCTGAAGATGGATTTGTGCTATTCTAACCATTCTCGTTCACAGCACTACATATTTCATCTTTGAACCTAACGATTTGCGACGAAACAAGCGTTCACTGTGTCAGAGATTCGCTTAAAACAGCAAGGGTAAGACCCACGACGCTCCCACACTTGGTCATTCAGCCCTTGGCACGGAGAAACACCTTAACTTGAGGACTCCTGTTTTCAGTCGCCTCTTACGAAATGGAAGCAGGAATCCAGTGGATCAATCCTTGGTTGAGATACTTCAACTCGCCGGATGCCACCCGGTCTTCGACCGGAAGGGTCTTCAGTTCTTCCCGCGAATCTCATTCATAGCCTCAAGCGACTCGTCCGGACTCTTAGGAACTGATATTGCAGTTTTGTAAACAGGGAAAATTAATACAGGACCAAATTCGGCGAATCAGGTCAGCGATCTGGACCATCACCTACGTTCGCTGGGACGGGTGCGCGACGTTTGGCATAAATACGTTAGGCATACATACGTTAGGCATAAGTACGTTAGGCATAATGGACGATTGGCCTAATGTACGTTAGGCATAATGGACGATAGGCATAATTCACAAAGATATAAAAATAATCGCAAAGCTTTTGTTTTTATAGAGATTTCGGTTGTTTTTTCAGATTAAATAAAAAAGGACGCTATGCTATACCATACCTCCGCATAACTTTAGCGAGAGACTCCAAAATGAAAAATACCATGCGAGATATTTAACCCTTGCAAGTGTAGTTGTTTTTTCTATTGTTTTTGTAGACGAGATGAAGAAAATATCGCTTCATTTAAGTGAACAGTTTTGGAATAAGCACATTTCAAGCCTCTTAGATTTATTACTAATACAGTTGCATTCAAATATTAAACCAAAAAAAAACAAAATAATGAACATGCATTAAATTTGGGATCCTATGGAAACTGGCAGTTTCATGTACAGGATCAACATTAGGCTACGGATTCTACGTTTGTGATGATACCTTTTTCGTTTCGGTAAATCGTCATAGTACAGGATTAAACTTTCTCTCATATCAAAGAGATTCCGTAGTTCTATTCGAGATGGCCTCAAGAATACAATCATTGCGTAAGAAAATGGGAGACAATCAATATAGAACCAGCAATATTCGTATATTCGTTGAATGAATAATAAAATGCATCATTCTTTCTTTCATGAGCTGTTCTTCAAGGTGATATATTTTTTTCTTGGGCAATTTCATCGTGCATGCATGAAAAACTAATCTAAGTTAACCCTTACATGCCCAACTTCTTGTAGTGTTCATATAGTTCAAGAAATACGAAAAACCCGCTTTGAAAGGTGCTTCTTTCGCAATGCTGGAAGCTGCTCAATATTTATTTTCCGGTGCTCAACACAATTCTCTTAGAAAATTTTCAATATTCTATATGCTAGGAAAAGATAGTCGAAGACAGTCCAAATTGATGCGTTTTATCATCTTTCAACAATAATGAAAAATAATGAAGATATATCAAAATTTTATTTATCAACGCTAACTGTAAATATCTCTGGTAGTACAGCTCCAGCAGAGTTATATCAGACTAATAGAAATAACTTCAGTTCTAAGCTCTAATAGTACCAGTTACTGGTCTTACTTGTTTTTTTTTGAGTAAATCAAAAGTTTTAGCAGTTTAAAAATGTTGTTTACAAAAATCATGGGCATGAAGGGGTTGATGTGCGTTATTCATACCTTAGTACAAAATAGACCGATTTTAAACAAGAGTATTAGCCTATTTAAAAGATGTGCTATTTGTTTATTCGTTCATTCGATGTGCATTCGTTCTACATCTTTTATTTGAGTTAAGCTTTTTTGAGGTATTTACAATAGAATAAAATGTTGATCGAGTTCTATCAGCTTCCAGAGTAATTCTACAACATCAAAAAATTTCAAACATTTGCGCTCTTACCACCCGATGCTGTCACCACCAAAAAGTTATTATAGGTAATGGATACTTCAACATGATAATTTATGCCTAACGTCCGTTATGCCAATCGTCCATTATGCCAAACGTCCATTATGCCTAACGTATATTATGCCTAACGTCCATTATGCAAAACGTTTTTATGCCTAACATCCATTATGCCTAACGTACGTATGCCAAACGTCCGTATGCCTAACGTATTTATGCCTAATCGGGTACACCCGGCTGGGACTTGTACCCGACGTTATTCTTGCGAAAAGTTATTTCGGCAGCAGTCTGGTGGCGACGCGCTTTATACCCATAACAACTAAAATATATGGACGTTTCGCGTGAGACAAGTTTTCTACGGGTCCACGATCCTTACAAAATGCTTTGTGTCAATAGTCCTAAACATTTTCAATGATTCCGTTGCTGTAATTCTATTTAACACCCAAACTAGCAAAAAAATCATTGTTCCAAAGTTTTATTTTCACTTGCGCTTTCCATCCTAGAACGTTGCACTGGTGTACAAACGTACCCCACGCGTTTGATCGCAATTTTCGCAGGTAAAAATGCAAACAAAGGAAAGGTATAATACATCATTTTCTTCGTTTTTCAATTGCGAAAACAGCTGTGTAAGTGAAAGTACGGAATTTATTGAAACAATGATACATAAATTGGATTGAACGAAAAAATGAGAAAATCGTGGTTTTGATATTTTTCCCAAGAATTGCTATAATTTTGCAAATTTTCAACTGATTTGAAAAAAAAAATAAAATTATTCCAAAAGTTGAAAGAATGGTCTAGAAATGGTTTAAAATGGAATTCCGATATTTTTGAAAAAGTGCAACTATTTGGAAGAGTGAAAGTTTTAAAATCGAGTTTTGGAATATACCGCGAAATGGGGTGGAAATTGAAATAAAAAAAATATTTCTGACCAGTAATACATTAGTAACACGCAACGTTACTGTTACAGCAGTTACTGTGCGCAAACTCTACTTGTGAGCTCTAGTTTTAGAAATCTATAAAACATAAACAATAATACAATAAAAATCACCAGAAATGTGTACGATTTTTTTATCTACTTCAAAATTAAATTAAAATAATTGAATAAATGATTAAAAACGATTATATAATACTAATTGCTACTTACGTAGTAAAAAAACCAGTATTTAAACACATTTCTACTGACAGCACGAAACTTGACGAAACGCTAACGGCAACCGTAGACTAGGGTACAAATATACCCCACGCCAACTTTGACACCTGCTTCCACGAAGGCTATAGGAAAACTTGACCACCTTTTCCTACTCTTACTAAGAACTTTAAATTGAATTATGGTTAGGCCGAATTCTCGTCTTCAAACGGCTCCAAAAAAGGCGTAGGGTACGTTTGTACCCTAGTGCAACGTTCCAGGGTTAACAGCTCAAACTTCACATGATTGTCAAAGAAGGTGGTATTAACTTAATAAAAATTAGTTTTCCTTTTCGGTTCACCCACGCGGTTTTATTGGATCAGTCCAGGTCAAGTTTGGTTAGATGGTAGTTTGATTATTCCTTGTCATCCTATGGTTGCTAATGTGTTGAATGCCCTTACGTATGTATCGAATGATGGTACAATCAAGAGAGCCAAACGAAATAAAACTCAAATGAATGGTGCTTGGAAGCCTGAATCAGTTTTTCTTTTTCGTAACGTTTCTCATCTGAATAAGTCCGAGATAGAAACATTATTATTAGTCCAGATTTGATACGTATAAAGTTTTATTTGTATGTCAGCAATAACTTGAACACAGAATATAACCAATTTGAAAACTATTAAGTTATTGAACAACGCAGTCAACAATAGCAGATCAGCGAACTGTCTATGCATGAGCAGTAGAGGATTTCGAATTTTCTTAAGGATATCGCTCTAATTCCGAAGTAGTCCGTCCCACTAGCTAGTTAATACACTTCTTGCATTCGAGAACTATGGTTTCATTTCGGATTACATCTAGCCTTTACCGAAGGTATAAAATTGGAATTGAATGCACACTCCTACTGGAAAAACAATAGTATAGTCAAAGACGTAGTTAAAAATTATTCCCTTCTGCATCCTAAAACAAATATACAATTTTCATGGTTCACGTGCGTGTCAACTAGTATCTGAAAGAAAATTACGCGATCCGTGGATGTAACCGGTAACAACTCCTTCTCTCGCTATAGTAACGAGCAAGGCCAGCATCCAGCACGAGAAGCCTATACAATTTCGCCAGCAGGCACAACCCACACGTGTGGAGATACCTTACATACAATCATTCACTCTAGTTTCCGAAGCAAGTTGCCAATACAACGTACAGGTAGCAGTCGAACATCGCCTGGTTTCTTCTTTCCCATCGGGACCCGGGTGAGATTTTCCGTTTACCTCCCACTTATTCCGTATCAGCTTTGGCGACTTGTACCACCCATATGAATGTGTATGTATGCGTTTGTTCAGCTTCTTTCGCCGAAAGAAAACACATCCACTCAAGAATAGAAAATATATAAATTTAGATTAAAAGTCAGTATGAGAAGAAAAGAAAAGAAAGCACAAACCTTTTCAACCATCAGAGACCAATCTAGGGGTTTGCTCACCCCCTCACCCACCCCACGACTCCATGGTGTACTACAGCCAGTCAGTGCATGCCTAGAGCAATGGGAATTGGAAAATGTTTCAAGCACACCACTGACCGAAAGTATTGGAACCACCAAACACCCTATCGAAAACAGCGATTCGTTTGCGGTGTCATGAGGAGACGTGAAGCGGTAGGTTTTTTGAGTACCGACATAGAGTTCTAACAGATCTTTTTGGCAAAAGCGAATATCCACAGCGGTTTGATTTTTCCACACTGCCGTTAGGACTGTTCAGGGATGCCAACGGTACCGATAAACTACATTTTTTCGGTATATTTACATTTGTACAAGCTGTAGAGCCCGCTACAGCGACGCATCACTACAGCTTTTGTCAGAACGGTAGCCAAACCGAGTACATTTTCCCGTACAGCAGTGGAATACATTTTTGTTTTGCTGCTGTACTCCGACTGCTCGTTGAGAGTATGGCGTAGTAAAGTTTGTTCTCTCGCTTTGTACATTTATCTCTGCATAGTCAAAGGGAGAGGCCCGCACACGAAAGCGTTGATGCCGGCCGTGGCGTAAATGAGCCGCATTCATTGTCGTAATTTTTTAATAAAAATATTAAAAAGATTGAAAATATTAAAAAAATGAAAAATAAGGAAAGAGAAGCTGTACCGCTCGCGTCTGGTGGCTGTACTGGGGACAGTAGTCATGTTACTGCTTTGCACACAGGCGCTGGGCGTCCTGCACTAGCGAATGACAGCAGCATCGAGGGAGAAATGGAATCAGGAATCAGAATATATTGGCTCAAATGGCACGTTCCCCGTACATAGTCGGGGATTTGTGCCTTGCCGTGTGTTTTCATCATTTCCTGAGTGGAAGGAAAGGACAAGGAGGAGTGGGGAAGTAGAATTGGAAGGGTGGGAAAAATAACAGCACAAAACAAAAATAAACAACAGGTAAGTTAAACTCACAAGTAGTTTAACTTGCCTGCGAATAAGCCTAAAGCTCTTTACCACATTGGATAAGAAACTTTAGTATGTCTCTGAGTTTCAGTCGACCAAACATGGTTTCGTCTATATAAGGACGGCTGAAGACTCGAAATCGCAATTGCGCTAGCGCTGGACAGTTGCATATCAGATGATATGAGGTTCCGTAGTCGGATTCACAAAGATCACATGAAAAAGACTCAGCGCGCTGAATAGTTGCCATGTGATAATTGAGTTTGCAGTGGCCGGTTAAAGCCCTGGTCAGCATGCCGCAGTGGAGCTTCGAAAAATGTAAGAGATTTTTCGAAACCACTGGGCATGGTTGTTCTAGAAACGCCTTTGTTTGGCGACACGTTTGTAGATTTCTCCAATAATTGCGGTGCTCGGACAAAGCCCAGGACCGTATTTTTTCCCTTATCCAACTTGTCGAAATTGGCAGGGCGGGCTCAGGACCAACGAAGTCAATCGCTGAACCTGCCCTGGCCAATTCGTCAGCCCATTCATTTCCAGTAATACCGCAATGTCCGGGCACCCAGACAAGGTAGATAGTGTTGACAATGCTTAGTTCTTCGATTTGGGTTCGGCACGCGATCACTAGCTTGGACCGGGATTTGTCTGAGCTAAGGGCCTTGATTGCAGCCTGACTATCGGAGCAGAAGTTTATAACTCTGCCGGACAAACTCAGTTGAAGGGCCGATTGCACCCCGCACATAATCGCAAAGATTTCTGCTTGGAATACAGTACAATATCTACCTAGTGAGTGAGATTGTTCCAATCTCATTTCACGACAGTAGACACCAGCACCAGGACGTCCCTCCATCAGAGAACCGTCAGTGTAACAGACTACTTGCGTTTGTTGTTGTCTTTCCATAAAGCCAGACAACCACTCCTCTCGAGAGGGAATCTTCACATGGAATGTCCTGTAAGGAAAACTACAAGTGAGTGTAATATCGCTGGGAGCAAGAATATCTTCACCCCATGTAACCATTTGTGACCACAATCGTGTATGACTGGTAGCAAGATCAACATGATTACTGTTCTAAAGCCCAGTAACCTGCAGTCTGTATGCACATGATAGTGCTTCTTGTTTTAAGTGTATGTGTAATGGTTTGATATTTAGAAGTGCCTCAAGAGCAGCAGTCGGAGTCGTGGTGAAAGCACCAGTCAACGCCATGAGCGCCATTCTTTGCAGATGGTTTAGCTTTGACTGGACTGTCACCACCTCTCCCCTCTGCCACCACACAAGGCATCCGTATGACAGTATTGGACGTACAATTGTCGTGTAAATCCAATAGATGTATTTAGGTTTGAGACCCCAGGTCTTTCCAAAAGTTCGTCTGCACTGCCCGAAGGCCATGCACGCTTTCTTGACTCTGAACTCAATGTGAGCAGACCAATTCAGTTTGGAATCCAATATGACTCCAACGTATTTGACTTGATCTGCACACAGTAGCTCAGAATCAAAGAACTGCAAGGGACGAACCCCGGTTGTTATTCGCTTCTTCGTGAAAAGAACCATTGAAGTTTTGCTTGGGTTAACTGATAGTTTAACTTGTCGACACCACTGTTCGACAGCTCTTAATGCCTGTTGCATCAAGTCAAAAATTGTTCCGATGCAAAATCCAGTAATTAGTATTTGGTAATCGTCAGCAAACCCGTAGGTTGGAAATCCAAGCTCATTGAGTTTCTTCAACAAGCCGTCAGCTACTAAGTTCCATAACAAAGGTGACAGAACGCCGCCCTGAGGACAACCGCAAATACTCAACTTCCGTATCTCAGCCTGCCAGGTAGGCATTTTGCATCCTTGGGACTGTTACAGTTACGCCATATCTAGTCATGCCTCGAAGAGTGTTTATCGATGTTTCTCTCGTTAACCCGCCAACAAACCGGCGTCAATAACTGCGATTTTCAACTTTCTTCAACTTTATTACAACTAACGTTGTATGCTTTCTGAATCTGTTGGGTTTTACATCGTCCTGGAAGATTTTATATGCGGTTGGATGTTGTATGGTTGGAGATTGTCCGCGAGTATATGCGCCTCGCTACAAATCGGCTAAAATCTTAAATGAAGGCTGACCTGTTATCATCGTGCCGTGGAAGCTGAAATAACCTAGAACATGCCGTGGTGCGACTAAACGTTCTGTTCGCGGCGCGCACTCGTCCGCAATCTTTCTCTCCGCAGTGAAATTTTCTCCGACTGGTCGATTTGGTTTTCCCATTCACCCGGAGGCACTTTGGCAGCATCAAGAGTAAGAAACGAAACCATCCATCGCCATCACAGCGAGTTAGGAAGCGAACGCGAGGGGCACGTCACGTGGCCAGTCGCGAGGGGAACCCGGTAAGCGGCGGTAGCTCCGGGACATGTGACGTTGAGAGCACTTTCTTTTTTTTTCGCAAATTCTATACCCTTATCTTCGCATGCAAATTTAATGTACTTCTCGTTTTTGCGCAAATATATGAGCTTGGGTTCGGGACTGCTTCCATCACCGTCACACAACCGCTGATTGTATCACGCGGGACCGTCCGAACGCGTTCTGCTGTTGGCTGGCTGGCAAGTTGGTGGTTGATGGGTTTTTCTGCCTGCCAATGGTTGATGATGGCTTTCGCCTTCTCTAGCCTAGCCAAGAGCCTGCCTGCAGAAGGTAAAGAGCAGTTTTGTGTGTTTGGTGATAAATGGAAATAGCATCGATCCTATGATGAAACGAGTGGCAGCAACGAATACCGATGATCTCCTAGTGGCAGGAATCATTCTGTCGTGATGAAGGAATGTTTGCCGACCCGATTGAAGGTATATCACAGCACTTTGATGGGTAACCTAATATTACTTTTTCGCTTGCTTCTTTAGCGAATTATCGAACCGTTCGCTAGTGGGATTGAAGGAAGCCTCTGTGTCAAGGAAGGTTAAAAAAGATGCATTGATAAATCCGATTCGTGGGTAAATGATAAGACTTCTTTCCAGCTAATTCAATAGTAGTTACGAAAGATATTGTTAGAATGAGGCATTGTTTGATAAAAAAGGTGTTAAATGGAGGATAACTAAAAAGATACTTGAACTTGAGAAAAGAACACTGCTCACTTAAATTATACATATTGCGAGGACATACAATAAAACTATAGAAATTCTTAGTAGAATACGATTGACCCATGTATCTAACACCAATTTTTTTTTCTTAGTTTGCCTTAGCTGCTATTCTGACGTGAAGCCGCTGCAAGTATTCGGCGTCTAACCTGATTTTACTCATGTGTCACTTATATTCTTTCGTGCGAAATGGGTGCGCAGTAGAACAATATCTATAATCACAGAGAACAGACATATAAGCTAGACCAAACTTTCCCGAAAAACCTGTGTAAAAATTTAAATGAAAGTACATTGAAAATCACCATCGCATACAAGTTCGCAGGCGTCAATCACCATTGCGTCCAAGTTTGCACGCAAGGCCCTTATAGTAATTGCTGGTTGATCGTAGCGCCGGCCAGTGACAAGTTGCTACTTGCTGTTGACATTTTAAAGCGACAGTTTGTTTTTCCTACACAAGTTGTATGCTATAATTTCAAGTAAATTAGGGTTAGGATTTCGAATTCGTCTCGTCGATAAATTTGATCGCAGTACTAGGACTGGCGTAGAAATCGGCAACAGCTTATTGACGGGGAGCGGGACCGTTAATCCTAAAATACTAATTGTTTTAAATAGTTCCTGTTAAGAATGTATTGTTTACATCCGGTAAGTTTTGCAGTTGTCAGTGAGATTCCGGTGCCGATGGAAGAAAATTGTTCGCGAGCGGATCCACGCCATGGGAGAACTGATGGATCGTTTCAAAGACCTTCCAATGGTAGTAGACCGCGAGTCAAGAGCTGAACGAAAACCCGATACAAAGTGTAAAAAACCGACAGAGCGCTGATTACTCATAACAAGCGGAATCCGAACGTCTCGGCGCTGGACATGGCAAAAAAAAATTAATGTTTTGCAAAGTTTCATCCAGAGGACCAAGAAACGGTTCGATTTAAAAACATACAGAGCTAACGTGCACAACTTCCCAAATCGGCACGAATTATATTACAACATTTATTGTTGTTAGTAAATGATAAATATTATCTATGTATGTAAGATCTCGTAAAGCGCGGATATTACCAACAGGAACAAGCTCGTAGGAATCTATTAATTGGGATCTGGCTTTACGATATTCAGTGCAAGACCAAACAACACGTTCAATGTCTTGATAAACTTCTCCACAAGCACACTGATTATATGTTCTGCGAACCTAAAATAGCCTTGATGCGCATTCAACGTATAATTGTTGAGCATGAACTCATATATCACACGAATTAGGTTTCGACTAACATCTGACCCTTTGAACCATGCCTTCGTTGATACTTTAGAAATAATTTGGTGCAACCATCGTCCCAGATCTCCATTGCCTCATGATGTCCTCGGACGCCCCCTGTCACTAAGTTGACATCGGATACTGATGAGACGAAGTCGAAACGCAAATTCCATAACCAGTTTAGTTATAGTTTTTGTGGTCTTTACGCGCAAATTTAAGGAGAAAAATTGCTTTTCATCCTTTTTTTTCTCCTTTGGGGGAACTATAGCATAATGATTGACATAACTTTCAGCTCACATGCCGACATATCCGCTTTCAATATCCGCTTTCGGGGTTTTTGAAGATCATTGAAGACCAAAAAGTGATCACGCTATCGCGCCCACAAAACAGAAACGTCTGCTAGGAAGAGATTCGCGGCACCATGGATAACAGGCATTTATAATTTGTTTAAGGCTGCAAATTTTGGTTTGGTATAATTGTTTGATCCAATACCTTGATAAATTGTACTGCTGTTATTATCCGAATAAAATATAAATAAAAAACAACTTCTTCTGGTTCAGGAAAATCGAAAATTTCAGAAAATCTTCAATTCAATGAATTTTAAGAAATTTTTTTTTAATTTTTTTTTTGAATTTTACGATTTCCAAAGATCTAAGATAGTTTGAATTTGATTCAATATTATACATAAAGATTAATATTTTGAAATTTATTTTTATGATATTCATGTACGTACGTTTCGATAGTACGTAGATACACCAAACAGAGCGATAGTGTACGTACTATCAATATATACCTGTAAAACATTTTCAGTGCCAAAACATTAACCTTAAAATACGAACATGCGGCAATTGCCATTGCTTTATTTATTTGTTCCAACAACGAAAAGCTTGCCTGGTACGGCATCTACCGAACGGTAAAAGAAGATTTTTTTGGCCGAATTCTTAAATATTATGTGAAGCCTTCATTGTTTCTACTTGACTTTTTTGACGGTGACTATGTAAAAGGTAACAGAAATGCTACAAGTAAATCCTAGACAAAATAATAATAAATAAATGGTTCCGAATGACAATTTATCTTTCCTGAAACCCTTTAACTTACTTATAAACCTAGAATCAAGTTTCTTTGCTAAAATGTAAAGGTTGGGACAAATTGTGTGGACTAATTTAAATTCAAGCATTGCGTTAACCCAGAAAACCCCGCCAGTCGGATTTTCCCTTAATGCTTTTATTTTTTTCGTTTCATTATGGGTTTTTTACATTAGCACGTGTACGTGTACAATGTCAAAGCATGAAAAAGAAATTTTGCTTAATATTATATAACAATAATATTAGTATTATTCACTCGCTCCTTGAAGGTCTCATATTCAAATCGATATTTTGGTATTATTGCTATTATTTACCTAAAAATAATTGTTATTCTTGTAACAATTTTGTACAGATGAATAGTTCCTACTGTTCCACCGTTACCCTCTCTCCCCTAAACTACTTTTAAGTTAGATGTTTCTGTAGGTAACTGAACAATTAGATTGTTTAATAAATTACGATCTTAAGAAGTTTACTCTCTCCCTATGTCGATATTGAAGGGACCATCGAGATATAGAACGCAATCTTTTAATCAATTCTTTTAAGACATATTTTCTTTCAGGACATCATAATGCACACAAGGAAACGAAAATAAATGCTATTCGACAGAGATAATAGGGATAGACGGCGTAAAATTCTCTGACGGATGAAAAACATCTTGGCAATCTCCGCTGTCCTCAACGAAACTGATTATTTTCCATTTTATAGAGGTATTAGTTTGGTTAAGCTGTGCCCTTGCATGCAGCGAAGACGGGTAATTCCGCCAGCAGCACGGTATTCGCCGAATCGGTACCCCGCGTTACCAGGTGCAGCCACGGTACCATGTACCATGCCGGTATTATGTGACACCCGGTGCGGCCACTTTACTAGTCAGGTATCTGGCAAGGTACCGACCTTATCGAAAAAACCTACCATGAACGATATACAAACCACCAAACGTATATGTGCTCCCCTCCCCCAGTAACTCCCCAACACACCGAATCTCGGTGGAAACGGATGTGTTTAGGACAAATGCGTCGCGCAGTATTTCCGTCATTCGAGTTTCCGAAATTTGATCGTGGTTTATCAACGTGTAGGTAGACCGCTGTATTCTTTGTTTTGTTGCATTATTCTGCGTTTTAAACCATTTTTTAAATGATAATCTATAAGCTACATGTATAATGCATTCAAAAAAGCATGCAAGCAACTAATGATGAATTTTAAAGTATCTTCTTAAATGGGCAGATCCTTAATTTTGTCATTTCAGTTAAATGATGACGATGTTGCTCCCCACAACTAGCAGTTAATTGCGGATGAACGATGAATCTAGTCAAATTTATTTATTTCTGCAGATACTCCGTTGTAGTCACCCTTGATGACTTCCAATATTTCCTTGACGATCTGCAGTCTTATTGGCCTACAATATCTCGTCGGCAAAGGTGGTGGGTTATCCCATCTTATCTGATTGGTGTTGGGTAAACTTAGCGGTACTGTTGTTTGTTTAAAAAGATGTGTGCTCCAGAGTTATCTAAACATGAGAATTTCTGTTTAAACTCACTGAAGCCTGACGAGCCATCACTTATCTGGTATACTCAAGACTAACAAGCAGGTACAGATACCTATTGCTAAAACACAATGTATAAGCTCGAGTGTTAATCCCATTTTTGATATTGCTACATTGGCGTGTTACCCATAATAGTTCTGATTCTGTTTGGTTCTCAGCAGTAAAAATCAGAGATTTTGTACCAACCGGGACATCAGTCTAGCACAACCATTTCAATCGTATACATAAGTGTTGTATAATTTTTTATTTCGTGTCTAACTAGAGTGAGTTAACTGGGTATTTGCTAATCACAAGGAGAATTCGATATACGAAAAAATGCTTCACTTTTAAGTTAGGTTATACGCACCTTGAGCACAAATTCGACGGTTAGCTCCAAATTGAATTCCTTTCCAGTTCTTTTTTTCAGTTCAGTTTTTTGTTTTCTATGAGAATCCGCTGGTGTCTCCACGAATCCGACCATTTGTAGTGCTTCCAGCGAAACAACTATACCTCAAAAGCTTCCACTTGATATGCAAGGGGAATTTAACTTCACATTTTCGTAAATCGTTAATATCGTTTCAAGATCGAAACGTTCTGATCCCTTATCAGTTGTCCTTTTTTGGTGATACCGTTCACCTTCCCGAGTACATAATAGTCTTCTAAGTATTAAAAAAAAAACTCTGAAGTGGAAGAACTTATAATTTGTGCGTAAGCTTTCGGGATTTTTGCGAAAGGAGAAAAGCCAGAGCTTATACCTGAAGTATTGTAAGTCGTGGGGTTATTTTAATTTTATTAGTCATCTGACCTAGTTGGTCTTATTGAAACCGTATAAGGATGGAACAACACGCAAATTTTAATATGATTCCACATATTTTTGCTTAAGTGATAAAACAACCATTATTGTGGTTTCTCGAAATTGCTCAGTATAACCGATGGATTTAGTTCTACGTACTTCAATCAGCTTAGAAACCAGTTTTCAGTCGAAATTTCAGACTTCGAAGACGAAAACTGCCAGGAGAGCATCCATGTATTTGAGAGATCGTTTGTTCATTTGAAATATTTTTTTATTTGTGTATTTTCATCTGACCTAGTTGGTCTTAATGAATATGGTTGGGTGGTGGAGTTCGGTTCGTCGCGTGTAAAGTGAAAAATTCACCCGTGAATTGCTGTCATTTTGGGACGTTTATTGTGCGTTTATTCGCTGGAAGTGTACCAAATGCTCGTCGGACATTATGGAATACGTCGAAGGAAATGGTTTCTTGAAGTGGAACGACTCGAAAAAGCGTTCCTCGAAGGTGTTTCTTCCTCGCAGAACTATCGTCACGAGAGAAGGCAAGCGGGGTGAACGAATGCACATCCGCGTCGGCCGCTCAGCACTTCTGTACGAACGCTGTTGCTGCGAACGAGAGTGAAAGAAGAACCAAGCTATTGCGAAAGTGATACGGACTAACCCACTGAAAAGTGCGTATGTACACTACACGTGGAGCTTTTTGGTCATCGATGACATGGTTTTGCCTGTCTCTCGTTCTCTCTGCTGTGGAATTTGTGCGTTGGACGTATTTGGCCTGTTCACTCAGTGAGCGCTTACTGGACGTGTATTCAATGGGTTGCATGAGAATCGCGGCGGAGTGTGAGCAACGGGAGTAGGGGATGTGTGGGCTCTGCGTGTTTTTATTTCTCGGTGCATACTATGCAAACTTAGCATGTTTTCTATCTCGGTCGCTTTTATTCTGCTGTGATTTCTATGCATTTTCCGGAGTGTACTTCTGGTGAGTATTCGGCGAGTTGATAGACCAAGTATAATCAATGCGTGCGGCTAGCAGCGGGGCAGACAAGGGGCGGATAGAGGGATATGCTGTCGAAGACTAGATGAAGTTCTCTGTGTATTATTGGTAAAATAGAAAAACTGGTATATTATTCTATACACATTCTAATTTATATCAATTATATTATATTCAATGAAATACACTAAATACGTGTCGATTTCTTACCTCATGTAAGGAATCGAAAGTCTTAATCTTATTGCCCAACTTATTTTTCACGCGCATCACAAATTGTGTTTTTCGATCGAAGAAAAATGATGTGGTCATTCCAGTAAAATTATTTTTGTACTCAAAGTAGCTGATATTATAAGGAACAAGCAGTGAAAATTTAAGATTGATCGGTTAATCGGTTACTGAGATATCGTGATCGCCGCGGATGAACTTTTCAACAAAATACAACTCCGAGATAATCGAGTTTTACTGTCGGTGCAGCGAGTCAACGGTCTAGCGTATCAAACACTACGTACCGCCTACAAGTGGTGAATGGGTAGCGGTCTATGAATAGCTATAACTTAAGTTGTAGTATTCCGATCTTAATGAAACTTTGAGAAAATTTTCCTTAGTGTATGTAGTTTCAGTATATCTAATTTACAAAAATTCGATTTTTTCATCCTAACAAAAATGTGTAACCCCTTAAGTGAAAATTAATTAAAAACAAAACATAAACACCGGTTTATCCACTCTAACTTCTCTAAACATATTCTGCAAGAGTATATGAACAATATTAACTCGTTGATAATGCCTGTTCTGCGTTATTAATTGAGTAATAGGAGTTATTCTTAGCACCTATTATATATAGTAGGTTGGGCAATAATGGGTTAATCTAATGTTAAAATCCATTTGATACAAACATTACATTAAGGCGGGGCTGGTTGATGGAACGATTACCTCGGAACACGATTTGCCATGTATACGAAATGGGTAATTGGAAAATCAGCTAGCACCTACCCAAATCCTGGAATCAAGTTATTTGCATGCATGCAAACGTCTTTTTTCTGAACCGCAGCCAGCCAGTGGGAGATGGGATAGGTTTTACATACACATACACACACACACACACCTAGTTGGTCTTAATGAATATAGGGGATGGGGAAAAGCCAATTAAGTCATTAAGCTATATATAGTTTTCCGTTCCATTCGATAAATTTTAGGTCCAATATACATAATATAACATTATTTCAAAAAAATTCGTTGTAATACGTAAAAACGATTTTTTTGTTTTTTAAAATAAATCTTATGTAAACTTGGCAACCATACATAGGAAAACTGCGGTTGTTTACATTTGGCCTATCAGGACAACACACAAAATGAAAAAATATATGCATTGGATGGTGTTTATTTCAAATAAAAATAACCCTGCGGGAAAACCGGGAAAACATGTATTATTTTTTCTGACAGGGCATCATTTGTCGTGAAATTCTATATGTCATATGCTTCTGATAGTGTCAAATCCAGACTATTACTTTATTTTAATATTGTTTTCACGTTTCCTGAGTTGGAAAAAACATTGTTGCAATCACGAAAAGCAGCTTTATCGATGTATGTAATGAAAAGACTTTTTTCTCATTTAATGACCCAATTTGAGTGAAACAACAACTCTTCTCAAATTGGCAAATCCCATATCAATTGAATACACAATACAGAACTTAAAAATAAATAGAGAAAAAAATATAACAAAAACAAACTAATAACAAAATGTAAAAATATAAAAACAGCAAATAAAAATACAAATAAAAATGTCGTCAGTAGATATTTGACAAGTCAGAAACTGCTTAACAGCTGGTTCTTAAAGGCAGTAGATGACGAGTTGAAATCGAAATCCGCAAACACTTCGTTGCAGAGTTAAAAATATTCAAATTCATTGAATGAAAATTGATCATATTCAACCGCATTCATTTTCAATACTCAGTGACGCAGATGAAAACGTCAAGCGAACAAACCGCCCATTCATCCATACAGATTTTCATTCGTCTCCGATTATTACACGAAGCGACCGTACAGCAACGAATCAAACGCATCACAGTAGGCCCTTGCACAATGTAAGCGATGATGATTGTTGTTTCATATGCTTTACCGACATTTGAAAACATTTTTCTAGATAGTTAGTGAAATGAATATATTGTACAATATTCAACTGAATGAATAACATGGATATTTGAATGAATATTTTTTTCTATTAACCACGAATCGCATCAGGTTCATTTTCAGCCGTCAAAAAAGAGTTTCGATTTTTTTAAACTCTGCTTCGTTGAATGTAGCAGGCATGAAGCGAATGGGATCATGATCACCATACACGGAGTTCCTATGTTCCAACAGCAAAAAGCTTCGTTGACGGAGCACACGTTTCGGTGCATAGATATGGAATTAACCCAATAATTCCAGCGTATCTAACTCTCCTAGAAGAATCTTAGCGACGAAAACAGCTAGGGCTACTCTTCTTTTCGTTTCTAGCGTGTCTAAACCTAATAATCTACAGCGATCTTCGTATGGCGGAAGATTAATAGGGTCCTGCCACGGAAGGCGTCTTAGTGCACAACGAACGAATTTTCGTTGAATTGCTTCAATTCTTGCTATCCATGTTGCTTGATACGGACACAATATTACGGCGTTAGATTCCAATATCGACCGCATCAATGCGCAGTACAGTGAGCGGAAACAGAGAGGATCATTAAATTGATTAATTTAAATTTAAACATGAATCCCATCTGACGGTTCACCTTGTTAATAATATAGTCGCACTGAGGTCGGAAAGTGAAAGCAGAATCCAAAGTGACTCCAAGGTCACGCACTTGTAGTACACGCTCAAGATTCTGATCTCCAATACGGTAGTCGTATGAAATTGGCTTGTGCTTGCGGTGATACGATATTACACTGCACTTGTGAATACTAATTGTAAGCGCTTTAAGGTTGAACAGAGAAGGGGTAAAAATCGAAAACGGAAAAAGCAGTTTTCTTCCACACCGTGTGTTAGATCTTCACAAAAAATATTCAGCATTACTGTCACAACATTCTACATAAACTGATTGATTTTTATGAAGATCTAACACACGGTGTGGAAGAAAACTGCTTTTTTCGTTTTTGATTTTTGCTCATTCTCTGTCCAACCTTAAGTCACTGAAAGTGCCCAAGACCTGTTGTAAAACTAAGCAATCCCTGATGCACTTGACGATCATGTATAATTTAACGTCGTCGGCGTAGAATACACGACATCCTGGTGGTAATACTGAAGCTAGATCATTGATAAAGATTGCGAATAAGAGTGGGCCCAAATTACTTACTTGAGGAACACCCGAGTTGTTCGAAAATGGGGCAGAGAAGACACATCTAATTTTTACTACAAGCATTCGATCTTTCAGATATGATTCGAGCCAACGAATCAGATCATAAGACACTACTATCAATTTCATTCGTTCCAGAAGTATTGCGTGATCAACTCTGTCAAATGCTGATTTCAAGTCGGAATAGACAGTGTCGATCTGATCATCAGCGTCCATGTTACGCAAGCAGAATGAAACGAACTGAACGAGATTCGTGGAGGTTGATTTTTTTGGAACGAATTCATGTTGATCACAAGTAATGTAGCTTAGGCAGGATGCAGAGAGCACATCGTTCATTATAATCTCAAAAACTTTGGTGCAGGTACACAACGATGGTAAAACAATTACACCGACGCTGAACAAACGGTCAGGTAGCTTCAATTTAACGAACATCTGCTCAAGCGAAACATCGACAGGTGTTGGATCGACCAAACTATTCAATGCAGTAGATACGGCGATGAGTACGTCACCTCCGCGTGATTTACGGCTGTTCACAAAACTGTGATCGTTTCTATAAACAGCATATGTATCGCCAAAGCGCTGACGAGAATGAATCTTATCATCTAACTAGGTCTCGGTGAGAGCAATTATGTCGTAATGGGAAGAAGCGATTGCTAGGAAAACTTCATCGTTTTTTGTGCGTAGGCCTCGAACGTTCTGGTAAAAAACCGACAGTTTACGATTCAAGTCTTCGTCGAGAGTCGATTCCTGAAATTCCTCCACATCATTCCAAAGATGGTCGTCTGATAAGCCGTACACCGGGAAGTTTTCATTATTTCAGAGACGAGCAGTACCATTCGAAGCTTTAGCAGGACATATACTGCTTCTAATGCTACATGACGGAGTAACGCTACATGCTGATGGAATAACGCTGGATGCTTGAATACCAAACAGATTTGATGAAGCGATGAAGCTTTGATGATCGGGTGACGCCAAACACACCTGGAAGGTATCATTGATTCATTTTTAACAGTTGTCACTCTCCTTACATAAACTCTGGTCTGGACCACCGCTTGCCATTATGAACTGATAAAATTGGGCCGGTGCAGTTCCAAATGTACCATTCACAATGAAGTGACAAGAAAAAAATTACCCCTATCGGCCTACCTTTTTGCCTGAAGCTTGTAAGAGATTTTTCAACAATTTACATGGAGAAAACTCACTAGCTCACGTTTTCGCAGCTAGGTGATACTGTATGCATCGTATTTTCATTGTAAGTGAAAATAAGAATGCTAATTAATTGTCCACAACTTTTTTGAAGACTGCTAGTCAATCCGGCTTTGTTAAAAGAAGTTATTAAATTTTTAACGAAGTGATTTCTGAGTTTTGCATGGGGCATAGTTGTGCATGGTTGTGTCAGTACACGATGCCCACGAATATATTTTTGTATATTTTTGTGAAATAATGGTTAGATTTAGCTCAATAGTATGTTTAGAAGAATTGTAGTACATAATACGGGTTATATTTTGGTTAAAAACATTTTAGTTCCACCTGTGACCACATAGAGGGCGCCAACACTAACTTTTCATAAAAGTGAGATAGAATATCGAGATGTTCAAAAGCATTACTTCAAAATGCCTGTTCTACAACTATGTTGAAGACGCCTAATTTCTATCTCTCCGTTGAAAAATTTGTGTTGGCGCCATCTATGCGGTACATTGTGTAACTAAAATGTTCTATTCATAACACGACTCGTATTATTTACTATAATTCTTCTGAACATGCTATTAAGCTAAACCTAACCATTATTTGATAAACATATTTAGTTTGTTGGAATCTTGTACTGATTCAAAACCATACACTGCTAGGCCCCAAACAAAACTGACTCAGACATCACTTCTCTGAAAGTTTAATAACTTCTTTCAACAAAAGCAAATTGACTAGCAGTCTTCGTCAAAGTTGTAGACAATTGAATTATTTTTCTTATTTTATCTTACAGTAATAAAACGATGCATACAGTACCAACTAGCGGTGAAAATACGAGCTAGTGGGTTTTCTCCATGTAAATTGTCTCAAAATCCCATACAAACTTTAGGTACGTTCGTCCGGTAGCTAGACTTGTCCGATTTGATTAAAATTTGGAGCAAGTACTTCTGGTGTGACAAGGAATCGAGACTCAGTGGTGAGCCGATAGGAGTCTTTTTTCTTGTCGCTCTAATGAGCACGTGCTCGTATAAACTAACCTCAGAATAATGCTCGACAGTTTTCCAATAGTGCACGACATAAACTAAATTAAATATATCACTACCGATAACGTAAATTTAATATTTATTTTTGATCCTGACTCAACATTACTCAACATTCATTGTGAAACAACGAATTGAATTTAATTTACAAAATTCTAAAAACCAAATCTCGAAGAACGTAACGCAAATTTTAAAAGTTTTTCTTAAACAATCTACAGTGCAACCAACACCTGTTTCTGTCACAGTAGGTACTGCATGATGCCATCCACTGATAATATTACTCCCATCTCACCCCTTCAAAGGCTAATCATAGTATGCGAATTTCATGTCGACATGTTTGTTTTTGCATTCAGTGATTTTTTAGATCCAGTTCGCAGGTACACAAAGATGAAAAAATAAATTGACAATTTCGACTCTGGCAAACCAGAAGTGAAACGTTGTAAATTAATATTGCATAAACTGTGGTCGATAGATGAAAACCAGTTCAATTAGATTATGAAAAAAAACTATCATAAGAAAACGACTCTTTGCTCGTCTAGCGTTATAGATAAACAAAATATCCAATCTTCTTACAACATAGTAGTGTGTAGAAACATCGCCGGAAACCCCTTTGCCAGGTATCCACTACATAGCGATACCCTCATCCGTACACGCACTTATTAAACGTTTCTACCCTGTTCAACAGACGTTGGAAAATTTCGAAATTATGAAACCTCATCCCAAAGCATACCACCGAGACATTCGTTCTATTTCATTCCATGGCACTACACTATCTCTCAAGGAACCAAGTTGTTCGTTCATCTTAAATAGAATAACAGTTTTCCAGATTTTTAGGCGTTTGAAAAACTAACCTTGCTTGAAAACGTGCACAATCGAACCTATTACGCATAGATGTTGTAGCAGTCGCCAACATCCTACATGCCTGTTCGACGTTGGCTGCTGAGAAATAAACGCGACGTGCATATACGAAAGTAGGTGGTACCTTTCCTTCGTCTGTAGTACTCCCAGCATCAGCGGAAAGCAGAACTATATTAATCTAACATGGCTGGATGACAAAACGACTACCAGGGACTAACTTCTGCTAAATTCCTACACGCAGCCAGACAACAACTGCTCGTTGCTATGGCGAATCGTATCATATACATACTCGTGTTGTACCCCATTTCGCTGGAATTATTTCATTAAAATGGACGTTAGGAATGATCGTTCTACAATAACGAGCAGTTCCGGTAGTCTTGACTTGAGTTTTGAGAGACAATTTCAAAAAATTCAACAAGGAAACTTGTTTGCTCATAGTCGTACAGTGTCTGACAAAATATTAGGACCATTGCGATACTAGCATTTTCTGCCAACAACTTCCATGTAATGATTATATTAATTTTGATTATGGAGGTTTCGCCTCTTTTTGGATTAGAAAAATCTCTAAGCCTATCTGCGGGGTTGGGAATCGAGTCAAGGTGGGTTGTGTACAGAGTTATCTATTTACCAACTACGCTATGCATACCCCTGAAATATATCTAGAGCCATACTGCCTATGATCGCAGATCAGTCCCATAAAGATAGGAAATCCCATAGAAGACGGGACAAATATGCGATCATGGGCAGCATAGTATTCAAGACAGAGCAAGGGGTGAAGGAAGAATGTTTAAAAAAGCGTGAAATAGGACAAGCTTCCAATTTCTCAATTTTTTCTTCTACCGCAGGAGTCAGGATGTTTTGCCATTTTAATCAAATACGAATCACCTGAGTCTGTGACATGCCCCAGTAGTGTAAAGTAACTGTAGGAATCAGAATAAAATAGCCCGTTTGAGATGTCCAACATGTTATTCGAAGGTCTGTGCCTTGTCATATAATCATTTTCGTGTAATCGGATTCACAAAGATCGCACGAATAATACTCAGCACACTGAATAATAGTCATGTGCTATTTGGGTTTGTCAAGTCAGAGTCCTATCAAGAATACTGCTGTAATGACCAGAAAATACAACAAATTCTTCGAAATTTTCTGATTCATTTCTGCCAATGTTTTTTATCCCTTTAGTTTCAAGCTATGGCAATGATTGGCAAGTTTGGGTGCAGTCCAAGTGCGAATCCAATGCTTTATACCTCTGAGACGGAGAAAAATTTTCAAATTCCAATTTGATCGATAAGATTATCATAATTCTACGAGTAAATGTCCAGGAATCAGAAGGGGCAGTTGTCGGTGGCTTCATACAGCCTGGGAAGGGTTGTATGCCGAAAAGACAATTGAGTGCTTCATCTTCGTCCGACGAGCATCCAGAATTTTTTTTTTTTGAGTCTAACAAATTCAGCATTCCACCAAGGGATTCCTCTAGAAGCACACCTAATTCTAAGGGACAAGCCGCTTGGTATGCTGCTACTATGAGTCAGTTTATTCTATCTAGGATCTCATTGAAGCCATTTGATGATTCTTATGTTAAAAATACCCATAAAACCTAGTCGCCAAGCCTTCTTCTCAGGGTTCCCAGGTCAGTAGATTTGGGAATACGATATGTGGCGATATCGTGAATCGTTTAAATGATCAAAGATGATGTTTTTATGATAAGACCGACTGGTCGAACTCGTTCGGTACAAGCCAGTTTACCAACTCATGCGTAATACTGGCAGAGCAGCAAGTTACATCTAACACATCTTCCCTGCCACATCGTGCAAATGTTGGGCGATTTCCAACATTGCGTATATGCAGATTTGTCCCGCTTGAATATTCCATCAATTCGGTGGCTCTCAAATTGATCTTTGACGTAACTGTGAGCTTGACAGAATTTATCAAACCGTAATTTACGAAATGACCAGATATTACTGGGGTCCATTTAACTTTACATAAAACATGTACTTTTAATGTTTAGTGCTATAAACTTACACTTATCAACATTTAAAACGGAACCTTTGCTACCTTTGTCCGAGTACGAGAAGTTTGGGTTCTAGGGCATTTTGTCATTCATATCAAATTTTGCCATTTTCTCGTGCACATATCTCTATTGTTCTTCAATCAATTTTTATAAAATGTTGCTTCCTGAACGTGGCAAAGTCTCGGAAACAAACTAAAACTAGATAAGCTGCCGGTAAAATTTAGAAACATTAAATTTTTGACATTTCAGTAGCGACTGGCTCCAAATAGCACATTCCCCATGTTGATAGGATATTTGCACACATATTGACTCCATTTGGCAATAAATTAATATTCAATTTAGTACCTCTAGTGCAGAAAACACTAAGTAATCAGATGGTAAATGGTCATTTCAGAACAAAACGAGGAAATGATATAGTATCAGGGAATTCAATGAAAAAATGGTGATCCTAAGCTAAATATCAAGAAATCTGATATTTTTGAATTTTTTTTGAATACGTAGAAAACCTCTCAAAGGTTCTATTCGATTCCTGAGACTTTTTCACATTAAAAATACTACAAAATTGTTTTGAACAATATGAATGAGGGGTTCAACTTTGAGATTTCAAAAATGAGCGATTTTTTGCAAAGACCTAACGTGCACGAGGCATTTCACGTGGATTTGTTATACCACTTTTTTAAAAGCTACGAAGCTGCCTAAACCCTTTTAGACGCTTTTCACGATGCTGCTTCCGGTTAACTCAATATTTCGATCTGTTTTTCCATTGGATTCTACCCAAAAATCTTTAATTAGGTATTGGCACTCCATTCGTTCGATGTCTCTCGGACCAATTGCTCGATCTTTCCGATCCGTGCAGTATGACGTTAAAAAGAATAGTGCTAATCCGCCGCCAAGGTTATCTTGCGCATTCTACGCTTCGTTTAAGTTTCAGTATTTTTTCCCTTCCTTTGTGATTCTGCGCGTTTACCGTTATCCGGCCAGTGAGCAGTGAAGCAGTGTTTTTTTTTTCTTTCTAGTAAGCCGTCTGGATACCGCTATATAGAAGCCGTGTGGTGTCCGGCGGGCTGAAATCCTTTTGCACTATTTCAGCCAAGAATAGAACCTCTGGGAAGCTGCTCCCATGTCGTAAGAGGCGACTAACAACATGCTAGGAGTTCCTAGGTCAATGAATTTCTCCGTACCGAAGACTGCACGGACCTTAAGGTTTTGTATCATAGCCTTTATCCATTCGGTATTTAGTGAATCACTGACATATACTCACCTTTTCTGATTTGCTATTCCCGATTGTGTACCAACGTTTTAGGTTTCTTCTGGCGGTTGTATAATAGCCGTAAAGGATGAAGTCTAATTCTACACTAAGTAACAATATATATTAATATACCGGCTCTTCTACGCCCAGGTATAACTTCCAAAGCTTTGGTTAAAAAACCGCTTTAAAAAAAGTAATTTTTCATTTAGGAAATTTATTGAATTGGCCTAAGATGAAGCTGTCGAATTGCACAAACAGTTTTACATTTCTTATAAAAGAAATGTATAGAATTCGCTCAAACTTTCAATAGTTTTTCCGAGGCCCGGAGGGCCGAGTCTTATATACCAATCGACTCAGCTCGACGATTTGGGACAATGTCTGTGTGTGTGTGTGTGTGTGTGTGTCTGTGTGTGTGTGTGTATGTAACGGACAAATTCTCATTCGTGTTTCTCAGCAATGGCTGAACCGATCTTATCCAAATCAATTTTAAATGAAAGAACTAAAAAACAGTATGAACGCTATTAATTTGTTTTTGATTCTGATGTTTAGTTTCCAAGATATGAATGTTTGAATGTGTAAAAATGGCGTTTTTTGCAGTTTTTTTAAATTATCTGCCGAAGTTGACAACATAGATTGACACTTTATATGTTTTAAGACAGCTTTAACGAATACCTTTCAAACAAGCTATAGATTGTTGAAATCGGACTATTATCAAAAGAGATATTTAACATTGAATGCGGACGAAAGATTTTTATCATTTCCCATTGCCAGAAATATGACCAAAAACATGTAATCTATTATTAACGCCAAAACGGCTTATTTTAGGTCAATAGTATCTTCGGAGAATATAATGGAGGCAATACGCCCTTTCTTTTGGTATTGTGCTTTTACTGATTAATCTCCCTATGAGTGAGATATTTTCACAAATTTTCTTGGAAGTGATTATATCGAAATGATGCCTTCAGCAAATTTGTAGCTCTTACTTTTGCGAATAACTTTACTGAAGACTTCACATATCTATTTTGAATACTTTAAAAGTTATGGCTTGTTGTTTGTGGATTACCTTTTGTCGCCCATTTATTGTTCAATATAGTAATAATCCATTGAAATAAGCCAAACATTATTACGATAAAAAGAATTTGGTATTTCATTTTTCTATCTGCAACCGCTAGAAATAATCACCGAACACTTCCAAGTTGTCTGGAAGGAACTTGATACCTTATCAGTGCAAAAATGTTCATTTGTACGAACCTTCTGACTGCAATTTTTCTAACTTATAACCAACGGATCGATCGGAAACATATCGGAAAATAAAAGTGAAGTAAATAACTCCAAGCAACGGCGTAGCCAAGAGAAGGTTTTGGGGTTTAACAACTTCCCTCCCTACCACACCCAAAAAATATATTGGATTGCAATTGAAAATTTATTGATGCAGACTGATTTAATTCAATATTACAATAACAATTATCTGATCCGTACATTGATAACCTGTTGTTGTAAACATCATGAGGACTTTTGATAAATTGTCGGAATGGGGTCCTGATATGTAATTGATCTATTGGTCTTGATTTCACAGTTGCCTAATAGCATCAATATCAAATTCCTGCCTGAAAACATTCCAAATAGAAAATTCCAGAGTTCTGTAATCAATCATATTCCTCAGATTTCTTTTCAAATTGAGCTCGCTTTTGTAGAGATGTACTGTAATGAGGGTCTTTATTTAATAGAAAGCGAAGTTAAAATTGATTTAATGTCTATGAAACATTTGCTAAAAATGTTTTTGCCTTTCTCATTCACTCTAAAATTCGTCAATCTAATCCCGACCGGGAGGGCCGAGTGTCATATGCTAATCGACTCAGTTCGTCGAGATAGGAAAATGTATGTGTGTGTATGTATGTATGTGTGTGTATGTGTGTATGTGGAAAAAAATATGACCTCTGTTAATCAGAGATGGCTGGATCGATTTTGCACAAAGTTAGTCTCAAATGAAAGGTACAACCTTCCCATCGGCTGCAACTGATTTTTTTTATTGATTGGACTTCCGGTTCCGGAGTTAGGAGTTGAAGAGTGCAATCACACAGCAAATTCCCATATAAACTGAAATGAAAAATTTTCAAAATCAAATTTGTATTTTTGATGCCAAATGACTTTATAATGCATGAACCATTGAGATTTGATATAAACTCGAAAAAATAATGTTTGAAAAAAATTGATTTTTTTGGACTTTTTTGCCTTTCTCATATAGAAAGGTTATGCAATCACTCTAAAAATCGTCAATCATACCGGCCCGGAGGGAGTATGCAGTGAGGGGTTGCTGTTTTAAAATTAAAACTAGTTTAAAATTTCTTAACAAGTTGAAAATTTTCGGCAGGACCCGGACCTCCCGGATCTTACTATGTGATACTGAAACATCGCTTGAAACCAGCGGCGATCAAGCGATGTTTCAGTATCACATAGTATCTCAAGATCGTGGCTGTCGATCCATTGTACGTATGTGCAAATCGTACTGAACATGTAATATTCATTTCCACCATCGTATTGAACATAACCAGCCATGGAATCGTAGTCTGGACAAATGAGAAAAGCCCAATTACACGACTAGGTGGATCAAAATAGGTTTTTATTTTGGGAATGCGTCGAGTTGAGACGAAAACGTAATATGATTAATAACGAGGATAACACTTTCCGAATGTAAAGAGAAATTTATGAAAAATGACGATTTCCATTCGACTCTAGCAGGTCCTGGTCGGTTTTGATGAGAATTTGATTTTTGTTGTATGACCAATTATATGTATAGGTCAAATGTTCCAAAACAATAATTTAAGGTCAAGATAGCATCATTTTGAAACCGCCAATTTCGGAGGTTTAGTATCTTCGATGAGTTTTACAAACGAACAGCGCATCATTTGATAAAGTAATTTTGACGGTATATCGTCCAAGAAGTATTTATGGTGAATTTTCTCAGGTTAATATTCATGACTACAATAAAGTCTCAACAAATTTGCTAAAGACATGAACTCTGTTACTATTGTCTGAAAAATTAATTCTGCATAATTTTAAAACTTCAAAAATTACGGTTTCGGAATTATGCCGTTTGGACAGTAAGATCGATTTTCACCAAACTCCCACAAATTGTAAAATTGGTATTGTAAAAAAACGTAAGGGCGATACTTCAATGCTGATAGGTGGGACCGAAAAATTAACCAACGCCAAAGGGACTATATTCTATATATACTATCATTTTGTCAATTTCAATAGCAAACACAAATTTTAATTTAATAATTTCAAATACTTTATGATGTTTTGGGTTTCGATCACTGAATCATGCAATCTAGGATGTAAAAAACACAATAGTTCTTAAATAGGAAATAAAACCAAGTCTGGAAATATTCACTGTTGATTTTCTTTGAATGGTATCACTGCTACTATCGCTTTTTTCAAGAAAAAGCGTTGATTTCTTAGTTCTCAGTCGCGTTGTAAATTTGAGTAAAGTATAAACTTCAAATCGATTAAAAAAATCGATTTTTTTTGGCTCAGTACAATATACATAACCCCTTTAGGAAAATTCAGTTTTCCCACCACAATGCATTTATTGAGGAATTTAGATATTTTATTAACAGAGCATTAGCAATAATTCGTTTGTATGTCTATTTTATTGGCCATTTTTTCGCTTTCCCATTGATTTGGTTTGAGATTTCTAGCACTGATGTTGTCCTATGCTGATTTGAGCGATTCTCTGAGTCCTGCCACTATCCCATGTAGTATGTGTTATCAAAAACATCGCGAAGCATCAAGTTCTAAATGTTCTCAAACGATAAAATATCCGAAGAGAGTGATAAGAGTTATAAGAAATGTCTCATCACACTGTTAGGTGGATTAAAAGCGTTTTTTTATGTTGCAAGCGATCTGTAGATGTGTCAAATTATGTATTTTTTTTTATTAAAATCTGAACCGTCTACCAACAAATCTGTATTGACGAATACCTGAAAAAGTGACTTCGTTAGGTCTCATGAAGGTCTGACACTAGCTCTGTACTACTTTTGCTTTCCTAAACAATGAAAAAATTCAACATTCCAGAACTTCACTCTGTCAGAAAATGTAGGGCCTTCGGAAGCGAAAACTTCGTAAAATCGCATCCCTGGTCCTTTCTTCAAAATCATCCAGTGCAGTACTCTGCGTCACTCTTTCGAGCGTGAACCGCTCATATAATAGTCGGTCTTTGCCGGTATTTCTCTTCTCCCATCCATTCTTCTTCTGGGCCGCCGATGGATCAAAAGCCCTTATCGTTTTGTTTATTATGTTTATTAAGCATGTCGTTTGCAATTTGACATTTAACCCAATCATGGAAACGTATCTGATAGGGAGAGTGGAGATGCCAACTTGTCATTAGAATTTCTCAGTGAATTTCTTCACATTCATTTGGGATATCTTTTATACTTTTTGTACGCTTGTTTTGTACGGCTAACTTTTGGAGTTTGCTTTGGACAGTCATTGCGAGAGGATCGTTTTGCACAGCTCTCTCGCGATTGTTTCCTTCTGTGGAAAAAAATTTGGTACTATGCCATCCGTATGAATGTCTTTTCCAGTTAGTAGTAATTTATAGGTTGTAAAATAGTTCTATTGTTCCTTATTGCTGTTAATCCCAAGGAGAAATGAAGTGAATAGTGATGTTTCGAAAAATAGGATCTAGAAGCTAGAGAAAGCAAACATGCAGTTAAAATCGTTCGGTAGTGATATATTCCGCAGTCTTAGTGGAATGATATAGCTGGTTGTGTTGAAGTGAGAAAGTATATAGATACGGAGCATTACATAGTGAATATGGCTTGTGAGGCAGCAGGGTGTGGATGCTTAGGAATTTCTAAACGGATGCTTCTTCCCGTTGGAATCAAGATAAGTTATCCTTTTTCATATTTTAATCTGCAATGCCCTTCATATTCTGTATATTATCGCACCAAGCTAGAATGTTTTTAATGTGTGAACCGACCATGGAATATATAGTAAAATTACGAAGTTCATCTCACACACATACACTGTTTGGGGTCGATTGGAGTCTGTTTGCCAGTTGTTGGACTTTGTAGGTCCGACAGCCATCGTGTGGATGGCGGCTTGTTCCTTCCGATAGGTTTATTGTCTTTCTAATTGGAATAGTGCCATCCTGGCAAAGAGAAATTAGATCACCACCGTCTTTCTTTGCACTGATTCTCTCATTGGTTTTTAAAACGTGCAGTGTACGCTGAGGGACGGGGATATGCAGGGTTTGCTTGATTTCTTTTAACTGTCCTGTCTCTTTTATTCTATTGTGATTTTTGTGAGTTTTCCTGGTGAGCGTTTGGGAGGTGGATGGACCGAGTTTGTGTAGTGCGTTGAGTCACGGGGAATAGATGGAGGGGTTTGCTGTTGATGACTGAATAAAGTTCCCCGTGTAGTGTTGACATTTTCGCTGTTTTCACCTTCTGTTACGGAAAAGCTTATGAATGTGTTGCATCTTCCAACAGTTTGTATTGCCTGCCATGGATAAGCTGCTAGTGAATACACGAGGAGCTCTTTTTGTTCATCGATGAGGTATTGCTCTGTTTGCCTCTCTTTTCTTCTGCTGTGAATTTTGTTCATTGAACGTGTTCGGTCTGTCCATTGAATGTTATTGGAGGCGTATTCCCGAGTATACATGGAAATCACGGCGAAGTGCGGGGGAGGGAGATGAACAGTGTAAGGTATGCTCTTTAGACCCATGTGGAATAGGTATTGCGATTGCCGAGATAATTAATGCTCTCGAGTATTTCGTTGATATGATCAGTATAGTATTCCATGTTTCTTCAATAACGCTTATGCTCACTGAAATTATATAACATTTTTCGAAATTGTTTCATTCTGAATTATATATGTAACAGATTGATTATAGATGTAACATACAATATTGAATATTAATTATAATATTAGTATTGTGTTAAGAAAAGACAAGAACTTCATTTTTTACATATTCTGCTTATTTTAGCTTCAATCAGTAGATTGCATTCTTCTCCTTGCCTTCGGTGTTGCCTCAATTCGGAGTAGCTAGTGTAGAAAAGCGCGCGTCATCGGTTGTATATCGGACATACAAAGTCGGTCGTTTCAGGGAATTAGGTGGTGCTTGCTTTATACCGCTCAAAATGCTTTCCAGCTAGCATAAAAACCCGCGCGAATATCGATTGCATGAAAGTCTGTATTTTATTAAATCGTTCGTGAAGAAAAAGCAATGTATATAATTGTCGTTTCATTACTTGTAGTAGTATCAATGATGGTAATCCATAAGTGTTATGTTACGAAATCTTGATCTAGGCTTTATGTTATATTGTATTTTTCTTGATCGGTCGTGTTTTGCCGGAAGGATGAAACAGGGAAGAATAAATTCGTGTGCATGCCATCTGAAAAAAATTTATTCATTCAAGTATAGGCAACACTCCCGGCAACCGGTTGCCCGGAGTTGAAGTTGCATTTTTTACAAATCAAGTATTTCCGAATTAATTCAACAAACGATAAATCTATCATAAATTCTCGGCATCCGGCTGCCCAGAACAACAAATAAATGATAACATCTCTGAGAGTTGCATAATCGTATCACTTATCAAGGTGAATCCAGATTTGTGTAACGCTTTACCCCATCCCAATAACAAAAACTCCTTCCCGTGGCAAACGTGGAGATGCAGAGGTATACACGGTCTCCATAACAACGTTTACCACACTAATATTCCTTTCCTTCCCCGATGACTGTAAGGACGTGGCCGGCGCCGTTATTGACATTTTAAAGAATAGAACTCTCGAGACTTGTACATTGATGGTGGATAGCTACTCCCAGGCCCCATCTGTTGATTCTCTGTGCAATTTCGCTTGTTCTGGTCAATCACGGAGTAGCAACTACGAATTGTGCGGTCATCATGCTCATGGTCATGCTCATGCTCATGCTCTAGTAAGCCGTCTGGATACCGCTATATACAAGTTACGTATCGTTATAATATACACTTACAATTCTTGGTTATAATACCAGCTTGCAATTGGCTCGTGCAAAAATGACTTCTCTCGATAATGATTTGCCTCAAGTCAAGATGGATGTGGAATTAAAATCGACTGAAAATGTTCCTACCCTCCGCAACCGGGCTGTTTCAGATCTTCCTCCGGACCAAAGACAAGAAATATTTGAATCCATATCGCCCTGATATTGTTCGGGTGGTAGTAAATAATTCGAAGCAAGCACATGATATTGCTGACTACGGGCTTCTTACGAAGGAGTATAGGGTATATATACCATCAAATCGGGTTGAATGTGCCGGGGTAGTCTCCGATCCCAGTTTAAATTGCGAGGATCTGCTGACACACGGGGTTGGCTGTTCTAAAGACCACATGCTCCAGCCAGTGAAGATACTGTTTTCATTCAGCATCAATCGCAGGTGACGGGACGTTGACATACATCTACTCAGACTCTTATCGGGTGACTTTCGCCGGTTCTGCTCTGCCTAACTATTCCCTCTTTGACAACGTTCGTTTATCTGTTCGCCTTTTTATGATGCGGGTCATGAACTACACAAATTGCAAACAACACAGCCACATTGTAGCAATAAGGTTCGTTGTGGGAAATGCTGTGGGAATCATGTAAAAGCGATCTTGAAAAGCGTCTCAATAGTTGGGGAGATCCACATCGTCTCCCGACATGTCCCACGTACAAATAGTACGAGGAGCAACTGAATCGTTCCCTTATTTTTGTATTATAAAGTGATATTTATTTATGTTCTCACCATTTCTCACCTCAAATTTCAATATCATTTGATAAATCAGTATCTCAGTAAGTGAATCAAGAGTCAAATTGCTGCCCCTTTCTGCCATTTCGTGTTTAATAGGCGTTTTACAAAACGATGTATTATTCAGTTTCATACCATTTATTTACGCGATTTTTGAATCAACTGTTTTTTTTCAATTTATTTAATAGATTAGTCTACTTTCAAGAAATATCTGTGCAAAATTTGAGCGGTTCATTCAAAGTATTGTAAGAGATACAGCGTTTTGAACGACATAGGCGGGACACGAATCTCTCGCAGCAAAACCGTCCCCTTTGCTCGGAACGACGCTTTCGAATCATTCGGGAACTGCTACAGAAAGTTACAACCGCACTTAAGGATGCATACAAGCATAATTACAATATAATATGAAACCTACTTTGCACATCTTATTACACTGGTTTCCAATCATTACTGTGTTTTTTTTTCGTGGAGCAAATCATATTAATGCTTTTGACCAGCTTTTTGATGCGAATACGCTTCTGTGCACCGGTTAAAACGACTATCATGCCTTCATGACGATAATCGATCTACCTCACCCCATGAGCTTTACGACAACTTCAATATGACTATTTTGAACAACACAGATTCCGGCTACCCAACGCGCGCGAGTGCCTTAGACTTGTCCCTTTGCGCGACACCGCTGCAGTTAGATTGCATGTGGAGCGTAATCCCTGATCCCCACGGCAGCAACCATCTACCAATCGTACTTAATATTGATAACGGTTCAGGACCACCGAATACAATCAATGTTTCATATGACCTCACATGAAATATTTATTGGAAGAGCTACGCGTCGGCGATAACCAGCAAAATTGAGTCCCCGCAAGAGCTCCATCCGGAGGAAGAGCACGGGTTCCTGGCTGGCTTGATTCTCGATACCGCGATTCAAGATCAAATGCGTATTAGACGCTAACTCTCGCGGGCGTCCTCTCAACCCATGGTGAAGTGCTCAGACGTGTACGCGGAGAAGGCCGCCCCGTATAAGACCTTCCGGGACGACGGGCTATTCGCTAGCTATCGACAGTACGCGGCGTTAGAAACGCGAATGAAGAGTTTGTTGAAAGCTAAGAAACGGAGTTACTAGCGCCGGTTAGTTAACGGGCTAACGAGAGAAAGATCGATGAGCACTCCTTGAGGCACGACTCGGCGTATGCGAAACCGAAACAGTACTAACGAGAGTGTGGAATAATAAAAACGTTGGATACTCGATTTCGCCAAGATGGTCTTTTCGGATTCTACCCGGCACAGAAGGTTCCCCGCGTCGCGTCTCTTCACGATACCACGAACGACATACCTTTTGCAATGGTTGAGTTCTTACTTGCTCTCTTATCATTAAACAATAAAGCCACAAGGCTAGGCAGAATCAAATTCAACTTGTGGATCTGCCAGACTCTACCAAATGACACTCACTGCATTTATTTTATAAGTTTCTAAAGGGTAACATTGTTCCACATGATTGGAGACAAGTGAGTATTATCGCCATTCAAAAATCAGGAAAATCAGCCTCATATGATGAGTCTAGAAATGTTGGCGCCCCTTCCGCTGAAAAATCGACTTTGGAACCTCTCATATCGGTGGCGCATCCGATAGGATATCTTGAACCCGTTAATAATGGCAAATTTCGAGAGGCTTGCGAGCTCAATTCTCAAACCCATTTTAATTGTTCTTGTCTTGTACTTCGATTACAGGGCGTAAAATATCAATCCCTTTTCATATTATTCCAACCGTGTCGATCTCCCTCATGCTTCTGATTCAATTGTATTCTTCGACACATCCATGAAAGATGAGATTAATGGAACCCCGATCGTCTGCAAGTGATCCCAAGTATCTTGCATAGTAAATTTCGAGAAGTCGACTACAACAAGATGTTTAACATCGTCGGGTCATGTGTCAATGGTTCCACTGGCTTTGGTATATACAATGAAAAGCTCACAGCAGAACTTGCTGCGATTCAGTATACCCTTGGGATTACTGATACTTTGCCCACCAATCATTACTTTATTGTGTCGGACAACCTCAGCTCAATAGATAAATCCTAGAAAGCATATTCCATATTTTCTAGGAAAAATTTGTCTGTACAACATTACCTTAGTTTGGGTTCCCTCGCATTGCTCCATCCCAGGTAATGAAGAAGCGGACTCTTTAGCTAAGCCGGACACTTTAGAAGGTGACATCTACAAAAGTCCAATCTACTGCGATGAATTTTTCGATATCTCTCGTCAGAGAACGATACAAAGTTGGCAAACATCTTAAAGCAATGAAGAGCTAGGACGGTGGCGACATTCTATTATCCCGAAGGTATCAACGAAACCTTGGTTCAGAGGAATGAATGTGGGTCGGGATTTCATTCGTGTGATGTTTTGGCTCATGTCCAATCACTACACGTTAGACGCTCATCTCCGACTTATTGGACTCGCAAATAGCGGTATCAGCGCTTATGGTAAGAGTTACCACGATATCAAACACATTGTCTGGGCATGCGCCGAGTACTGTTCTGCCAGAACTCAACTATTGTATTCCATTCGGGCCCGAGGAAGATCACCCAATGTTCGAGTTCGAGATATACTGGCAAGCCGCAATCTCCTCTCTATGTCTTTCATATACACCTTCCTTAAAACCGTTAATATACAGATTTAACTGCCCCTATCATTTTTCGAATCTTTCTCAGAAGTGCAGTCTTCCGCCTGTACCGTACAACAATGATGGTTTGATGTGACTTCAAGGTGACTGATCCCTGTCGTATGAGTTAGTAAACACGGGACCTACAGAACAAACATCACACGCGCAACTTGGGGTGATGGTGATCTGCATCTGAGCGGTACTACGATTGGAGGAGCCCCTTCCCGTTCGCGAAAGGCGTCTCATTATGATGTCATGATGTCTTCTAATAAAAGTTAATATTTTCTCTCCTTGCCATCATTGTTCACCCTCTGTCCCCTGTCTCTGAAATCCAGATGTAGTTATCCCGGAGTTTATTTCCATTTTTTAACTAGTTTTAACTAGTTTTAACAGTTTATAAGCTTTACCGATTGGCGGAGAGACGACTAGGCTCGAATCTGCTGCTTATTTCCGAAAAACGAAATTTACCCACGTCAGGAATTCGTTTTCCTGTCTCTGACAGTTCAGCTTGCTTCGCCAGCATATTTTCAGTTCCTTGCTTGAGCTGCTCGAGGCTGAAAAACTCTTCGAATACAACAAATGAGCGTAGGACTTAGTTTTCCAAAAAGAAATGTCGAATTTCCCGAAGCGTAGCTTAATGGAATTGTTATTCATTGCGTTGTTTATAGTTATATCTGTGAAGGCTACTAATCGTTGTTGTCGATATTTCTAACACTAAATAAATAAAAAAAAGTCTTACTGTATTCAGAACTAGATAAAAATCTTTTGGACTCATAGATTTAACAGTTTTCAGAAAAGCAGTTCCGTTTGAAATATAATAAGGTACCAAATGGAACGAAACAATCAAAATGAATGTTCAAGTCCTTCTGGAATTCTATTGATGGATTACTTTTCCACAAATATTTCATCTAAATTGTGAGAAAATTTAAGAATAACAAGTCAACATAGGATATAAGCGAAATGAGCAGTTCGCCGTACCATTGATTTTTCCAGTAATCGGAGGTGCCACATCATTTCTTCAAATATCAGAATCCATTTGGAGACGAGAAATAGAAAACTATTGGCGGAAAAGTTCTATTCGGAAACCAACAAGAACTTGAAGAGCGATTTTCGAAGTTTTATAAGAATTAGACAATTCGCATCTCTGTATTATCAAAGTTTTAGTATACAAAAATAACTGTTCATCTAAACAGATTCAATCATTTACCGTCGAAGATCAAAATATTTAACATTCCCTTCTAAATAAGTTTTTCGCTACGTTGAACTTCATTATTGTTTCCGCTCAAGCTGTTCACGAACGCCCTTACCAATGCGCGCCAGCAAATTTGCCTATGCTATTACTCCACGTCACATCTATTCCCTAGTGCCCGCTGGTTCACCCTCGCAAAATTCACTTCAACTTTAAATTCGCATTTTTCTTTCTCCACGTCCATTTTGCATGTTGAAGGGGTTTCAAGATAAAAAAAAATGTGCCCCCTCCTACGCAATATATTTTTTTTATCCGCCTCACACTATGTGATCACGTTCCAAACGACCTGCTGAAAAGCCTATCGAAGATGTGTGGATTCGCAAGGATAAACAAAAACAGGGGCGAGCTGGAATGTTCTAAATTGGAATCCTTACGCCGGCTTATAGTGCTCCCTGTGGCCTACGCGAGTGTGACACTACAAAGTACGAGCGTTCCGGTGGCGGAGGACAAGTGCAGGAGAGAAAAAAAAACAGTACGCACATAAATATTTCATGCTTCCACGATTTTATTTCGTCAAACGCAGATAAAAGTAGAATTCAGGAAAGACATAAAATATAAATGGCGTATCCGGAACCAGGGAGCAGCGCCAAGCGGAAGGAAAGCTACTGGGCGCGCGCCCATCGCATATCCGCCCCAGCTATGGCGAAATGCTCGTTTCGCATATCAGAACGGTTTCGCTTTTCTTTTGTCGCTTCGCTTGTCGTTTTGGCCTGGCAGAACGGAAGGCTAAAGCACTCACGTGTGAGTGGCGTCGAAGTGAAGGATGGAAATCGCGCTGAGCTGGTACATACGCCGGGGGAATCTGCTTCGGGGGTGGACTGCGGTGACACTTCGGCTTTAGATGCCTTGGATTGGATGAATGGTGTGGTTGATGCAATCTTGTTGGTCACTGCATCGAAATCAAAATCAAGGTTTAGCCAGATCAATGGAGTCTTAAATTTAAATCAGTTCTCCTGAAATCGAAGAATATGTGTGGTGACTGTATATAAACTGTTTTACTTTTAAAGCCATCGGAGAAAATTAAAATTAAAATGTTTTGTTCAGTTTTTATCGATATTTCAAGACAACGAATTTTTACCAAAGGATGACATTTTGGCGTTAACTGATACTCTTTGGGGCAGCACTGATCCAGCGACAACCAATCATACAAAACGCAATAACTTCAGTTTTCCGTGTACAACTTATAACTGTTTCTATTTAAATCAATGGTACCATCAGTGTTGCCAATGTTCCAGATTTATCTGGAATCTTCCAGATTTTTCCCAACTGAACAGACATTCGTTCAAGCCAGACATTTTGCCAATTTTTTAAAATTTTGCCAGATTTTTCCAGAAATTCTGAATTCTACGTTACACCTTAGAGGGGATACCATTATGCCAGATTTATCTGAAAGAGCCAGAGTTTTTTTCAAGCTTCCTTTCAAAAGTCAAATCTCCTGGGGGTGGGCGTAGCGTATTGGTAAATCGATTGCTTGTAGGCAGCGCACCTGGGTTCGAGTCCCGACCCCGCACATAGGGTTAGAAATTTTTCATAAGAGATTCTTCTAACCCGAAGAGGCGAATGACCTTAAGATTAAAACCTCTATAATCGAAATAAAAAAAATCTCTTATTCTATCAGATTTTTAAATTATAGAAGCTGTTACACACAAATCTAAATTTCGATGACTTTAAGATCACTGTCAAGTGACAGATTTTGCCAGATATTTTTAGTTGAACTGCCAGATTTTCTTCGAAAAACAACCCTGGGAACCATTCACAGTAATTTATATTGCAATATTGCATAAATCAATAGTTATAGCGAATTATACATAACATATGGACCCAAGAAGGTTAATTGTACGTCACTAGAAGTCATTGAACTGTAGCACTTCCCCTGCTATATTCCAACATGACTGTCTGAGTTATTCGTTCCTGTATAAATCGATCAGTTAGCAGTATGGTTATTAAAAATATTTTCGGCAAAGTTCCATTGCAGAAGAAGAATGCACGAAGATAAAAAACAAATTTCGCATTTGCTTTAACAGCATCTTTCCAAATAAACATAAACATTCGTTTGCATTAGGCAACCCACCGCTCCCAGAAACCAATCCCATATAGGTGAACTCCCTCGTGACACATGAGTGAAGCATATTATATAACCGAAAAATTACTTCTTGAATCGATTCCTAGGAGATTGGTTTGCATCCAAGCATCCATCTATCTATCCATTGCCAACGCCGCGCAAAACAGACAGAAGACAACAAACATCTCGCCCGGGATGGGATTTTCCGGCACCAGGAAAGTGTTGACTCTTCATTTTGGGTTGCGTGCAGACATGGTAACAGTTTTTTTTTCACCAAACGGGCGCACATAATATTAGCTCAGTAAAATCTACAAACACGCGTATATCGAATGCAAACAAATGCCATTTTCGGGGTTATTCTTTCGCAACTTGCACGGAATATTGCCGAGCGTTGGTGGTGCTGATGATGATAATGTTGGCGATGTGTTGTCGCCTTGGGAAATGTGGTACGCATATTTTCGCATCTTGGCATCCAGTTTCATCAAAGCAGTTCCCTGGAACGACAAATTCGTGCCTGTTAGGATAGTTCAAAGATCAAATGAATGTTCAGTAAAAAAATCATAGCACTGAATCGTTCAGCAATTGAATGGTCAAAAAGGACACACATTTTTGCATTTTTTTTTATGTTCTATGTAATCCACGTGGACTGTAGTTTGAGAAATTGGAAAATTATTTCTATTTTGCTATTGGCACTGTTTGCCATGCCAGTACTAGCTGGCGTCCAAAAGGGGGTAATTCCGCGTTGTGTCTTATGGAAACTCGATATATCCTAGTTTTTAAGAAAAAGTAGCCATCAATTCATCATCTAGAAGAGTTTAGTTTCAGCTTGCAGCTTATATATCGGTAACCTCGTTATAAAACCGATTTTAGTAGGATTGTGCTATACGTTGACGTTTCGGCCCAAACAGGCGATCCTGAAGGTAGGTGCCGCTCAAATACTTACGATGTATGGCTATGGTTATCTAAAATATGTTGCTTACACTATACATTTGTTGACAGTTTCGGATCCAGGGGAAGGGTCCTGGGGGTCCGGACACTCTCCCCTCCTGAAAATTTTTAACTTCTTGAGAAATTTTTGAATAGTTTCTATTTTAAATTCATTCTAAGTTCAAAATCATTCCAAACCAGATTCGTTTACCAAAACTGATTTTAATTACATGAGGGTATCACATATTACGTATTGTAGAATGAACATTTCAAAGTCGAAGTTTTGAACGCTCCTGTTTATTGAGCGCATTTCTTCGAAAATTTTAGCGAAAGTGTCAGGTTTCTATATTGAATATTGGCCGAGAAATATGGGAGAATGGAAAAACGGCACACAGTGGTAGGAATAGGCAAAAATGAGGCTCCAGTTATTATCTTTTGTGTAAGAGTAACGGTGTCTTCAGGAAAGCGCTTTATTTGATTGCATTAAACTAGTTCGGAACTTAGTTGCTAGGGAAACTTTTTATACTGCTGGATACAAATACAGTGTCTTCGAAAAAGATGTAGGTCTAAGTATTATAAATCTATTTTCTGAAGATGCTAACATTGTGGATCGTATATAATTCGAGATAGTGTACTTTTTCGAAAATATGATCTTCATGCTAATTTTTACCCAAAACTTGCCCATTTTAATTTGTTTCTGTTTCAGCATATTTTGCCACTAGATCGTGAAAACTAGTTACTACAATGATATGTGAACAGCTAAGATATAACATCGTGAATGAAAAACATGTTTGCCGTTCTTATATAGAAAAGTTATGTAATAGCTCCAACCGAGGCCCACAGGGCTGAGTCTACATGGAATTCGACTCAGTTCGACAAGATCGAAGCACGTCTGTGTTTTTTTTTTTGAGAGCAGAGTTCAAAAACGCTCTGAGTAGAAAAAAATGTACAAAAACCAACAATACAGGCAGTAAGTAAATGTAAGTAGAGGTTTGCCCACTACTCCGGTTCTGATTGCCCGTCGGACCCTTCTTTTCAGGGCGGCCTAGGTGCCTGTACAGAATTTTGGATTTTCGTAACACAAACAAAAAAGTAAACAAACAAATCAAAATTTACCGACTTCTATTTCCTCTCTCCTCTGTACTGTAGGGGAGAGAGGGTAACAGTGGATCAACAGGAACTATGAAACATTCGCAATAAAATCACAATGCATGATCGGAATCGTCTAATTCCCTCATATTTCACAATTTCTAATTCTTTACACGTGTTGCTATATTTTGGAAGAGATCTGATAACTCTATCTCTTTTAATGGATATTTGTAAAGAGTAAATTTGCAATGATAAACATTATGCCATCTTTATGAATTACCATTCATTGAATAAATGTTTAGTCTATTTCTATTTATAGCAAATTTTATGCTCAATATTTGCCGCGAACAAAGTTTTTTGGTAACTACTCATGGTTCTGTGTAATTTCACAATTTTCATGAATAGACCCATTGGGTAACTGTGAAACAATGGCGTATGGGGAACAGTGATTTTTGTTTGTTTTTGTGGTCTGTCTCAAAATGTTAATGGGTTCCGATTTTCCACAGTAAATACTACTCATATATTGCAAAATTAGTAAATTTGGACAAATTTTGTAGAAATTGTCTCTTATTTCAGGATTGCAGCTAATATGCATATATGGTGGTTCGATGTTACGCGATGATATAGTGGATTCTTTCGTAAACAAACGATTTTCGCCTCAATATAACTTTAATTCAAAGCGTTAGGATCATTCTTCGTCAAAACAAAAGAATAAAATTTATAAGTAGAAAATTTCACTATAGACGACATCGTGTTTCATAGTTCCTACCCATGGGGCACACTGATACATTTTACCACCAACTGTTTATTATCCAAAAAATGTTATTTCCCGTGAATTTTACCAGCTGGAAAAAATATATGTATTAGTTAACAACATAGTGGCACTATGTATCACTTTTGATTACACAAATAACATGTATTATCATCAAAATTAAATTGTAGAAAAAATGTGTTTCATTGTTACCCTCTCTCCCCTACTCTGCCGATGGAACTGATTAGCTGCTTCTGTCGATGGCGGGAAGGCGATATTTTTTCCGGCCGGCCGGGTTCTCCTACTGGTACCGTTAGCTGCTATCACAGCGGTCCTTTTCGATTAGCTAGGGAGGTGAGCAAGGCTATTTTGTTGGAACCTCTCTAGCGACAGGGCGACTAATCGCCGGGTTCACTCACTCCCCGTGAATGACTCAGGTAGATACCGCAGTAAACTACCTCAGGTGAAGCCGTTGTCCTATCTGCTTCGCCCTCCTTTGCGATTAACTGTGGAGGAGAGCTATGCTCGTTCGGCTGATCCTCCACAATGAGGACGGCGTGATATTACTGGGTCCTTTGTATTTAGCCGGGGAAGCGAGTGGCTCTCCCTTTTCGTAGAAATTACTTTCTGTCGCACGCACGCACGTAACTCGCTGTCAAGTGGCGGGAAACTGTGCTAAATTGTTGTGTGAGTTCGTCTTCTCCAAGCCCAATCCAACTACTTAGTAGTTAGTTCTTTTAGTAGGATTACAGCACACCTTCTCGACACGATACCAGTTTTTAGACCATCCCCACAACGTTTCCATTTCTGTATGGCAGTAGGAAACCTAGCTGTGGGGCACGGCACTTCAAGCCACGGACATTCGAAGACCACAAGCTCCGATGTCTCCTCGACGTTCTCACACTCCATGTATAATGGTAACATTGCGTGACCGAGCCGATGAAGATACTTTCTGAAGCAGCCGTTGCCCGACAGGAGCTGTATCAGGTGGAAGTTCACCTCTCCGTTTTTTTCTATTGACCCACATCGGAAGGTTTGGGATGAGCCGGTAGTTCCACCTTCCCTTCTCCATAATGCCCCATTCCTACTGCCACCTAGCCATCGAGCCGATTTTCACCATCTTCTTTACGTTTCTGGTGTTTCTCCGCTTGTAGAACTCGATATGCTCCGTCAGGGCGAAGCAAAAAGAGATCATTCCGGTGATAACGCAACCTGCCTCCCACGATTTTGTTCGGTACGCGCTCGCGACTCGTATGGCTGGCTAATGAAATGTTCTGTTGCAACTTTCCCCCAGCTGGCGCTGTTAAATGCATTTTTCACATCTATCGTGACCACAGCGCAGTATCGATCTCCTCTTCGATTCCGTTTAAATGCATTTTCCGCATTCTGCAGAACTGTTAAAATTGCATCCACTGTCGATGCTCCTTTGCGGAATCCGAACTACATCATGGACACTCCACGCTCACCCTCCGTGCAATTCGTCAACCAGTCAAGGATGATTCTTTCAAGGAGTTTTCCGAGTACATCCAGCAAACATATGGGTATATATGAGGTCGAAATGCCTGCTAGTTTCACAGGCTTCGACAGCAACACCAGCTTCTGTGCCTTCCACATTTCGGGGAAAGCTGCTCAGGATCTAGACACTTCTGCAGCACCATCCTGAACATGAGCCTTCAGAACCACGTTTGGTATTCCATTCGGACCGGGGACTTTCTTTGATTTCAGTCGCTTCGATGCTTCTGCAAACTCATCGCCAGTCACTTGCCGACCATCCGTGTTTGCTCCTTCTACTTCACCGTACGACATTGGTGGCCAGATAGTTCGGAAAGAGACCCTCAACGATAATCTGTAGCCTTCGCGGGCACATTTCACCTGGCGTCGACGGGCCGTTCATTTTTGCCATCACGACTCGGTACGCGTCACCCCACGGACTGGCGTCTACTTATCGGAACAACTCATTGTGACGATCTGACTTCATAAGCTTGTTCTCCCGTTTTAAAGCGACACTAGCTTCCCGAAACACTGCCTTGCACTCCTCTCTATCTGGCTCCGATACCTTCTGGCTCTGAGACAAACCAAGCCGTCACAATCCTTCTTGTTAGGTTAGTCGCATCTCTATCCGGCCGTTCGACAGAAGTGCCTCGACGAAGAAGTCTTTATTGTTTGTCTTCCACTTTCGCTCACCGGTCATCCTTCTCCGTGCTGCAGCTGAGTTCCGTTGACCGATACGGTAGCGAATCGCCTCGTGTTCGCAATGCGTATACGTCTCCATTTTCGCCGTCAGTGACGGACTACATAATGTGACGACGATGATAGACTTCCTCATGTCTCTCCGAAATGTGCTAACGGAACCTTCGTTGCGCAATCATACGTCTAACTTTACTAGAGCTTCCGGCAGGTTTCACCCTCTTATGTTGGTTACTCTACTGTCCCCCTCCACAGCCCAAGCGTAGAAGATACCACCGATGACTACCGACTTTCGACCGATCAACTGCGCGGCTGACTGTTCCTCCAGCATTAGGCTTAACTGCTACACTGTCCACCTTGAAGAAGCGTAACAGCGGCACACGAAGACGCCGTTGATTTTGGCGATCACGAAACCTTCGTATGAGCGTCCTACCACTTCTTGAATGGATAATCTGCCGATCTCGATCAATCCGCCATCCAGTAACCGTTATCAAAAGCGACTTGATACGGATCTGCGATCAAAGCGACGTCACACATTTTTTTTTCTGTCGTAGACCAAAGACATTAGTATAAAGGTACATAAAGAGTGATCAGAGAGTGAAGTCAAAAAAGTCTACCTTTAGAGCAAAATCAAAATCCTGCTTTGCTACAGAGGTATCAGAGATGGATTCCAATTGTGCTCGATAGGTAGACTTTATTGACTTCACTCTTTGCGTAACTGTTCTCTATAAACTGTGTCGTAGAGTACCACAACAGTTGCTGTGCGGTGTTGCAGTGATTCAGATTATCTGGGTTATCTCCATTACCGTGTATGTGTCAAAAGTTGACGCTAATTTTTTCAGAGATGGCTGGACCGATTTGCGCAAACCTAGCCTGAAATGAAAGGAACAATCTTCCCATCGGCTGCTATTGAATTTTGTATCTATCGGAATTGCAGTTCCCGAGTTACGAAATGAAGAGTACGGCACCACAATTTTCCATACAAACTGGAACCACTATGATATCAAAATAATGCAAAACTTATTAAACTAGTCAACTACGCTGGTTCCTGAGTCCATGGAAGCAGGAACTGAATAATGTTCAAAAGGGGGAGTAAGGGAAAATTTATAAAATCGAATTTGTATGTTTGATGCCAAAAGTCTTAAAAAAGCATGAAACGATTTAAAGTAATATTTCTCGAAAAAAATGGCGAAGATTGCCTTTTTTGGAATTTGCTGCATTTTTGGCTATTAGAGTGGGTCGAATGTGACATTTTTCAGCACAGCACTTTTTGAGTTCCTTTTGTGGTGCCAAATACCTGTGCAAAGTTTGGGAGCGGTCGGTTGCCTCCCGCGTTTGCGCATTGCGTTCAAAGTTTGCATGGGATTTTATAAGGGGAAATCAATTATTTTGCATTCACATTAATAAAGATGGCTATTTCATTCAATATGAAAAACCAAACTATACTATAGTTCAAACTTCGGTTAACGACTTTGTCGAAGACGGTAACTAGCTACGAGTTTAAAAAAATAGTTATAACGATTTTAAAACTTATGATTCAATCCAAATGCAAAAATTCATTATTACTTCCAACACTTTCAGTACACTACTTAACTTAAATAAATGAGAATATAGTCAATAAATAAATGAGAATATAGTCATCGCAGAGACTTGGTACCTTTGAATGAAATGTTCAGAATGAATTTGCTGAATAACATAGACGTAGTCAGAAAATAAAAAGAAGAGGCGGTGTGGTTTGTGTACTCCCCAGTTCCCTGTTTAGATAGTTTAGTATAACATAAGGAGCACATCTTCAACGCAAGTTTATACCGCCGAATTAAAAACTAATCTTAAGTTTATTTTATAAAACTGGTTCTTCATATTCAGTGAAATAGCGATCTTTATTAACATAAATGCAAAATAATTGATTTCCTCATATAAAATCCCATGCAAACTTTGAACACAATGCGCAAACCCGGGAAGCAACCAACCGTTACCAAATTTTGCACCGGCATTTGGGACCACAAAAGGAACTCAAAAAGTGCTGTGCCCACTAGTTTAAGTTATTTTGAAGTTTTCCCATGCAACCGCGAGCCACTCTAATGGCTATGCAATCACTCTGAAAATAAATCGTCAGCCTTATCCAGGCCAATTTTTTTTCGACTGAGATATCACCCCTCAGACCACCACCACATCCAATCCTCATACCCCCCACCCTTAATTCCCTTCATATTCATACCACCACTATATTACCAGGCATACCAAAATAAGCTCTGAGGTGGTTCAGTTGTAGGTTATTCAACCCCCTCACTTGCCGACTCCGGCAGGTCAAAATTAGTTTGCAGGAAGGCAATATTGAACTAAGGGGCCATGCATAAATGACGTAGCATTTTGGGGGGTAGGGAGGGTATACCAAATTTGTGACGAAGTGTGACGAGGGGGAGGGTAGGGTCAGAAGTTGTGCGACGTAGCATTAAGTTTAAAACCCATTGTTTAGAGAAAACAATTTAATGATCATCCATTCCCAAGAGAAATAAATTTAAATTCGAACAAGTTACTTTTGATGCGGGTTTTCATGAGGTAAATTTTACGATTCGCGGAATTACAAGTTCGCGAAAATACAAAAAGATTTTGTATGCGGATTTAACTTGCTACATTAGTTAGCTAATGTTGCTAATTAGTAGACTTAGTTTGAAAGCTGAATTAAATTTTCACTTCGGATTCAACCAAACAAAATTTAGTAATTTAGATGAACGTATGCTTCTTACAATCATTAACAGCTGCACGATTGTGAACTGAGAGAGCTTCTCTTCATGCTCCCTTTGACTTATAAAATTCAAAACAAAACTATCAACACTATATTTGTCATGAAATGGGCTTATTTTGCACGTAATTTGCTGTTATAATGAAAATGTTGATAAAAGTCGTCAAACATTTTGAAAGGACATGCAGGGTGACGAGCACTACACTTGTACTAAGAATGTAAAAGACGTTTCCACAATTATATTGAACAGGCCCGTGCGCAGAAAATGCTCATGGGGAGGGTTTTGATTTTTCTACGTTTCTCATAAAAGAAAGGATAAACTTTGAAGATTTTTATGAAACCTGGAAGGCCAAGTATTACTCTCAATTAACTCATGATGTTATTCATAAATCAAAATCAAAACATTGTGGATATTTTCTCGTGCTCTATTTCACGATACTCGGAATTTTATTCATGAATCCATTCGATCCTCGTGAACTAATTCATGATTATAATATATTAAACACAACTTACCATTCGTGCTCCTGAAATAGTTCCCAAAACCATGAAATATTGTACTCGTGAACTCGTTCATGATTTCTAGTATAATAGTCACGACTGACCATGCGTACCCGTGAAATAAATCACAAAATTATAAAATGTTATTCATGTCGTGAACTGGTTCTTTTTATCTAGTATAGTATAGTAGTCACAAGTTACCATTCATGCTTGTGAAATAGTTCACGAAGCCATCAAACATTATTCATGTAATCGTAAACAGGTTCATGATTCTTAATATATTAGTCACGATCCAATATCCGTGCTCGTGAAATAGTTTACAAGTTCATTACATATTATTCATGTATTCATGAACTGGTTCATGATTTCTAGTTCATGATTCACTATTTTTTTTGCGTGAAGCCCTAATCATATACAATTTCATGGAACATGGTAATGAAATTTTCGTGGGAGCTAATTTCTCAAAATGTGGAGTAGTAGTCGTGGAATCATTCTTGTTCCGTGCACTTTTTCATAAAATATCCAGCTGTCAGCGACCAAGAATAGGTACGAGCTGTAGGTATAAAAAATTATTGGGACCATTATCGCTATTCATTCGATGCGGTTCAGTGTGATGTCTGGATAGAAAACGAAAACTGTGCTGAGCACCTCAAATCGTGTTCGTAATATAGTTTACAGAATATGATCCCGCGAACACTTTTATGGTCCAGATCACCTTATCACGTTACTCCGAGTAAAAAACCGATAGTAACCAAAAAATACCATATCGCGATAAGACGAAGAGAAATTACGAATACCACGATGAAACTGAAATCATGTCACATTACTTCACGTGTAAAATTCGAAAGTAACGTCCTGAATAAAATATCAAGGTAAGATGAACAGAAATTACAAAAATCGTGACTAAGGTCCTGAAATCATAAACATAAATCACACAACTCGTGACAAAAATATCAAAAATCGTCACTAAGATCCTGAAATCATGAACATAAATAAACATGAATCCCTACTCGTGACTCAAATATCAGCATGAACAGAAAGTATGAAAACCAAAGTTCCTGCAATCATGGACATAAATCACATTACTCGTGATTGAAATTTTAAAAATCGTGACAAGGATCCTGAGATTATGAACATGAATCACTTTATTCATGACTGAAATACCACGATAAAGTGAATAGAAATTACGAGAATCGTGGCTAAGATCCTGAAATCATTAACATAAATCCCGCTACTCTGACATAAGAATCCTGAAATCATCAAAATCGGCTGTTTATTCCCAAATTATAAACAAGATTAATAACAAAAACTAAACATATCCAGCGAACAACAGTAACCCAACCAAACATTCAAGTGTAACGCCATATATATAGTCGGAGCGAACTAGTTTGGTAGAAACACAGATAGTTTCATGGATACGAGGTCTAGTATTCATAATTTTAGAAACTTTCACGGTTTTCGTGAATCGTTCACGAAATAGCGATCATTTTTTCATGAATTTATGAACGATTTTTTTCAGTGTAGGCACAACTTCAGTGGGGATTGTACTGTAGCTCTTTTTATTTTGTGTTAATCGTTCATGTTTTTTTCCAATGATGCTTTTTCTTGCTTGCTGTCCAACCTTCTCGGTATATCTGACCTGCTCAGGTCTGCTGCAAATATTGTCACCAATTGAGACACGAACCGATGGAGGTGTCGATCATAATGATTTACATCTCTTTATAACCACCTTATCCTTCTTGGTGCTACTCGTCCCTATTCATTTGATAGCTGCTGCTGAGAATTTCTCGGCGGTGGTATTTCTACCGATACCGATAACCATTTTCGCGAGTCATTTAGCTGTCAATCACTCCGACGGAGAGATCATCGGCTGCAGGTAACGATATCTCGATTTTCTGCTGATAACGATATCTCGATTTTCTCTGACATCATGCTTTATCCTTAGATCCCGTTGCTAGCCCGCTGACCGACCTTTGCTGTGTAGCTGATCTACTCACAACTAGTGCTAATATCGAAACAAGCCGAAATGTGAACCGTCCCATAGATGCCGACCAACATAACTTACATCCCTTTCCAGCCACCTTCGTGGGGTTTCTTCCTTGGTTTTTTCAACGACTTGTTTCAAGAGTGACCGAACTCGAATGACACGGCTCACTATATAATTTCATCCCTGAACAGGAAGTTAATAAATTTTTAAAAGTATTTCAAAACCCTCACGGCAGGGGTTTGAACCCCTAAAACCCTCCCCTTGCGCACGGGCCTGATATTGAACATAACCAGCCATGAAGTAATAGTTTGAAAAAATTAGAAAGGCACAATTGCACTACTAGGTGGATTAATAATCTTTTGTTCATTTGACACGGCTCAATGTTTTTTTTTTGTGATTTTTACAACATGTGAAAATAAAAATTAGCTTTCAAAATGTCTGTCCATCGGGTCTTATTGACTCAGCTTGCTGCTTCGTGTTGAACTCCTCTTCCGTGGCGAAACAGTAGCTGCGTTGTCTGCCGCACGTCCATATCGCCATCGGAGCTGTATTCATGCTGCTCGCGGTCGGATGGTTCTGTTTGTTTCTTGTGCTTACGGGACGCTGTTGTAATCTGCCTTCATAGGCAATTGATTCTTCATTAGTGATGTTGGTTGTTGCTTTGGAGGCATTTGGTGTAGTCATTGTTTCTTCACTGTTGGTAATGGCAGTGGTTTTAGCTGTACTGAGCCCCATCATTGTTAAGTTAGTGTTTGTTACTGACCGATCCGCAGTCGTTGGTTTATCAACCGGCCTTTTTTTACTTAAAGGATTTTATTCAAGTGTATAATGACAATGGTTTGGTTTACATTTTAAGAGATATTACCTGACGGGCATTTCAGCTTTGAGTGAGTTTAGCATACGACGACTTTATTCCGTATTCCTTATTGTAACAGATGGAGCTTTCTTAACAGCATCTGCGTTAGATTTTCGTGGTGTAGTGGCGGATTACAGAATTGGCACGTAGGAATCTATCCAGGGTACGTGATTAACGTTTTCCTAATATGTAATACCTTGGTTTGATGTGCCTTGCCTTTTCAGGTAGGAGGTGATAGGATTTGTTAGACGCATTCTCACCACACGGCATACACTTACACATATTTAACATGTATTGTATGATAGTGCTAACAATAGTACGCGGTGTCAGGTCATGTAGTTAGTGTCATTGTCATATACACTGGGATGTAATATAAAATGTCATCACATTCGACGACGTGTTTACAAGTTGTTCTGCGACGTTGAGTTGAGCTTCACTAACATTTCGAAAAGTCAACAACAGTTAGTCCCCATCGTTCAATAAACTAGTTTTGAATGATCATTCATTGTTCAACTTTCACGCACTAAGTAGAAAGAACGAAATGTTATTTCTGCAAATAGACAAAGCGGCACACGGGTAGATTTGGTTGAGTGCCCTGCTATGGCAGCGAAGATATTTTTAGCTTCTGAACAGAGCAAGTTGTGAAACCAGCATCTCTTACTCTGGTTTGGCCGTTCAATATCATCTCAAAGTGCTCCATCTCACTGGGAGCCACACCTATACTATGCACCAACAGATTTCCGTTCCGACCGTCGATTATAACTTAAACCGGGACGCTTATCCGTCTCATGGAGTTGATGAATTTATAAAATATGTAACTTCCTCGTGTGGTACACAACACATCTGTGGCTGCTGAACTAACCGCCTAATGGACCTCCTGAAACGCTGTATTCTGGTAATCCTCAGTTGTCCATTCTTGAATCCGTTCATCGATAGCTTTTGGACATATTTCTCGGTAACACCGACAGAAGCTGTATTTGTGTTAATGCGCATAGTTCTTCCACGCTTGAAACCGGTCTGACGTTCATATATCTAGAAGCATTTGTAGTGGTAGCCGGGAGGTAAAAATATGAACTCTACGGTTTTCGTAGACAACTGAAATGTTCAAGATTACAAACTTAAATAATACTTACTTAATGGAAATCACTGTCTTGAGATATGGACGCTGGCAGAGCCTTAAATAACTCATTTGTCAAAGTTTCCAGTATGCTTTACTAATAGTGTTTACAATTGGTGTATGAAATATTGATACCAGGTTTTATTTGTTTTAGTTAAGACTCTAAAAACGAAACATTGCAAAGGCTATGATTTTAACAACACTTTTTGTGAATTTTTGAGATTCTTAAATTGTTATAAAATATGGATGTTTAATGCATTATCCATTTTCTCTAGTACGTTTGAGGCACAGCTCAAAAATTCCAAAATTAAAATCTTTTTTAACCTTTAAGGTTCAGTTTACTCTTTCTAAATAAGATATCCTTCCCTGCAGAAGATTCTAAAGGGATCATGCTGCTACCCAGTCCCAAAACGCTTCCAGTAGCCATCCACATCACAACCATTATACTAAAAACCCTTCAGCAAAATTTCGCACAAACTGTGGGGTGTGCCCTTTCTCGAAGAAATGTGCTAAGATAAACTTTCTCTGTGCCCTCTAGTCCGCGCTTCTTCGCACCCGTACGTAACGTGTGGGATTGCTAGTACACACATTCGTACGTCCAGTGGGTGGGGCGAGTATAGCACCCACCACCGTCGCATCTCACCCGCAAAGCAACGCGAAACTTGCGTATCTCGCTAGCCCGCAGTGAACGTGTGTATGTACGTATTTTAATTTAAGCTTGTTTTATTATAAAATTTATTCTCCTCTTACACCTCACGGCTTTCGTTCCATTGATCCATTCAGAAAACTCACCCCCCGCGGCGTACTTTTTCCCCGCTCAGAAATCCTTTCTGCCCAATTCCTTTTTGTTGAAAGCAATAGGATCTCTTCTTCTTCGCCCATCCCACGCGTGTTCTGAAATCACACACACGTACCGCTTGATCCCCTGCCTAGCGCTCGCGTTCCGTATCAAACATGCAAATATCTCATATCCTTTTTCCATTCCAACTTTTCTCGAGGACTTGAGGCCAGCTTTATTTTCTTCGCCAAGTGCTTCGCATTCGTCTTATTATGTTTCATCTTGCTCGGGAGCCCTCCGATGATGCCTTGAGGCAGTGGAAAGCAAGCGCGCGGAGGAGTCAGCTATTATATATCCTTTTGCCATTTCCACTCACCCGGCTCTGATGTGTCCCGTACACACATACGGATACGGTAGCACCACACGAATGCTTGGGCGATTGGTGGTAGGGGGCTTCTAGGAACTTGGCGTTTTCGGACGAGAACCGGGCCAAGATATAAGTTAAGACACGCGGTTTCCCATTCCTCCTGCTCGCCTGCTTCCCTGCCGTGAGGTACGAGTAGAAACTGTCGAAAGTGGTGCGTTTGTTACGGTGTGATCAATGCGAGTACGAAAAGTTTGGGAAAAGTAGGTAAAAAATTCGAGTCGGTTTTCGTTAACATATAAACTAGACGATTTGAAACAAGCCAAAGTCAAAGTTACTTTTTCGTGAATGAAGTTCAGAAAACTAATAACGGAATCATCTTGGATAAAAGTACGATTCTACCATACTCGACGGTAACACTGACGCAGCCAGCGTCCGTAATATTGCTTTTCAGGGAAACTCTTTGCTGTACCTCCGTTTTCCGGGTTACCTTTCAGGCCAGTACCTGTATCCTATGTCGTTCCCGGCACTCCGCGAATTTCAGTTAGATGTGGAAAATTTGGAAAGAAGTCAGCATTTTGGAGAGCTTTTCAGATAATTCCAATTCATAATATATATTTGTTTGGCTTCTTCCTTCGGCAGATCCAACAGCTCCGACGAACGACGATGGGGGTTCGTTTCGTACGTTTCATGAATGCTACCGGTTTCGATTCGGAAAGGCGAATGAAATGCTTAGAAAGATACGAGGTTTTGTCCTTCAGCTATTGATTCAGCATGTAGGAGTATAAAGAAACTGATTATCATAAATGTGTATTTTATGATGCTAAACTGAGTGCAATCAGTAGGGACCACGAACATTTAAAATCAAGAAAATACTGATCATCGGAACTGACACGAAAGAACTAGGATGTCCACATTGTAATAGTTTCTTAGCAAGAGTTTTTTTTTTACTTCAAGAGTAGAAATATCCATACAATTCTTTTTCATCCAGAAATAAAACATAACACGACAAGTTAAGACAAATGGACTCACACCATACATCTTCCGCTTCCAGGCACCACGTTATGTTCACTTCCATCGTTCCTAGTGAAATTGAATGGCAGTCGAGTGAGTTGGGCTGTTGCTAATATCAGGGCAACAAATTCCGCGCCAACCAACAACGTAACCCACCCCGTTCCCTGATGTTCGCTGGAGCTCAGTGACAGCAGTGACGGGATCTTGGTACCAGCCATAGACCATCGCCCTGATGTACATTCCATCGCATCGTATTCTGGTGGAACTGGCCAAATGTGGGAGTTGGCGGCGAAACGGAGGAACCATTTGGAAGCGAAGCAGCGAGGATAACTCCTGCCTTTCACATGAAGTGACGCTTCTAGAGCTGATATGAAGTTTTTCCTCCTTACAGGCTTACAGGCTCCACCCATTCCGGAACCAGAGCGGTACTTTGCTTTGTCCCAGTGGTATTTTGAAGTAAAGTGTGGGGAAGGAGGGCAGCAGCCAGAGCCATGCTAATTAAACTCTGTGCCGGGTATTTTCGACGAAACTTTGAGATAGCGTTCTCAAGTTTCCAATAATTATACATACGTATATGCGCGGGTCCTGGATGAGATCGCATGTGTAGCCCGGTTTCGTATAGTTAGTTCGGATGAAGCGAGTTTTTGCAGCGGCAGTGGGCCAAAGTTGTATGGTTTTGTGTTAATAGAAACATAGGAAGGAGCTCAGTTAAAAGATGTTTTCAGGTAAAGTTATGTGCATATAACGGAATCATCTCATTCAAAGTCCTTACTTATCAAGCAATTGATTGTTATCGCGAACCACATCACCAAACACCTAAAAATAGTTTAGATACATGTAATATCTATTTCTTTCTGTAGCTAATATATTTTCATTTATTCAATAATGTAGAAAATCTCTATATTCTTCCACTTTTTATATTTACTCTGCCCCAACATTATCCGTGCAAACTAAAAATAATTTATATTTGTGCTCTACCTCCTTTGCTTGACTTATTTTTCTTTTATTACTATATCTTAAATCAGATTCATACTAACACTCACTAACACAATAAATTTCATATTCTCTCATATACACACAATCTCTCCCATTCTAAATGTACAAACGCTCGTGACCTTTTCGATAACACGAACCTGATCACAAACACAATCATACAATTGCAATCATCAACTCATCTTTGCGCCCGCGATCTTGCCAACATTAAAACACCCCGGTAATTAATTGAATGTTTTATTTAGCACCTATAAATTTACAAGCGCGGTCTCAAGCATTAACCCACCGCTCACGCGATCATGAATTAGTCCCGTACGGAAATCTCTACCCTCGATCCTAGCAGCCTAGCCTCGAGCCTTCAGTTAGACCAATAAAAAATGTCGCTCATATCCACTGGACAATACGATCCATGGTGACATGACAGGGAACTCTAGTTCAATAGGAGTACTCACTCTCTTTTAGCATCTGAGCTCGCACACTAAAAATTAAGTATCAGTTTCACGGTCCACGCAATCATCTAAAAGCACGCGAATATGCGAATGGGCATACAGTTATAAAATCGAATTTATACACGCGAAGTCACATACACGCAACAAACACGTTAATATACAAATGATTCAGCCCTTCGCGATCATCAACGCAACCTACCCACGATCTCCCAAGCATGATAACATCCCGGTGATAAGCCGAACGTCTCAGCACTTATAAATTTTCAAACGCGGTCTCAAGCGTGAACCTACAAACTCCTGCGCTCGCGCGATCGGTCACTTCCGGAAGTTTCTATTCTCGGTACCAGTATCTAGGTCCATGCTTTCAATTGAACCAATTAAAAGAAGAAAGCTCTCATATCCACTGGACAAAACGTGCCATGGCGACATGACCGGGAAATCTAGTGATATGGGGTAACTCACTCCCTGTCAGAAAGTGATCCGTACACAAAAAACTAAATATCGAAGGTCCGCGTGGCCATCCAAGAACACACGCGAATGTGTGATTGGCCACAGGGTTACGAAATCCAATTTATTCACGAAAAGTAACACACGAGAACACGCGACAAACACGTCAAAATACGAAGGCTGAATGAAGCCCCTCGCGATCATTTACGCACACATATGCCCGCGATCGCGCAAACTTTATAACACTCCGGTAATAATGTGAACGTTTTAGTACTTACAAAGTTTCAAACGCGGTCTCAAACGCGAACCCGCAAACGCGCGAGATCATAAATCGGTCACGTCCGGAAATCTTAACCCTCCATTCTAGCAACTTAGGTACATATATTCAGTTATACCAATCAAAAAATAAAGCTCATATCCGCGTTCGCGTTCCATGGCGACATGACTGGGAACTCTAGTGATATGGAAGAATCCACTTTCTTCTATAATCTGAGCCGCATACGAAAAAATAAGTATCAGATTCACGGTCCGCGCGCGATCATTCTAGAACACACGCGAATATGCGAAAGACACACGGTAGAATTTATATACGCGAAGTTATATACACGTTAGCACACGCGACATACAAAACGCACACGCGATCGAACATATTAACGCACAAATGCTCGAGTCTTTCACGATGATACACGCGATCGTGAAGTCCCTACGCCCGCACATACCTGAACCGTATAATGAATATCACATTCAGAATCACGGCCCGCTACAATTGGCCTGTTTTAGTGGGCGCCATTACCTGTCTCGTCTGCAATTGTAGGGTGTGCTTCTACGGGGAGCCCTTCCGAGAACCTAACTCTACTGCTCTAGTAGGACAACTCTCGAAAAAAGGTATGTAACCCCTTAAAGGTGCCAATTAGTTTTCTTTGTTTTACATTTTGAATCTCTTAAAGCTAGCATATTTTAATATGTTTTATCTACAATTAAACTGAAGAAATCTTACAGCTAACTTATACATATGCAAAAGGGGATGTATAATATTCAAAAGGTTGAGGAAGGGGATCATTTAGTGTTTTTTGTATAGTAATGCACTTAGGATTTTTTGCAAATGGATTATTGGAGCAAATAATTATTAACTATGTGGAACATTTTACAACCATATTAATTGTTAAACCATTTGTTTGGGTAAGGATTACAGACTCGGACGGTCTTCATGTGGAGGCATCATGTACTGGGACGCCGGGCGGTCTTCCTCGAGCCGGCAGGGGTTCCTCCAGTCGATTTCGTAGTACGGCTCATATGCGGATCGGCAACACACCGCGTTATGCGTGAGATGTTTGTGCTGTAGATACCATGTTTGTTGGCTCAGGCGACAGAGATGTTTCCATGAGCCGAGACATCACACGAGTGAAATCCCGACCTACATCCATTCCTCTGAACCAAGGTTTCGTTGATACCTTCGGAATTATGGAATGTAGCCACCGTCCGACTCTCCATTGTTCCAGGGTGCCTGCCAGCGTCCTCTGACGAAATATATTGAAAACTTCATTGCAGCAGAGTGATCTTTCATATATGTCACTTTATAAAGCACCCGCCTTAGCTAAAGAGTCCGCTTCTCCGGGATGGAGCAATACGAGGGAACCCAAACTAAGGTACGATCTTACAGACAAAGCACGCAGCAGTTCCCACATTTTCCTCAGAAAATATTGAATGTGCGTTCTACGAGAGCTTCTATTAAGCTGAGGCTATCCGAGATAATAAAGTAATGATTGGTGGGCAAGGTATCAATAATCCTAAGGGTAAGCTGAATAGTAGCAAGTTCTGCGACATAAAATTAAGCAGGATCATTGAGTTTGAATGAAGTGGTGAGGTTTTGATTGTATATACCAAAGCCAGTGGAGCCGTCGAGGCTTGACCCGTCGGTGTAAAACATCTTGTTGCAGCCGACTTATCGAAATATACTATGAAAGATGCTTGGGATCACTTGTGGACGAATGTGATCCGGGATTCCACGAATCTCATCTTTAATGGATGTGTCGAAGAATACAGTTGAATCAGAAGCATGAGGGAGATTTACGCGGTTGCGATAATATGAAGAGGGATTAATATTTTGTGTCATGTAATCGAAGTACAAGGACATGAGTCGGGTTTGAGAATTGAGCTCAACAAGGCTCTCGAAATTTGGGGAAGACCCATGTAGCTCTTTCTTGATGTCGATAGATCAACATGCGAAAAATGCATGTGTTTTTCGGGCAACAAGTTTAGCAAAAAGTTGTTTAGAGTCGTTGATAGACCATGCTGGTGCAGCTTCTCTGAAAGAATTTTGTTAAAAACTAGCATAAGCCATTTGAATTACTGTTAGGAGCAACGCATGACAATCGTTCGTCCCTTTGTCTTTGCGGAAGCCAAATTGTGTATCTAACAGTAAGCCATTTACTTCAACCCAATTGTCGAAGCGAAACAAGATCATTTTCTCAAACAACTTTCGGATACAGGACAGCATTGCAATCGCTCATTTTCCTGGTTTTTGGATGGCGATGATGTTCACTTGCTTCCAGTCATGAGGGACAATATTACCCTCAAGAAACTTATTAAATAAATTCAACAAGTGTCTCTTGGCAGAGCCTGGCACATTCTTTATCAAGTTAAATTTGATTCTGACTGGCCTTGGGGCTTTATTGTTACATGAGAACAAATGAGAACTCCACCATCGAAAACGGTGTTTCGTTCGCGTTATCGTGAGGGGGCGCTGCGCAGTAGATCTTCTATGCCGGGGCGGAATCCGGACAAATCTTCTTGGTGAAATCAAATATCCAACGGTTTGAATATACTACGCTTTTGTTAGCACTGTTTCGGTTTTGTAAGCATCGGGTCGTGCCCCAAGGAGTGCTCATCGATGTTTCTCTCGTTAGCCCGTCAACGAACCGGCGCCAGTTGCTACGTTTCTTGACTTTCATCAAACTCTTCATTCGCGTTTCTAACATCGCGTACTGTCGATAGCTAGCGAGAAACCCGTCGTCCTAGAAGGTCTTATACGTGGCGGCCTTCTCCGCGTACACGTCTGAGCACTCTTTGTCCCACCGCGGATTAGGAGAACGTTTTTGTATATTCGCGCCAGGTACTGGATTAGTCTGAGCTTGATTCGGGCTATCGAGATTCAAGCCAGCCAAAAAGCTGTACTCTTCCTCCGGAGGAAGTTCTTGAGTAGATTTGATGTTGTCGAATATCGCGGCAGCATAGCTCTTCCAATCGATATTTCGTGTGAGATCATGCGAAATACTGATTGGTTTCAATGGCCTTGAGCCGTTTATAATTGAGACTGCGATCGGTAGATGGTTGTGTCATTTCACGCGTGGTTTAAATTGTCAAATTAAGTTATCGCAAAGATCGTGAATTAAGGAAGACCGATTATCATCATAGAGGCAACCCCATGTTGCACCCTGAGAGTTAAAGTCTCCTAAAACTAGTCGCGGTGCTGGTAAGGATATATAGGATGTATGGAAACTATGTAGAGGGTTTGCCTTTGGTTTCAACTTGACAAACGACAACTTCAATACCTGTTATCGAGGGAAGGTTAATTCTGTAGAAAGAATAGCACTTTTTGATCCCTAAAAGCACTCCTCCATAGGGAGTGTCTCGATCCAGTTAACCGAGTTTCACGTAATGCAAATACATCGCAACTAAAACTATTTATTAAAATTTTGAAGGAATCGATTTTCGGGATGATACTTCTGCAATTGCACTGTAGAACAGTGATCAAATCTGTGACCCCGTTCGATTAGTTAGCCATCGAAGGATACAATCGCTGAAAGGAGGGGCCATTTAGCAGTCAACCTGCTTCAAAAATGTCCTTACTATAGGGAGAAAAGTTAACAGAAGACTTTTAATAGGATCAGTAATATTGATAGTTTTTATTATCCAATCCACTATGTCCGAGAGTTTTATAATTCCAGTGCTGTGATTATTCTCGAACACTTGGGATTTTTCATGTTCCTGGAAGTGCTGGGAACCCTTCTGTGATCTTAATCCTCCGAAACCAGGAGCTACTTGCTTCGGTTTGGTTGCAACACTTCCAATAGATGTCACTTTCGGAACCCCATCAAGGGACAACTTCTGGCCTTTACATGGAACTTTAGGAGAGGAAATGTTCCTCCTCTTCCTATAAATTCAAGGCACGCTAGTAGATGTTCCCTCTTGTGGGTCATCAGCCTCGCCCTCGTTAGGAGGTAAGTGAACATAGATGTTTGTTGAGGATGGTGGCGTAGCTTGCTTTAGTATTTTTGCGATAGAACGTTTGGAACGTCCCGCAAGGGAACGTATCAGTTTATCTCCGCGTAGTTTATACGCGCGACATGCCGAGATATCACGTAGACTCTTTGCACAGTAAGGACACTTTTTGGCTTTCTTACAGCACGAATCATCTAGGTGATTCTCCCCGCATTTTTCACAGCGACCCTTATTGCTACAATGGGTGGCTGTGTGGCCCAATTGTTCACACTTGGGCAATTCATGACCCGCGGTACAAACAGACGAATAAGTAAACGGACTTGTGCAAAAGGATGTAGTTCGGTAAAGCAGTTCCAGCGAAGGTCACCCGATAGGAGTTTGATTGGGGGTATGTTTGCTTACCATCCTCCGCGAATAATATTTAATGCAAACGCTTGCACTCAATTATTTTCACCGGCTGAAGTAAGCGGTCTCTAAAACGGCAGCAGATTCTCGAACGTCAAACTCTCATCGGTGACGATGCCTTCAGACTGTACCTTTACAGCTGGAATATACACGTTACAATCCCGCGTAAAGTGCTCACAGCAAGCAATATCGTTTGCCTGCTTCGATTTCGCTAGCAACACCCTTATCTTGTCCGAGCGGACCTTTGAAATTTTGGTCACAGCAGAGAACAGTTCTGTCAGGTCTTTAGAAATCTAAAGAAGATTCAGCGATTTAGTCTTCGGCCGAAAGAAGACCACAAATGGAACAGTTGAGAGTTCCGGGAAGCATTTGGGCCGTGGGGAGCCTTAGTAGTTGAGCCCGATTAATCCTCCATTTGACCATCCGGAGAGGGAATCATCGAAAACATCAACGCACGGGGTCAGCGCCCGCGCAGCGGAAGAAAGCAATAAATGTTTTAAGAAAGATAAAAAACCACTTATCTTTAAACTGGTATTCAACGACGAATCGACCCATCTTATCAAGTTGGCTATTGTTTAATCCTCACACGCGAACAAAAGACTGAGGAATGTGGCCTTGAGAAAAAGACACAAAGCAACACCGAGACAAGCGTCTAATCGCACACCGTACAGAAACAGAAACACAACCGAACCAACTGAGAGTATGTTGAGGTGCACTGACAAGTTGAAAACTATCGTGGAGGGTCTCTTTCCGAAGCACGACCCAACCGCATGGCCGCTTAAACCGTATGTCAATATTGACGGTAGAAATGATGGTGACAACCTAACGACGGGTTCCTTATAGTGCCAAAAGAACTGAATGCGAAGAAAACTCCCGGTTCGGTCAGTATCTCCAACGTGCCACTGAAAACCGCAATCTTGGCATTTCCGGACATGTTCAGGACAGTGTTACAAAAATGGCTGGACGACAGTTTCGCCGTCCGGAAAGGAAACCGTCGCACGAGGTTACTGCCTGCGCAGGCGAAAAAAAACAATAAATTTGTTCAGAAAAATGAAAGTTAACGTATCAGGTTTCCCACAACGCACTGATATAGCTGGCTATTATTTATTCCTCACACTTCATGAACTAAAAAAAACACGTCATATGAATGTCGGACGACCACCCGGTGAAAATGGTTCTTAAGGGTAACCCTACAGGAACAAGAAGACGGGGCGTACAGCGAGCACGGTGGATCGACCAGATAGAGGACGACCTGCGGACCCTTCGAAGACTGCGAGGCTGGCGACAAGCAGCAATGGACCGAGTGGAGCGGAGACGGCTTCTGCATACAGCAAGAGACAATAAGGCTCTAGCACTGAGAACTGACATACAAGTAAAGTTTTCAACTTGTGTAAGAAATAAAACTGTCGCTTTGAAATGACAACAGCAAGTAGCAACTTGCCACTGGTCGGCGCTTCGATCGGCCAGCAATCGCTATACGGGACTTGTGTGCAAACATGGATACAATGGTGACTCACGCATGCGAACCTGTATGCGATGGTGATTTTCAACGTATGTTAATTTAAATGTTTACACAGGTTTTTCGGGAAAGTTTGTTCTAGCTCATATGTCTGTTCTCTGTGGCTCTAGCCTGAACGGTAAGCTAACTTCATGAACAAAACAAAGTATAATGCGGTCATCAGGAAAGAAAGCACAACGCGAGACCGAAACCTAGTGTCAATTATCACACACCGCCCGAAAAAAAAATTACCCGGACGGTCCGAGAGCTACGGTACGAATGATGTTTATAATCATATCGTATGGATCATTCTACGTCAAATTTATTTTATTTTGTAAAATTCTTTACGAGATATTTCAATTATAACTGCCTTATTACAAAGTGTTTACTGTAAAATAGCCTTGTTTTAATGTTATAATAATAATATCTCGCAAAGTATTTTGAGATTGTTTTTTGTAGACCCACTTGAAAATTGTTACAAAATCTTTATAAAATATTTCTTAAAGTTTGAAAAGAAAGCTTATAAAAAAATTGGCCCAACTTTAAAAAAATTCAATTTGTAATAATTGCAAAACAAATGGTATATAACAAAAATATTTCAAAAATTTTCCTGGCAAACTCATGCGAAAACGCAACTTTTTTCGTTTAATATTTTTCCATACATCGAATAATTCCCAAGTTAACCTTCAAAAGTTCAAAAACGAATGATTTGAAAAAATATCAAATTCAGCCAAAACAAAAAATACGTGTCAATTATTTTTAGCTAAAAAATACAAGAGAAAACTTTGGAAGGACTTAAAATTTCGGCTGTTAATCTGACGTGAAAGGTGAGCAAAGCACCCGCTTCCATTAATAATGCTTTGAACTGACGAAAGCTTTTTATTCATCTTATTTTGAAACAGACTAATTGTGTCTTAGTTTACTACTTCTAAAAGACTACACTAAATCTCAAAAGTGCATTTTCACATCTATCTCGACCGTCCCTGCCCACAGTCCAAGCACGTCGGACCGGGTTGTCTTTTGCGGATTCCTCACGGGTAAGTTGGCTGGTTGGATTGGTAACCATTGGTAACTTGGGAAGGGTACACTTCGTTTTCGGCACTTGCTACGGGTCCTGAAGACGGTGCCGCATGAGGCACGGGGACTTTTCTCATTTAGAAAGTTTGTTACTGGTTCGCAATTTTAGTACATACTTATTTGCCTTGCACTAAATGCCCCTCCCACGCACTGACACTCGTGGCTGCCATTCGAGGCGGCAGCACTTGACGGTGGTGGGTGGCAGGCAGTTTCGGTTGGTTTGTGTCAGTTTTTAGTCTAATTTAATCCCTTCCCCCAAAGACCCGGTTGGGATTATTAGAGAGGGAGGCCTTTTATTGCACATATGTGTTCATCGTTGGTCGCGCACTGAGCGGAGAGCGTGGTCGAGACGTAGTTGGGGCAGTCTAAGAAGTACCAGCTAGTAGGAAAGGGGTTTTATGGGCGAAACCGCACATTCGAGAAGATTTGCATGCAATTTGGGCCAAGACGATGTGCTTAAAGAGTGGGAGGACTTCATTAAAATTGCGGATGGGATTTTAGAAGATAGTAAAAAATGGAATTCTCGCTGGCAAAATATTGCATGCAAGAAATATTTTATTATTTCACCAAAGAGATATACATTTCCTCACGGGATAATTAGTATTTATAACTTTCGTGCATGATAAAAAAAACCTATCCCACCTAACCCAATGTCTGTGATCAAAAATTGCCTTTAATGGTTTGGCGCTGAAAACACCAATAATCTCATCTCTTAGTACTTCAGGAAAGTTGTTTGAATCACAAAGGGAAATTTTAAAAATTAATGTTTCATATTGAGACAAAAAAGTACTTATCAAATCAGGTAGCAGAGAATTACGCATTCGACAGCCTTTCCAAAACTATTATTTATAAATACGTTTCTGACAGCAACAACTTTGCAACTCCGACCACTTCTATGATGACAAGCGTTATTCCTCGTAATTTCTGCAAAAATCAGAAAAATATATTCCAAAGGGCTCATTAAAATCTAGTACTTGATGAAAAAGACGAAAGTTTTAATGTGTTTGTGTTTTCAGTATGCCCTCAGTACATTGGCACTCTGACCACAGATCATTATTTCATCTAACTTCAAATTTTGAAATTTTTCTGGACCAAATATTTAAAACAAAACAGTTGTGTTGGGAAGTTAACAGTTTCACTTACGCCTTATCTACCACCAAAAGGAGCTATAGTATTTTGAGGACAATGCTCGTTCTGATTCTGCTCTAGACGAAGAATGTTCATATCGGACCTGTCAATGCGGTAGGGAAAATACCCGTTGTAAAGAATCTGTTTTTGGAATCTGCGATGCTTCAACGGCTTCCAATAAGCTTGATCTTTATCTGCCCAGACGATTTCGAGATACCCTTGTTTGAATGTGCATTTCCTAAACGTGGATCTCGTATTGCTTGAGCTTTGCTCCATAGCGCTATCGATAAGCGCGCATCGAGTAGAATTCAGCTGTTCATGGTATCCGCAGGGCACCCAACCAAAATAACGGCCACCGAGAACGACTTGGTCATTTCGTTGAAAGTTGAGCGCTGCTCGGTTTTTAGTGCCTCTAGGATCCTGCAACTGGATCTTTTTCGGTTGGGGTTCCCTCCTGCACTCACTATTATTAAACGACTTGGTGTTCGTCGAACGCGATCGCTAAGCTGGTTCCTTCCATATTGGGATTTTTTCCAGTTTGACGAGTTCGCCGTGTTCCTCTTGTTTTATTCTCGGAGCCCTCCGACCCACCGGTAACTCCACCGACCTGATATGTGTCATCCTTGGCCACTGTCTGATACTCGTCGTTGGCTGGAGAATTGAGAGTGGACGAAATACATGTTTAGTGGATGTCAACGTGATTTACTCAAACGTTTGGTTTCTACTGAACTTCATTCTACCTTCTCTCTTTGTTGTAATTGAAGTATTTGATCATATGGATGGTGACCAACGCATTTCCGAATAGAACCATTCAATCCCATTTCCACTGGCTTATTAATTAATGGCGAAGGTTAATGAAAAGAGATACGAAGAGGCTCTGCTTATTGTGTTACTCACGGAAGTATATCATTACACGCACGCGTTCTGGGTCACTCATAACGGATCATATGCTAGGCATAAATTAAATGGGACATCTGTGCGGAAGGCAATGGATATTTGTTTCTGGGTCAGCTTTAAAAGTGGTTACTTGAGTCAACCTTGGGGTTGAACCAAGATTGATATTTAGGGTACCGAGTTTCGAGCATGTGTTCAAGAATTATGATTGCAATGTAGTGATAAGTGTGATTTCGGGGTTTTCGAGTAGTGTTGGATTACGGGAATCGAGTTATGTGAATTGTCAATAGATATTATAGTTTGCAGGACACAACATCCTCCAACGAGCCAGCAGACGGCGCCGGTGGTTCAGTGGTAAGCGTGACCGCCACTCATTCCAATTTGCCTGGGTTCAATTCCAGCCGAGGTCGTTGAGATTTTTCTAAGGTGAAAAAATCTGTAGTCACGTCTTCCTTCGGAAGGGAAGTAAAGCCGTTGGTCCCCGGTTTATGAGTTTGGTGGATCGATGTCTAGTCCAGATAGTGAAGTCACCTCTCTGGCGTCGGTAAAGAAGAAGTGATCCAACTTCTATACTCTTACTAACAAAAATATCCTCCTCCTGTGATACTTGTGGAGTGCGCAGTAGTATATACGGCCTCTAGTAAAAGCAAGTATCGGACTAACCATTCCTTCCCTTTCCTTCCGCGATCTACGTTCGGGCCTGGCCGGCGCCGGTATTGATCAATACTTTAGGATTACCAGGAGTTGCACATTAAAAGATGTTTCGCTATTCCCAAGCATAATTATCTACTTATTCTCTGTGCAACTTCAGCTAGTCCAGATCTATAACGGAGTAGCAGCCAGGGGTGGTCGCACAAGCTCAAGCTCAAGCTCAACATCCTCCAACGAGCCAGCAGCTCCCCAAGCTTTTTTTCGCGCAATCCTTCTCCTCTTCCACCTTCATCGCTGCAATCTCCTCCAAACTCATGTTCACAGTATTCTTAGTGTTTTCCGTTTTGTTCTAGAGCTAGAGAAAGAAAATCCACTATCCCGCTTGTCAGGATAAGGGTAAAAATACTGTGGGTGCGCCCTAGCTTGATATTTGTCATTACTTCGAATCCTAGTGCTAGTTTAACGTTGAGCTGAGGTTCGAAGTCTTAGCCCCCCCCACCCCCTCCTCCCTCAGCATTCATTTCTCGGCACGGGTCGCGTCACACCTTGGATTGGGGCATAAATTTTACGGTACGGGTTTTGGAGGCCAACCTGTTGGTACCCCTTCATTCTGATGCTACAGCAGAAGGCTGATAGCGCCCAGCCGACGCCGGTTTAATGACCAAATGTCATCAATAGACTCACGTGTTTGTTATGTACTACAGAGAAGACCCAATATGATCAGCCCCTGATTTTGTCTGCCCCGTTTTGTCAGCTTTTTGACCCGATTTTTTCAGCCAAATATAAAAATATGGTCGATTGGTTCTATCAGACGAACAAAGCTAAATTTGTGTAAATCCTTTCTTGAGCATATTTTTTATCTTAAGGATGTAAAAGATGTAAATATTAAAAAATCCTTTTTTTTAATTTTTCATTGGAAGACCCCCTTTAAGGGGGCGTCCAGTTTAAAGTGCTCAAACCGAAAGTTATATTGAAGGCAGACAACAATGGATCTTTTATGTAAGGTAGTAATACATTCAAAATTCAAAAAGATTTGAAAAACGTAGACTTGTAGTTACTGGACGAACCAAAAAAAAAGAAAAAAGTTCGAGTTTCGGAAAATGGCTTCACGTTCACCGAAAAATCTCATATTTTACTATAAAATATGATAACTTTTCTTCAAAACAATAGGGATAAAAATATTCAGTTTTTTGTAGTTTATCGACAGGCTACACATATTGCGCATTCTCATAAAAAAGTCAAGTCAATTCGTTGATTAGTTTTAGAGATATCGTGCTCGCCAATTTGAAAAACGCGGATTCGAGAAATACGCTATAATAGGGTATCCCACATCAAATTGCATCACGGAAAGAACACTGTAGAAAATGATCCATTGGGTATTTTCTCTTAAAAATTTGGGTAGAAGCAGCTTAGAGTGTATTGTTTACACTGTATTTTAATCGCTGACAGTTTGTCGAAAATTGTTGCCGATAGATCTGCGTGTGCTATAACGCACGAACAATGGCCGTTTTACACAAAAGAAGTTCAACATGGCCACCAAGATTGCGAGAGACTATTCTAGAGGTTCAATACTAACAATATACCAGACGCCCCTAGAAGGGAATTTATATAAAAATATAGAAAATAGTAACTTTTTGGATGGCAATAAATCACGAGTAATCTATGCCATACGATAATTTCATTGCTGGTTAATTCGTTAATATCAATCAATTAGTAGCAATTTTTTAAAAATAGTAGGATTTAAAGAGTCAATATTATGGTAAAAAAATTCTTTTTGCGAATCCCATTTGGATTTGGTTTTACAATGCCAAATACGACCAAAAAATTGGATCTCCCATCATAATTGTAAATTCACCTAATTTGGGTGACCCGTTTGAAAAGATTTGATTCACACAATAAAAGAAGTTAACTCTACTGTTCGAAGTACCGATCTTTTCTAGTTCACTAGCAGGACAACGTGAATAGCTAATTCTGCTTGCGTGCTAGCGAATTCTTGACTACTACATCTAAGCCTTCTTTAGAGCTCAAGATTTATTTTTTATAATGTAGGCTCGTCAACCTAAGTTTATTAACAGAACAGGAACCTCAAATGGGCGAAAAATGAGACTTAAAAATTTGAAAAGCATTTCGGAGAACTTTTTTCTGGAACTTCTATTACAGTTACTACAAGCCCTGGAAAGAGAGAGTTTTCCCAGAAATATTTCCATCATTTGTTGTTCACATCCTTTCTATTCCAAAGGCAGCAAATATGTATCATTCATTATGCTAGTTTACAAAACATTGTGCCGAGAATTTTTTTAAGCTCATGTTAGGTCGATGAGCACAAAAACAATAGCCATTTCTTTTTTCGCCCATCAGACTTTTTTTTTGTGAAATATTGGCGAAAAAAGCAGAGTACCCAAAAAAATCTTTGGAACAGTTCTTTGGAAAGAAAAACGGACATTGTTTCAATGTTTATCAACGCAGAAAACAATGTTTTACTTAGCTTAACCCTTCATAAGGCGGTGCGGTAACTATATTGCCACCTTTTTTAGTTTCAATCATAATGCAGGAGTATAAAGTGAGAGGTGTTCCAATCTTATGAAATCTACTTGTTAGGTATCTGGCAACTCTTCTTATTACTTTTTATTAAGATACAGTGAAAAGTGTTAGATTAGTGAAGAGTTTTTTGAAAAAAATACGGCGATTTTCTTTTGAACAATAAAATTAGCTCGATTTAAAAAAATACTTTAGACCCTATAAGTTAGTGATGCAAAGTTGTAAAAACAACTCTTTTTAATCCGAAAATTTGGTTTATGAGTGGTAAAAAATTCAAAAAAATAAAATAAAATGAATAAATGATCGTCTGTAATATGTGGTTTCATTTTACAATTTATCCTCAGAATCTAGGGGTTATTTACTGTCAATCAGGTAATAATTAGTAACCCACCTTAATTTTTTTCTGAATTACTGATCCAGCTATCCAGCTCGATTTGTCTTTATATTTGCGCCAATCTCGTTGGAAATACATCAAACATTACGAAAACTGACGTTTTCTAACGGGCGGTAGAAAGTATATTTTCAAAACAGTTTTTATTACGAAATAAATGCAAATATATTCTAAATTAAGTGAAAGAACCGTGTTCCTATTAATATAACATTCATTAGGGGAGACTGAGGAGACTTGATCCCCTTTTTTATTTTTCAGTCCAACTCCGTGGAATGATAGTATTTTTTTGTAGTTTTATATTGTTTCTAGGGATGACTATTAATCATAAAAAATTACATGGAAATATTATACTGGACATGAGCTACGAGCATTTCTGGAAAACAACAAAAAAATAGAAAATTCTTAGATTAGTGGAGACTCGATCCCTAATTTGGGGACACTTGATTCCTTTATGAAAACGTGTTTAAAAGAGCATGTAGGGTAATAAGCTTATTTTTGCCCTGTTTCTACTATCATCCTACCCATCTGAAGCCTTTGGTTAGAGCAGCGTCTGTCATCTTTGCTCAACGCATTGACAGGGGCGGCGAAACAGTTTACGCCCGAGTGGGTAGAAAGCATAGGGTGAGGGGTCCATTAGTAAGGATTTTTTCCCTTTTCGCAATGCACACGCTTACATTACATTCACATTAAGTCATGTTCGTTTATGCAAATGGAATTGTGGTACATCGATGTTTTAAATGTGTGTAGTGCGAGATACATGCGTTGCACATCTAAATTTTTTGAAATGGTTCGAAATTTCGAGTGGGTAATTACCCACTCGGTTATTTTTGAGTGGGTAGTACTACCCATACTACCCACGCTTTCCGCCAGCCCTGCGCATTGACTCAAATGGTATTGCGATAATGGAGGTACTCGATTAGAGATTTCGCTGCGCTCAAACAGAAGATTTTTACCATTCTCAAGACAATTTTGTTATTATATTGGCTCTTAATAAGAGGCGAATGACCTTAACGTTTAAACCTCTATAATCGAAATAAAAAATGGACCTTAATAACAAATCAAAGAAGCTGAAATAATAAAATTATTGTAGTAATAATGTGGTACCCTTCTTAATAGGGCAAAACGGGTACATTACCCCATTCAATTTTATAAATGGATTGTAGCATTGAATAAATTGTTATGATTAGATATTGTTATTTTTGTTACTACATATTACGCATCTCTCACCTGATTTTTTTTACAAATTCCCCAAATTTCCGTGCAATTATTTGAAAGCTGTCTTTATTATGGTTGAGGAACGTCAAATGTGGGATGAATACGTATACTGTAGTAAACAATTACAGTTATGTTTCTTTACGATGAAGCGTTCATTTTTGACATTTTTTTATGACAACAATGACTTCAATTGTTCTGGTGTGAATTTGGTTATTTTCAGTGGTGTGTATGAAGTATGGCGAAGGGGATCAAATCTCCACGAATTTGAAGGGATCAAGTGAACCCATAGCATCTATTTCAGCAAACTTTAGTAAAAATATAGTTGCACAAACGAATCAGCTCAATCATAACATATTCATATAATTGACATTCTCCTGTAATTCTGTATGCAAAAGTAGAGTATGTAGTGGGTGATTTAATCAATTTTATAAAGGTTTGAAAATTTGAAAAATAAATCTTCTTCAGTTCTTCTGAGACTTTTTTTTAAATCGGCAAAAATTCGGTTACACAAAAGTCCAATTTCTTTTTTCTGTGTTAATGAAGTTTATGTTTAGATAAAACTACGCAACATTATAGTATATTCGATTAATGTATTCTGATCCGCCTTTGAGTTACAATGATGGGATCAAGTCTCCCCGGGGATCAAGTCTCCTCAGTCTCCCCTATTAGTCCTGAACTCTGGGCCTTATAAAGGGTTAACGCGAATTATCCCCAAATTTGTAAACCACATAGTAAACCGGGTACAGATATCCCACCTTTGCATAGGCCTTTAACTTTTATACGAATTTCACGCTCGAGATGGACGTCTTTTCTCTGTGATATAATTTTATAAAATAAGTAAGCTATACTTTAATTCAATTCGCCATCAATACACCATGCGGACAACAGATCAGATAAACCGTTGCTCCAATTAGTTTTTGGTATCGGTACAGACATTCTAAGATAGTTTTAAGAATTGAAATTATTTCCTGATGAATTTTTATGTAAAATCAATTAAATCAAGAAACAGTGACAGAATTTTAATATTTTTTGAATTTTGAATAATTTTGCAAAATTTCGACGAAATTTTTGAACTTGAAGGACATTCATTCATTTCGCAAAGCTTACCACGAATATTACGCAATTTTCGTTTCTGGTTTGGTAATACACTGTTTCTGAGGAAGAAAGAAAATCTATTGAAACAATAATATATGTGCTAGCCAGCGACTATCGAGCAAGTTATTAATGAAACACACTACCCAGTAGATTCGAAATGGACAAAACACCCTACAATATTACACCTTGGTTTACTCTCTCACCAACAGCGATCTAAACACATATCGGTATGAATCAATCAAAAGCGCATTAATCATTTGCACATCAACGTACATAGGTTGACGATCAATTTATCACTCGAAAAATGTAGCATAGATTTTTATTGACTTTATACAAAGATTCTTTTCATGCGGTTTCGATGCAGATTAAATGAGAAAATACTAGATTGAAATAGAATATTAAGCGACAGTTACCGAGTTACAAGTTAGAAACTCTCATTACCGATGAAATCGGTTCGTTTCAGTCCTTTTGTCGCCTCATAAGAATTGGCACAGTTATTGCAAATCCAGCTCAACTGATTATTTAATAATTGACTGAAACTTTGGCAAGAAGTAGTTCCAGCAGTCATTAGCAGCGAAATCGTTTCATAGGAATCCATTGGACATTGGATTCCTATGAAACGAAGAGGCTGATTCATGTCAACCCTCCACAACCGTTTCCTACACAAGCTGCTTGACCTGACCTTCAGCGGTAAGGGATGAACCAAAATTCGGTCTCATGACCCTAAGAAAACGTAGTCACGAAATTCGAGACGACACCAATCTAGGCACTACCAGTGGAAAAAAAATCGGGCTCCTAATGGGAACGAAACGCTTCTGTGAAATTTTATGTTTTCACACTAAAAATTGCATTTCCCCCTCATATCCGCTGTTTTTGCTCACCATCAAACCATACGCCGTACCGACTTTGAGAAAGGGTTTTGATTTACATTTATTTTGCATTTGGCACCGCTCACCGTGATGTGCGCTCATAATTAATGGCACAAAAGCTGCTGCCGAAGGGACTAATAAAAAATTGACATATATCATCCATCGAATCCTTTGAGTCGCTCTATCCGGATAAGGGTATCCCTGTGGTGTTGCAAGGGTAATCTGCATGCTTTTCAATTTTTTTTGCATATACCCAACTCATCCCGTGAAATATATTGGTTTACATTTATGGCAGTGTCATCCGTTGGTGTTTGAGATAGCATGGAGGTTTTTTGCCCCTGGTCGTCAGTTTCAACGTGGCAGATTTTAGTTAGTTTACGCTACTTTTGTAACCAATTTAAACATATTGAGAATGGGTGGAAAAGTGATAAATTTAAATTGGGACGGCAGCGCGCTTTTACAATGGATTGGTGTCATGTTTTCGGTGGTACCACATATAGACTGATTTTTGTGCTTATCTTTTCACGGCTTATGAAAGGATATTTTGGCATGTGGAAGCAGCTAGCGATTGATTAATAGATTTTGTATCTTTCGGGTGGTACTGGTTAGTATTGGTATGCATTGATAAAAAAGCACGGAGATCACGTAAGGTTTGATCCAAAAAGAAATAATAGTTCCATCAATATCCGTTCTATTTTTAACATTAGAAAGTGGAAAAATTGTGAATGTCAATCGAATATTTTCGATTAAACTAAAGTCACGTAACTGCTAGCGCAATCCACCGACACAGTCCAATCTGAACTTTTTCTTCCACTAATATCTGGGGTTGTCTTTATTTGCGCAATTTTTGTGTGAGCCACAGGATTCTATATTAATGTGTTTTCATTCATCTCATAACAGGACCTCGGTGCGGGTTATAAAAGTTTGATTTACATAAACGCATGCTGATTTTGCTGCGTCCCGTGTCGGTTCTCTCAATAGAGCCTCGTTAGCTGCCTATGTGTACGTCTACCTACTGCTGGATAGAACATACGTGCAGAATCAAACCATTGGAAGCGAAGGGTTGAATGTCAGCGAGAACAAAAGACGGCAGGTAGTTTGAGACAGAAAGAAAAAAAACTACCCCTATGATGACATTTTCTTGTACAGTTGGAAGGACAGAGGGATAATAATACACACACGCACAAAAAAAAACGGATAAAAAGTGCAACTGTAATTTCTCTAACGAAGATTGTATCACTGATTTCACACTTCTGGAAATGGTCTCCGGTTCTTCAGCCTACACTTGATATCGGAAGTCGAGTAGTTGGCGCGTTGTGGCATCATGTGATACGAATCTCGTTATGCTTTTCTCGGTAGGATGACTGAATGCTCTATCCCGGCCTTGTTATGCTTTATCCTGTCAAGTGGTGAGGTATTGAGGATCAATCATCAATCAAGGGAGGGATCAACGTTCTGAGCGCTGATTAATTGTTGTATTGTTCCGAAGAAATAAAACAATAATGGGAAGTGGTCGAAAGGAATTGTGTGTGACGGTTTACAAAAATGTCGTGTATATTTAGGGCTTTCTTGTTTTACGAAGCTCTAGAAAACCTATAGCATTCCATCTCATACAATGTACGTAAATTGAGCCTCGCAATCCATTCTAATTCACCTTCAGGGGAATATAAAAGTGTTGATCGTTCTAATTATCCCAGTTTTGAAAAATTAATCTTTTTCGCCTGGGCCAATTGGTTGAACATTATCAGCACTAACTGCCTGGCATTGTTCAACTGGATGACAGGGGCTTTCGTGAGCCTAAGCTCCATTTTATTCTTCAGCGTATATTTAAGATAACCAATACTAGGTCCTTTGCAAAAAGCTCGGAAGTCAATGGCTACTGTGTTAGGCCGAATAATAGAAGCGGTTTTAGACAATGCACACAAGCTAAGAGTAATTGTTCTTTTGTTCGCTTTGCGCTGACTCGGGCAGAAGCAGAAAGCACACTGAGTTTTCTGACCGATGTCTTTGGTTGTCGAAAACAGACTACCTATGCTTATATGCACTTCACAAGTACGCATTAAGTTTACGAGTCATTTTATTGGTGTATATGTATCGCTAGACAGCGTTATAAATATACAACTATCGTCTAGGTAGTACAAATGTTGATAGTTTTCAATATAAACATATTCGATGAGATATAATTAGTCAAATATGCACGTACACTCGTGTTTATACTGCATATGCAAAAATTTTCTAATGACTACTAATCAACTACTAATCCCCTGCAGACTATTAAGGATACATTTTAAACAATTATACAGTATTAGTAAGCCTTATTTGTATGCTTATGACTCGGAAATAACGTTCCCTACAGTATAAACAGCGCTCATTCTCGAATTTTACATGGTGCTTTGAACGCATTTTTCGGTGATTTCCGCAAAGTGATGTGATCAAGCAATGATATACAGTGAAAATTTAAGTACCAATTCATTTAGATTTGGTTGAAAATTTGTTTTAAACTGAGTTCGAAATCGGGGTCAATATGGCCCGCTAACACCTTATTCGTAACTTTTTTGTACAGCCCTTCAGGAATGAGCGAAAATTTTGAACTCTATTGAAAATTGTTGCTCTCTATGAAAGAGGAAAAGTCAAGAAATTCTAAACTTCTAGGTACAAAACTTAAAAAGTTATCGCATTTTGAATGTTCATTTAGGGTCATATTGACCCCAACACCTAAAGAAGGTTAATTAGACAGACCATACATTTTATTGAGACAAAAACACAGATACCTGCGCAATTTAAACTTTATTTCACTTTCAGGATCTGAGAGTCGTTGCAGCCGAAGCGAACGTTGGTCGATATGCTGCTTCAGGGGCTTCCGGGGACTACGACGACGATCAGGAACAGGAATCACTAATATTCAGACCGGGTACTCCCGTCGGACGAAAATCTAGTTGCGGCGGCATCTCGGCCTTGCATCGGAGAGCCTGCGTTTCCGGAATTGGTCCGAGAGTGGTGCCGTGTGCAAAACTTGTAGTTCACGACTTCATCCATCGAATGTGGTCTACGATTAGTTTCAGGTCAAAATTTAGCACGTCTTTAAGCCTCCTTTTTTACGATGGCGTCATTTGACCAAACTCGTACTCGCGTCACTTCAGGTTCTTCTCAAACGTACTTCACGAGGCTGACCTATGTTTACGGAGCACTACACTCTACGATTTCGATTGGTATACAAGTTCAGGATCACGCACAAAGGAATTACGAAAGCCTTGGCTACTTTCCTGAAATCATTAAATTATCTACTGGTTTAGTAAAAAAATGTTAAAACTTCGGCTACCTCATAGAAATCAATGAATCTCCAAATTATGAAATGTAACCACAAAAATGAAACTTGTTCAGGAATGTATTACTGAGTTTCATGAAACGAACCCTCATGAGCTCGTTTCTAAATGCATGAGTAAGTTCGTAATACATGTAAAGCAGTGATAGCAATGATTCAAAACAAACGTTTAATGGTAGCGAGTTTTAGTTCAGATAAAAAAGAGGGCTCCGAAAACGATGCCGTCGCTCGGCCTTCTTGCGGTTCTAGAAGATATACTCTTTGAGTGCGTACCGTAAAATGGGGGAACATTGTCATTTTGTCAAAAGTTTTTTGAATAACTATCTTCAATTCACGTAGATGTAACTATTTGCATTTTTTTAAACAAGTGGATTGAAAATGTTCAAATTGTTGGGTATTTTATTTCGTTTTGCTATAAAATAAAATTACTTTGTTGTGAATTTTCGTTCGTTGGTTTCGTGGTAACTTTGATCAGCAAAATATGTGTATCGAAATGAAAGATAACGCTCGAAATGTCGGTAGGCAATTTAATGGCCCGATATTGTGTCGACACGTAAGAAAACAAAATTGCCTAGAAGGACTTGTATCGAACTCTTTCAGGAAAATAGTCAAATTTAAATATATAACTTCAAAAATGTCGGATTTTTAAAAAGAATTACTGGACAACATTATTTACGGTTTCTAAAAAAACAATCAGTTCAGTTGAAGTTGAATGATTTCATCAATATACAAGGAATTGTTTGAACAGATTGAAACGATGCATGAGAGTTGTATAGTTTTCAATATGAATTTGTATTCATAAAAGATTCATTAAATGACGAAATAATCGTTGCCACTAGAATCTGAACATATTTACAATATCGTTTGTTTTTGTATCGATGATTTTGTTGCAAGGTCATCTTATCGTATGTTACTGAAAAAAGTCTCATTTGGTCAAACTTACCCCGGTGATCAAAGATACCCCGTTTTACGGTACAACTGAACATCAGTTTGCAGGTCGTCTTTTAGTACAGGCAACAGTAGTATAGATTTTTATCCCACCTTCCAGGATTGCCAAAACGAAATCTGTATTTTTATCCTAAAAAATATTTTCATCTGTATTTTCTTTTCAAAAATCTGTGTCGAAATCTGAATCGAATCAATTGAGTTGTTTAACCTTTGGCTGGATTATCTATTGAATATACTAACTCCTGTGGTTGAAATTTGTCAAACAAAAACCTGTTTACATGTTCTTAAAAAACCAATGCAAATCTTTCTGATAATTTATATTCTAAAAGTTGAGCTTTTCGATACGAATAATGGAGATTTTTTTAAATTAATGAAGATTTTGTTGGTATATAATGTTATATGCATTAAGTCGACCAATGCAATAGTAATTATTCAAAAGGGCTAATGAGACTTTTGTAAACAAACTTATTTCGCTCATTATTCCGCTAGCGAGTTGAATTTCATGAAAAATACACATGAATCAACATCTTTATCCTTGTTTATGTTTTCTGTGTTGAAATGATAACAAATTAGAAGAACTCAGCAAAACAAAAGTTTGTTTACAAATCTTATTAGCCCTATTCAAAAGTTGATATGGAATGTAGCTGTCGATTATTTGGAGAATTAACGAACTTTACAATTAACGTTTGTGGGAGTAAAGCACATCCAGGTGTTTGTTTGGTGCGAACCTGAGTGTATTACAAACCTTTACCTTGCTCAGTGAGCTACCATTCTCAAAAATGAAGTTAATTCAAACATAGAGGACTAAGCTGAGAGAGCCAGAGGGGAAGTTACACTGAAACTGAAAGAAATATTTCTAAAAGCCTCAAATATCTGTACATCTGTACATACAGATTCTTGGTCTAAAAAGGCTGAAAAATTTGTGTAAATACAGATTATTCTGTATTATTGGTAACCCTGCCACCTTCGACTCGGCAATACCAGCATAGGATGATGTGCTCGATGAACTAGGCCTTGTCGTGTCCCTCGCAATCTTCAATGCTGCACTTTTTAACGCTCACTCAAATTCGAAGTGACCACCTGGCTGGCAATCTCCCATGTTATCCCTTTCTTGCGAAAACATTCGTCGCTCTGTGTGCTGCTGATATGAAGTAGTCATTGCATATATTTTAGAATTTTTGGGGTTCATTTTTGTGTTTTTTCTCCCCAATATTATATATTTTGTTGGATCCTAACACAACACAAGAGAAACGAATGATATATCTTCCGTTTCATGTTGAGGATACCAGTTACGTGAATGTTCAAATTTGATTAATAATAACAAAAGCTTATTTTTTAAATTCTTCAGTATGTCACGTGCATTACTTTGGACAAAAAAGGCTTTCTTCGTTTTGGACGCCATCCAGCCATTTAATTTGCATTTGTATTTGCATTTGTATAAAAAAAAGTCCAACTGACAATTTGTCTTAATGAACTATACTAAACTAAGGTAAACTAAACATAATTAAAATAGTGACAATACACGACGACGAAACTGCGAAGAGTTCATGACGAAGTCGAAAATTGCAGCAAACTCGTTGAAGCGACGACTCATTGCTAAAATTGGACTATTGGTAGCGTAGTTAGTGCTGCGCATTTCAGAATGCAGCAGGGCTCGAGGGCGAAGAGAACGGGTAGGCGCGTAGAGGTTGATTTGCGCTAGTAGCTCCGGATCATCATATTCAGCCAGCAGAATCTTTGACACGAAGGTAGCTTGCGCTGCATGTCTCCGGTGTGTTAAAGTATTAAGTCCTAAAAGACGACAACGGTCCTCGTACGGTGGCAGGTTTAATGGATCGTTCCACGGCAATTCACGTAACGCATATCGTATGAATTTACGCTGGACTGCCTCGATCCTAAGGCTCCACGTAGCTTGATACGGGCACCAAACGACGTTTGCAAATTCCAACTGCGGGCGCACCAATGAGCAATAAAGAGCCTTGAAGCATAGAGGATCCCGAAATTCGTTGGATATTTTGAAAATAAATCCCAGCAAACGATTGGCTCTGTCGATGGTCGCTGAGACGTGATGAGTATACGTTAGCTTATCATCAAGAATGACTCCTAGATCCTTCACGTGGTCAACGCGTTGTAGTAGAGTTCCTGCGATGTTATAGTTGAAGGTAACCATATTTCTCGTTCGGTAATAGCTGATGACAAAACATTTTGCAACGCTAAGGACCATCATGTTTCTTACACACCAGCTATAAAAGGTGTCAATAAGATGCTGTAGCTCACGGCAATCGGCTTCATTCCGTATAACAAGAAAAAATTTTAAGTCGTCGGCAAAAAACAGCTTTCCTCCACGGCTTAGAACGAAAACCGCATCGTTCACGAACAGTGAAAAAAGTAGTGGACCTAGCGTACTACCTTGAGGAACTCCGGAAGTGTTGAAAAAGGATTCTGAAACAATATCGCCAATTTGAACAACGATTTCACGGTGCACAAGGTAGGATCGAAGCCAATGGCAGAATCTAGTAGAACACCCTAGCTTATCAAGCTTTGTTATCAGTATCTCATGATTAACTCTATCAAAAGCTGCCTTTAGATCAGTGTAAATTGTATCCACCTGCAATTTCTTAGACATTTGTTCCGTGCAAAATGACGTAAAGCAGACGAGATTCGTCTCGACTGAACGTCCTGGGAAAAATCCGTGCTGAGATGTATTAATGTAGTGTCGACAAGCAGAAAATAACGCCTCGTTGATAATTGATTCAAAAACTTTAGATTCGACTCCTAGCGAAGAGATTCCGCGATAGTTCGCTATGTTGCGTTTGTCACCTTTCTTGAATACCGGGAACATAACTGAGCATTTCCAATCCTCAGGAAACGTTTGCTGCTGAAGCGATAGGTTAAAAATATATGCAAGTGGTGTTACAAGTAAGTCCGAACATTTTTTCAATACAGTTGAAGGTATAGCACTGAGGCCGGGTGCATAAGATGACTTGGTTTTCCGAATTGCAGATATAACCATTTGTTCAGAGACAGTAAACACATCCAAATCAACAGCACAAGCAGGAACGTCGCGAGAGGCATTTTCGAGTTCGTTTGCGGTTGGCGAGTCAGTTGAAAAAACACTCGAGAAGAATCTGGCAAACAGCGTACATTTCGCCACAGTTGTCGTAGCTTCTTCGCCGTCGTAAAGCATCCTTGATGGAAGTCCAGTTTCTTTACGCTTCGTGTTGACAAATGACCAAAAGCCCTTCGGGTTTCGGCGTAGATTATTCTGGATGCGGTTTACATAGCGTTTGTACAGAAGCTTGTTGTAACAACGATACTCATTACTGGCTAAAGTGAACATGCGCTTAGAAAGAGGACACCGTCGATTTGTGTACGCACGTAGGGTTTTTGCTCGAGTACGTTTTAGCTTTCGAAGAGTGCTGTTTGACCAGGGTGGCTTGCTAGGAGGCTGACATTTAGGCACTGAGGTCTCAACACAGTTCAGTAGTAGTCGCTTGTAGATGGCAACTGCAGCATTAACACTCACTTGGGCATGCAGTACACTCCAATCAATTTGCGACAGAGAACTGCGCAGCTTTACAAAATCAGTTTTGCGAAAGTTGAGACGGTCGACAGAAAGAGTTTCTACATACTGAACTGATCGAATAGTGCCAATTGAGATTTCAAGCGCGGGATGAAAGTTGTCAAGTGGAACAATCACACTGGATGCTTCATTGACGGAACATACAGGTATAATAGTTTCACTAACAAAGACGAGATCCAGAAAGCGTGACTGGTGGTTAGGAATCATGCTTACTTGACTTAGCCCGTTGAAAGCAAATCCGTCCAGTAGCAAACGACTGGCGATGTTGGTTGTCGAAGCAATCGGGTCCGGGTAAGCGTATCCGTGTCGTGACGGCACCCAAATGAGTCCTGGCTGATTGAAATCACCAAGGACAATCATCACGCCATCTGCGCCAGCTTGTGAAGAAGCGTTATTCACAGCATCCATGTGAAGTTGCATGATATTGCAGTCGAGTCGCTTTTCAGGAGGAATATAAACAGCACCAATATAAAAGTTCCTCGATGGAGTTGTAATTCTAACCCAAACAGCCTCAACACTGGTTAAACTACCTACATCAATCTCACATGAGGCAAATGCGGTGGAAACAGCAATCAAAACTCCTCCTCCACGTCCGCGAATACTGTTGCCACTATTTCGGTCCGCACGGTATACGGTGTAAGCATCTCCGAAGAGCTGCACTGATGTTATACGCGCATCGAGCCATGTTTCGGTGAAGACGCAATTGATCGGAGTTTAGTAATACATGTTCTAGGCATAGGGGAACATGGAGAGACTTGACCAAGCGCAAAATTCTATTATTAGCTATGACGTGTTCTATTAGGTTCCTAAAAAAATTTCAAAAATATGTTTATACTTGTTTCGACCCCTTAAAGTAATTTTGGAAGTTTGGAATGAGAAATACTTTCCTTATAGAAAATATTCCGTATTTAATAAATTTGTGTTAGATGATGTAATTTTTTATCAAACTTTGTATGGACATATCTACTCGACTAATAATTACTTTTTAATTACTCATATATCATCTTATTCCTTATGAAATGGTGAAATGGTTTTACATAAATCGGAACATTGGACTAATGTTGGGGAGACTTGACCAAGTGGAAATAAGCTGAATAAAGATTCAAAATTTCGGATAGTTACTATGCTGTAGTACCTACTGTTAACCCTTGTGAAGGCAAGCTAAAAACCTAACATTAAAGGGCAAGCCGGGCCTCTCAGGCCCGTCTAAATTCAAGCTCCTTTTTGCCGTTCTCATATAGAAAGGTTATGCAATCGGTCGAAATTTCGATTTTTTAACCGAAACCCGCAGGGCCAAATCTCTTATACCATTCGACTCAGCTCGTCGAGATCGTAAAATGAGTGTGTGTGTGTGTATGTGTGTATGTATGTATGTATGTGGCAAACAATCTCATCGATTTTTCTCTGAGGTGGCTGGACCGGTTTGTATAAATTTAGTCTCAAATGAAAGGTGCAGCCTTCCCATCGGTCGCTATTGATTTTTTTATTGATCCGACTTTCGGTTCTGGAGTTACGTGTTGAAGAGTACAATCACACAGCAAATTTCCATAGAAACTGATACCACCATGATGTCCAAATGATGCAATATATATTAAAATATGTGTAACATTACTTGGCTTTGCATGTCTAGATCATTAATGACCCACCGAAGGCACGTCGACCACATTGGCCAGCTATGACGGTTCTTGATGCCCCGGGGGAAATTACCAAGTTCCTAAGATAATGTCATACCTATTTCTCAGCGAATTCTTTACCGATTATTACAAACTTGGTTTCACATGAAAGGTACAGCATTCCCATTGGCTGCTGTTGAATTTCTAATTGATTCGACTTCCGGTTCTGGAATTACAGGATGATGAGTACGAACACGCAGCGAATCCCGATTTCAGCGTATAAGGCGATGGATGTAAAAAGGTCAATTTTTTTCCAAAAGGTGAGTACTCGGAAGATCACGTCGACTGTCGATTGGTTCTGAGCTCCATTTCGTTTGAACACGACCAATAAATGTTTCTGGGTTGCTATTAATTTCTTCTGATGCATACCCGGAGTACATATTCATATTTTTCTGCATCAGATTCATCTTCGGAAGCAATATCATTCACATCTTCTTCCTCGCTTTGAAAATCAGTTTCGGAATCGTCTGCTGTTGAATTTGCTCGAATTTCTTCCATTATTTCAGATTCTTTGAGACGATTGAAAACATGGGCATATCGTCTTATAGCGATTTCAATTTTTTGTTGCTTTTAGATCCAGAATTTGAATAATTACGACAACTATAACACAAAGAATAGACAACAAAAATAGACAATAACGACAGAGTTAGGTTATGTTGCATCCAAATAATTGTCAAGTAGACCACAGTGGGTGAAATAAAAGTATTTACCCAAAAAATATGACACACGCCATTATCGTATGCTATTTTTACATTTCTTATAAAAGAAATGTATAGAATTCGCTCAAACTTTCAAGATTTTTTTTCTTATAAAAAAGGTAAAAAGATAAAATCAATCAAAACATGAAAAAAATTCCTGCTAATATGAAGATGAACTCATCAAAATGTTTTTTTCAGATAAATATTAATGTATAAAACCCGTGGTATTCCTAGTAAATATTGCATGCACACCGGGCCTGCCAGGCCCGGCTTGCCTTTTTGTGCATGTAAAAAATCCAAACATAGCTGCGCATCACTCCATAGATTAAAATTTCACAATTCTTTATTTTTGTTATAGATTTTAAAGCTACTTATCAAAATTTCCATGCCCAAGCTTATACTGCATACACATTTCTTTGTAACTAAAAAATTGTAGCGTGCCGGGCCTCTGAGACCCGGTTGCCTTTTTGAGGGTTAATGTTAAACACGTCACAAAAAATCCCACCTCAAACATCAGTCTATATCTTTTAGTACTAGTAAACAAAGTTAGCAGTAATATGGCTGATTTCGTGATGTGTGAACAAGTAATGTAAGCAGTACAGTTAATCCTTAAAAGGAAATGCATAAAAAAATCGAAATTTATAAAAAGCAAACCTTTTAAATTTTTAACTGGTACTTAAGGATCTCGAAAATATGTAAAAATATGAAGACAGCATGTTTTATGTCTTAATTTATTGTTTTGATTTTACAAAATTCTCATGGTCAAGTCTCCCCAGGCCTTGGTCAAGTCTCCCCATGGTGGGGAGACTTAACCAAAAAAACTCATCTATGAAAATCTTTTATAACTTTGGAAAAAGTCAACCAAAAATTCTACAAAACATCATGAATATGCGCAAAACTACTGCGCACTATGTTTAAATGAGTTTTAAAGGATTGAAAAGATTTTTAGACATTTACGTAGGTTTAACTGAAAACCTGGTCAAGTCTCCCCATGTTCCCCTATACTTGATATCAATAGCATCGAATAGAAAAGTTAACCAATTATGTTAAACATGCACTATTTTAGAAAAGGAATTTAGAATTGATATTTGCTCACAAAAAATCTTAACCAATGTCAAGAGTTGCTTTAATTTGATATTTATAATTCTAACCCAGCAAAATATCTACAATGCCCTTAGTTACCCAACAATCGCATGTTGATATTTCGTATGGCTTGACCTCATTCCCTTAAAATTTCTCAAGCGTGATTAGTGTATTTCGTTACTGTTCGCATTCAACCACGTTCATCCATTCGTGTTCCAATTTCAAGTACATTCTGCTCGTTATTCACGAGCGTCTCGATGGTCCCGTCCGTCACTTTTGTGCTGGCTATTGGGTGGGAGAGAGGACGGTGATGATGGCCGCTCTTCGTGTTCGCCCTTATTTCGCCCCACTCTATATATGTACATATATTCACTTTGGCCCCAAACCTGACTGCTTGGTCGGAACTTGCTGTTGGCACATACGGTGCTTCCAATGGCACCGGAAACGAACACAGTCACCCTTCTGTCCTTTTCAACAACAACAACTGCAACAACAATAACACCAACAGTATCAACAACAACAACAGCAGCAACAGTGACTGGAATAATCCATTGAAGGGACAAGCCAACCATCACCGGAACACCGTAGCAGTTGCCTAACGAAACATCGGATCGAAATATATCATTCATATTAATTTTTGTGCTTTGGATGTTTTATTCAATATGTATTACTCAGAGTGCTGCTAGTTGGAATTCTGATGTTATAAATCAATCAGATAACATGAAATACATTGAGAAAGATAGGTGACCACCAAGATAGCCTGAGAAAAATTCAATGAAAAAAGCGATTGTTGTTTTTAACCAAAGTATAAAATTTGTATTATGTACATTTATGTTAACATTAAGTTAACACGAAGAACAAGTGAAGACTTTTTAAAAGGCTTAACCCCTTTGTTTACTTTTTCTTTTCCATATTCGGACACGCACAAAAAATTGGAAATTATTGCCACACAGTAAATGTACCACCGTATAGAACAGATGTCCATCTCGAGCGTTAAAGTTGTGTAAAAATTAACGGCCTATTCAAAAGTAATTGGGATACCACCACCAGATGTGCTACTGTTGCCTTTGCGTTGAATTGCTTTGGTTGAATTGTCCCAATTTTCAAATAGCTAACAAAATTATGCCTCCAGTTGGATTTGTTAGTATGGTATCGTTAGTATTTTAACGGATATTTATTCAAATTTTTACACAAGTATTAGTAAATTATTTGTTCGAACATGGATGTCTATTCTCTGTGATACAACCACATTAAATCTTAAGTTTGTCTTCTGCATTCTGTCACTAAGTTAATGTTGGATTCTGATGAGACGAAGTCGAAACTCAAATTCTATAAATAATTTACACACATAGAAAAAATAGTGTAAATTTACGTCTCCTGACCCTGACATATACGAGCATCAAAAATGACTTAGTTTTACGTTTGATTTTAATTTTACATGACGTTTAATTTCGTAAATCATGTAATTTTAGTCCACATACAGCGTTGGTTCTGAATGGTAGGAAGTGTAATGTTATGTTATTGCGCATGTAAAGTATATGTTTCATGTAAAATTAAACGGAACACGGTAATGTTCCGTCATTTCGTAAATTACGGTTTGTTGAATTGTGTTATGTTTGCAATTACGTCAACGATAAAATTCCGATTTTTTTGGTGTATAGTTACTGGTGTTATGCTCTTCACACGCAAAAATGCTTTTAAACAAATTTCCCCTTAATGGAGAAAAAATAGTTTTTACCTAAATAAGCTCCACTAACGAGAAATATAGCATAGTGCATTATTTACTTTCTTCATTGACTTTTTCAGCTCTCATTTCATCATGGTTCAATGAATTTCCTTTGGACAAAGTGCAGATTAATTTGATGGGTACATGTCCTTGTGGATATAATTCAACGAACTAACCTCACGAAAAAGGGGCATAAAATTTTGATGTAACGAACAAACTATGAAATTTTAAAATCTGAGATTTCGTTAAAAACGTTTTAAACGTTTTAAAGATTTAAAGTTTTAAAAAGTTTAAATGAATATACCTTTACATTTGGTGCTTGAAAATCACAATACCTAACTTTAGTTAGTCGAGCAAATCCCGTTTTTACTTTGTCTCATCAGTATTATGACAGACCGATTCGGTCATTAGATAGGTACCGAATCCATAAAAAGAAATTTTTAATTTCCAAAATAATGTTTTTAATTAAGGGGTAGACGCGAGAAATATTAGCTAAGTATAAGATTTGCTTTTTCAGCAACAGTTCAATTTCGAATTCAGCTAAAGAAAGTCGATCGAAAATTCATCCGATGCTACTGTTCACCTGCTGTACCACCTGACGGTGTCCACAGAAACCACCCATTGCCAGCCGTTCGTTTGTTTGCCACGTTTGCCGGTACCAACCGTCAGGGAATCTATTTTCCGCACACTCGAATAAAAACCTTTACTTTATATCCAATCACGTGACAGACCGTCGGCCATCTTGTTTTCGGCAGAGTGGAAACTGTCCCTCTCCAACGGGGGTTATAAGCTCTTGTATATATGCTGCCTGCCACCATACGGGAGAGCCATATACAACACATGTGGCCCCGCAGCAGAAGGGGTGTGGGTGACGGCTGATGGGCCTTGTTGGACAGATCGTGCAGCGAGCCAGCTGGGGCGAAACGAGATAGACATAGAGGGAAGCAGAGAACGAACAAACGACACAGGTTTGCTTTATGTGCGGAAAACCCTCGAAATTGAAGAACGGACCGCGAGCAGCGAACCCAAACCACTCTTTCGGCGGACGATATTCGACGCGTGGGATGTGGGTAGGTGGGAGGTTGGGTGTTGTCGTATGTGAGCATACATTATATTCGACATAACAACCCCCATATCTCGGTCGGTTGGTTGTACTGCTGCTGCTGCCGTTGAATGTCGGATGAAAAGGGTACCGCAGGATGTTGGATCGCCGCCACCACTCGAGGCTGATATGGCAACGGACGAACGCCAGAACAAAAACTTTTCCTCTATGCTCTCGAACTGGCGCACCTCAACCGAAATAGGAGGGGGTGGAAAAGCGAACGTTGGCTGCCGTTGCTGCTGTCGAGTGCGGACTGACTGTAGGAGTAGGGTTTGGGTTCGCTTCGGCTAGCAGTAATTGTATTTTATGTGCGCCCGGGTTTTCGTCGATACGTGCGGGAGAAGCAATCCTCTTTCCGCACATCGCCGGTGGAATGGTTTCCACATGTGTGGATTGTGAAGCGGGTTTAGAACGGGTGATTGGCGAAGTGGGTGGCAATGTTTGGCGGTGAAGCGTACTTTGGGCTACCGAATAGGGGCTAAGAGTTCAGCTACTGTGCACGGAATCGTTTCCTGCTAGAGAAAGGTACGGTAGGTAAACCTAATTAAAATAAAGCTGATTCTTCGGGAGCATTTCAACGATATTAAAGAACACAGAATTCTGGTGGAAATATTAACAGTCGTGTTGTGGGAAATTTGTTGTTTATCCAACCAAAACTGGTACATTATTCCAATGCCTTTGCGTAAGAACCACTTTTTGAGTGATCATAAAACTCTTCTCTTAAAAACTAATATTGAATATAATTAACCCATAAAACTACGGACTTAAGGTCAACAAGCGTAATATGTCATCTGTTGGCTATTTTTTAACTCTTCCCACTTTCGTATCTGGAAATATGTTCAATATAGTGTAGGTAAATTTATTTAGTAAAAATGTTGATCCTTACTCATTAAACTATATATCAGAGGATTTTAGATCGCGTTTTTTACTAACTTTAATATTTTCATTACTATTTTTTTATACATTTTAGTGCACATTTAAAAATTATTGTGAGTAAATCAGAATCAACCGAGCAAGTTCATATTTGGCATAAGGCTTATGGAGCCATTTAAATAACACGGAGTTCCGAAAAAAAAATTGTGCCGGTGGCCGGTCTAATACGTAACCTAATGGTTATTTTTTTTCTAATAACTTTTCCTGTTCGAGTCGGATCGCTTGGTATGAAAATTAAATCTCACTACCTTCCTTGGATCTGTTTACTGCTATGTGTTGAGATCTTCTTTCTTGGTGGTGAAGCTGCGTTGTTCGGTGTACTGCACTGTGCATCAAATATTCTGGCTCCTCTCGCGTTACTGTTCACATCTATTTCGTTGTCGGTAGTGCTTTCTTAATGTTCACGGTCGATTGTTTTTGTTTGTTTCTTGTTCTTATTGATCGCTATTGTGAATCTGTCCTCTTCGGCGTTCACTTCTTTATTCGTGGTACTCGTTGCTGGCTTGAAAACATTAGACATAGTCGTAGTTGAGCGAGTATTTGTTCTTTTCAGATCCGTTGATAATGGGTTTGTAGCCGTTTATGGTTTTGCATAAGATGTTTGTGTGCTGTTTTTGACTGTAGTAGGCGAGTTTTCCTTAGCCACTTTTGCGCTAGGTCTTCCTTGATGTAGTATCTCATTACAGAATTGGCACGTAGGAACCTGCTATGGGTACGTGACCAGCGTTCTCTGATTAAAAGTCACATTTTCGCTTGGTCTACATATAATGGTAACGTATGAAGGAATTGGTTTGGTCGGACGAATTCTCGCCACACGAACATTATTTGAAGCACCCGAAAAGAAGTTCCTCCAAGTATCAGCTGTGACGGAATTCACTTCTCCGTATTTTGACATGTACTTTTTACGATGTCAGGAGTGCGTGATGATAAGTCATGTAAGCGAACTTCTATAGAGTCATTATCAATATATGCGGGGAAACTGATTTTAACGTTTCCGCATTCAGCGGTGTGCTGCATATTGTTCCGGCTTGGGTAATGTCTTTGAACATAATTGGCACATGATGTGAAATATGCTGCAGTTGAAGAGTGTTAAGTTCTGCCAGATTGAGATCTATCTGCACTTTTATTAATTGTTCCACTTCGCGAATGGCTGGTCTTTCGGGATATTTTGAAAAGTCCATAGCAATATGGTTAATCCGCAGTGGGACTTGCTTTTGCTGTGTTTTTTTTCTCGAAGGGGAATCTTCAAAAGAGACCACTACCGACTTGGCCGTGGTACTGTCGGATTCTTGCTGCAGTTCTTTCTCCAGCAAGCCTACCGACTAAACCTTAACCTCCTGTATCTCCGTATCCTTTTCCACCCGGGACCACCGTTAAGTATTACTTCGGGAGGGGATTGTGCTCTTGCACCTCTTCTTTCTTAGAGCCCCTTGTCTCCTCGACAGCGCCTGTTCGCTTTGTGGGTGTTTTTTTATTTCACATTTTTTCATTTTTTTTGCCTTTCTCAATAGAAAGGTATTGCAATTGCTCTGAAAACCGACTTTTTAACGGAGGCGTGGACGGCCGGGTGACATGTACCATTCGATTCAGCTCGTCGAGTTCGGCAAATGTCTGTGTGTATGTATGTATGTATGTATGTGCATCTGTGTGTGTACGCGAACACAATCTCACTCACTTTTCTCAGAGATGGCTGAACCGATTTTCACAAACTTAGTCCCAAATGAAAGGTGCAAGGCTACTATTGAATTTCTGTCGGATCCGGAATTACAGGGTAATGAGTACGATCACGTAGAAAATGTCGATTTTAATAAATTCTGCAATGAATGTATAATGGTGAATTTTTTTCCAAAATATGACCACAACTGCTTCGATTTCTAGTACTAGGTCACTAACAGCCATTTAAAGTCTTTTTGGTCAAAATCAAAGTCTTTTTGGAAATCGAATCAGCAGTCTGTCTCCAAACGATCACGGTCGGTTACGGTCGATCAGGGCCAAGCCCTTTGTACGATTTTTAAATTGTTAGACTACCATACCGACGCCGGCGATAAAACATGATGATGAGTTATGTTCTACCATAGACCATGCGGTAGACTTGGGTGCAACGCCCAACTCCTACTTAGCAAAAGACAAAGAATTCTTCACATTTCCTTTCGATCATGTCCATATGAGCCTGCTTAGTCCTAATTTTCCGTTCTATGTTTATAACTGATTCGCTCTAGAATACCAACCTTGCGGCAATTAAAACATAGTATCATGTGTTAAATGGAGTACGTGTTTTAATGCTCCGAAATGCATGCGCGAATGATTGCTGAAGAGCATCTAAGTCCCGTGGTTGCCAATTTCCCGTGAAAGTGCGGAGACAACCGAATGATCATCCATCCAAGAGAACCACGGCATCGAAGATAGTCTGTAGGACATCAAAAGTAGGCTGCTGTGGAGCAGGATCCATTCCTTAAACGTACAAACACAATTAGTGTTTTCGTTGTTGGAGCTAGCGTCAATCCGGCGTTAGCTTAGTCCTGTCACTAAGTTAGTATCTGATTCTGATGAGACGAAGTCGAAACCCAAATGTAATAGCTTAGTTTGATCAAAAACACGGCTAGGATCATTTAGTATTGAAAATTTTATATTTTTTTTCTTCAAGAACGCTTCTAGTGCGGCATAAGACAGTTTTGTTAGATAGAAGACTTGTTTGTAATCGAAAATCTAAAAAAATATCAATCCATTGTATGACAGTGTCTTACCAGAATGGATGCGAATAAAAATCAACAATATAAGTTATCAGCCTTTTTAGCTTATAATTGAGAAAAGTTTCATGCCATGATCAGTTTTCCGACACAATGCAATATAATAGTTCGAAAAACTCAATGCACTATGTAATTCATATGCTAACGACTATTATTCCGATAAAGTCAAAAATATAATGACGCCATTACTTGTCATTGGTTTTAATTGTACCGACCATGAGTTCGTAACAAAACTAATTATTCTTAGATTCAAGATCGTAATAAATCCATCTTTATTTATGGCACTCATGAAAATAATCTGTTAGACTTCAATAAAACTAATTGGAATTGTTCATGACGGATTGTTTTTTTGGCAAGATGGCCATAAATCCAGTCCTTTTAACGAAATAAACATTGCAAATGTCAATGTTGAAATGGAAATGACTATGATTATTTGTTATGGTCAGGTTTTAATACTATATTTCAAACAATTTATGTTAAATAGAGCTATACGAACAACTAACGACATCTCGCTATATGTACCGCGCTTAGGGACCATTCATAAATTACGTAACGCTTTTAGGGGGGGGGGGAGGGGGTACGACAAGTTGTGACAAGTTGTTACATAGAGGGGAGGGAGTGTTAACTAGATCGTTACGTAACATGTTCTCATCGAAGAAAAAAAAAATTTTCTTGGAATTTGTTACGTAACAGGGGGAGGGGGTGGAAAAATTTGTGACAATTTGTTACATAGGGGGAGGGGGAAGTCAATTTTTGCGTTACGTAGTTTATGATTGGTCCCTTAAGGGTTTGGAAAATTAAACGATTGAAATAAGTACAATCGTCGAATCTGCAGTTTATTCACGATTGAGCTACATTTCACGTCTACTCCGTTGGGACACTTCACATATCCGGTCAGTTGTAGCAATTTGTTTGTTTATTATCGAACGCTCTTATACCAGAGTGTTTTTTCTTCGTCAAGACTAATCGGTTTTAAGAAGGTTTTAAGGTAGCATTCTCAAGATACATTCAGCTTGTCATAAAACTGTCTTTTAGTTTTATTTAAGATTGGAAAATATTGTTTTAAGTAGTGGATCAGGAGCCTTTCAAAGCTGCTCATAGAATTAATTACTCTTATTAAATAGGTGATTTCATGGATCATTTCTTCAAGTGTTCTTGAAGCCTGCTGGCATATATAATTTCTTAGCGCAAAAATCAAATACAGCCGATAATGCTTTTTGTGAACAAGCACAACAGTGAGGTATACTGGGTATACTGGTATACCGGGTCATTAGAATAAGATCAATCGGCGGATCGACCAGATAGAAGACGACCTGCGGACCCTTCGAAGACTGCGAGACTGGCGACAATCAGCAATGGACCGAGTTGAGTGGAGACGGCTTCTGCATACAGCAAGAGACAACAAAGCTTTAGCCTGAACGGTAAGGTAAGTATGAATAAGAGCCTTGAGATTGTCCTGGCATGAGGTTGGTTTATAGAAACAGGATTGTGTCGGTAACAATCATGATGATTGAGACAAAAGACTTATACTAAATCTTTTCCCTTCCTTGCTCTAAAGGTAGGATTATAATAGAAACGGTCAGAATAATAAAGAATGCTCGTGATTTAAAAAATGTTTCCATGTTAAAAGCTGAAACTTTTATTTTGAAGACTTTTTTCTAAATATGTCAATCAATTGGGAGATGTTAATGCGTAAAGTGGTCTTGTTTTGCCTTTCTCATATAAAGAAAGGCTATGCTATCACTCCAAACATCGATTTTCCAACCGAGGACCGGAGGGCCGTGTGTCATATCCCATTCCATTCAGTTCGTCGAGATCGCTAAATGTCTGTGTGTATGTATGTATGTATGTATGTATGAATGTGTGTGCCAAATAATGTCACTCAATTTTCTCAGAGGTGGCTGAACCGATTTACACAAACTAAGTTTCAAATGAACTCTATAACGCTCCCATAAGACGCTATTGAATTTTTAGTTGATCGGACTTTCGGTTCCAGCGTTACGGATTGAAGAGTGCGGTTACACAGCAAATTCCCATATAAACTGGTAACCCTATGATGTCTGTATGATGTAATACAAATTCAAATACGTTCAACATTACATGGATTTGCGGGTCTATATCACTAATGACCAATCAAATTAGTTTTGACCACCAAGTTCCCGAGCTAATGTCACACCTATTTTCTGCAAACTCTTAACCGAT